>NC_142722.1:15145000-15462115 GCF_055471065.1 Atractosteus spatula | reverse complement strand
TACAGAAGGCAAACATCTGCCATTAATTAAAGCTCCCAAGTTTTAATTACAATCCAATTTGTGTGTAGGAGGTGCTGTTTCTCCTGAGATTTATGGCACAGTATTTAGATTTGTTAAATATTGACTGTAATTGCCTTATCAACCACAAAAACAAATTCTTAATACTTACCCTTTAAATTCAGACAGAAAGTAGATACTGAATATCCTTCTTTTCATCCAATCTTTTGAATAGTGTAACATTTTAGTGTTACATGAAGCATTCAGAATAATATCACAGTATCATAGTAGAGTGAGGAAAAATATGTAATTTTTAATTATTTTCAATTTTGCTTCACCTTATGGAAGTATTGAGCACTTCTCTTAATTACATCTGTGCATTTTAAGATGTTTATATAATGAAACATTTTCAGTTAAGATTCATTAGTGGTGATTTACTAAACGAATTAGCAAACACTATATAACTTCTTAATGCAAGTCACGTTATGCCAATGTTAACAAAACAAAATATTTTATGAGAAACCTGATGTTCAAATTATACACTTTGTGCTTCGAAAACAAAATTAAAAAAAACAGACAGACTTCAATGAGTGCTTCCTATGGTGTGAACAGGATCAGTCTTGCTGTACTGCAGTACACTGGTGCTGTGTTGTGATTGGGGGGCTGGGACAATACACTGGTGCTGTGTTGTGATCAGGGGGCTGGGACAGTACCTGGTGCTGTGTTGTGATCAGGGGGCTGGGACAGTACACTGGTGCTGTGTTGTGATCAGGGGGCTGGGACAGTACACTGGTGCTGTGTTGTGATCAGAGGGCTGGGACAGTACACTGGTGCTGTGTTGTGATCAGAGGGCTGGGACAGTACCTGGTGCTGTGTTGTGATCAGGGGGCTGGGACAGTACACTGGTGCTGTGTTGTGATCAGAGGGCTGGGACAGTACCTGGTGCTGGGCCTCCTCCAGATTGCCACTAGCCCACAGAGACAGACCAAGACGGTGGCGGATTTTGGCTTCATCTTCTCTCCGGCCCAACTGTTCGGCCAGTCTCAAACCTGTGGGACAGAAAACGCTCTTGTCATTGCTGTACTAAAGAGGAAATCATGCAGAACTCCACTTGTCAAGGCAGAACCCAGCTTCATGTAATATTTACTCAGAATGTATTATTTTTAAAAGAAGCTCCCTCACACATACACATTTATACACAGGTGCTTTCTGAACCATTAAGGCTTAAAGTTGCCCCAAAAATGAACGAAATGAATTTTTAAGCTGAAGAATAATTTTCGGCATATTCATATATTCTAATGCAAGTAGGAATTGTGACAAAAAATGTCTTATTTAATGAAATTTATAAAACACATTTATGTATTTCTTTGCTTAAAGGTTTTCATGCAGCTACCTACATTTTAATATAGAAACTATCAGATCACCATAATGTTTCAGGCTCTGATTGAAACAATAACACTGATCAGCTCTTCACTCTTGTCTGATTGGTAGAGGTGAAACGTGAACAGAAACGTACACAAGATTGGAGGATCCATTCATAATTTTGGGACAAAAAGACAGCACAAAAACTGTGAACAAAAACACAGATTACAGTACAACAACTGTCCTGTATCACTGTTAAACTGAAAACATTAAAATCTCAGGTATGACCTATTGGCTTTAACACAATCCTGCAAGTGCAGATGCACAGATCTAATCAGCCTCTGGACAGACAGCTGTGGGATGTTCTATCACTCAGATTAGAAAAAAATGTTGACTACACCATGAACTTGACAATTCTGACAGTTTTCTCACATATTGTGAGATGCTTTGCTCAAAGCATTACAGTCACACTCAGTCCGCACAAAAACCACTCCTCTATTACAAGTGGTTCATTTCCATAACGTCAAACTCCATCTCTCAATGGATTGGTTTGAACAATGCAACAGTCATCTTAACTTGTCTTCCTTTAGACAGCTGGGCATTTTATTGAAGCGATTTCAGAAAATGTATCTTGTTCAAGGCTATGAAAAAAAATGCCCTTCCTGGGATTTGAACCCACAATCTTCCCATTAAGTGTTCAGAGCTCTACCTCCGTAAAACTGCCTAGACTAACCCTATAAAAGGCACTGTCAGAGGTCTGCCTGGTCAAAACATGCTACTGTACCCAATTATTGCCCTGCTCCAGAGTGACAGGGGCAAATCAATTTTCTCAAAGTGTCATGGGTTCCAGTCTGGGCCATGTCATGCCAGGTGTAACCAGGTTTTCTTCAGAGAAAGCCATCAAGGTGGGCCTAGTTGGCCAAGGTTCTGTCCCTTGTCCCACAAATAGCGACTCTTGTGACGTGCCAAGTTATGACTGCAGGGTTCCAGCAATGTTACAGAGAGACCTACCCCCCCCGTGTCTTTGAGTCTCATGCTCTCCTGGGCGGGTGTGGGAATCAGTGCTGGAGAGCCGACACTTTGGAGAGCTCCAGAAACAAACAACTGACAATACCCATCACAAAATGTAAACTAATTTCATTTTCTCTATGCCATGTAAAAGATGGAGTCTGAAAAAAGTGCAGTGCTGTTCTGCTTTTATAATACTAAATCAAATGAGCCAGCTCACTCATAGTTCTGTAATTGGGCTGCTTCCTGCTAACACTTACAGTACCAATTGAGTGTGCATTAACCTTCTTTTGAGATGACCGTGACTATTGAGTCAAGAAATTAACAGCTTAATGAACTTACTATTTGAACATTCCAGATTTTATTAAGTAGAATTAAAATTGAAAGTCAGCTGACATCAATTAATTTATGATCCAAGTGAAAACATTATTAACTGACTAGGTTTGACAAACTTTTAATTAATAGATAACACAATCAATGCAATAATACGCATTTTGAAATGTAATTATGAAACTCCTATTTCCTTGTTGTAACTGCTTAGTAACAATGACATACTTAAACAACTAAAAGACCACACAACAGTTAAAGTTGTGCTTATTAAAACGTTAAATGATGACAGCAGGGATTTCAGCAGTAAGGCTTTTTTTTTTTTAAATGCAGTGGTTCTAAAAATAATCATTCAACAGATTAAACATAAGGACCAGCTTGAAGCAATTTCACTTCCAGTTCAAATGGATAACAAACCCTAGTTATTTCTTTAAAATCTGTCCTATTAACAGTTTCTTTAAAAACTACAAGGAAAGCTGGCAACTACATCATTCCAGTATGTAAAATCTTCCACCCCATCACCAAATGCAATTCCCAAACCCAACACTTGATGGCAGGTTTCCACTGATCAGGCAGACGGGAGACGTCTGGCAAACACAGCAAAGCCACCACCAAGTGACTCGTGTGGAATTTGCTATTGACAAGTGGGCTAAGGTCTGGAATCCACCCAGGCCAAAGTCTGCAGAAAATAGAGGTGTCCGTTTTAGAGTTTTCCTGCTCCTAATGGACATAATGTGGAAAAAAAACATACCCTGCACAGTCTAAAGGCAATGAAACGCCTAAAGAGTATCCCATCTTTAAAATCTAGTCTTTAATGTCATCCTATACTAGTCTGTACCAATCCCACAGTATACAGTATAGAGAAAACACCATAGTGAAACCCCTTTATTAAAAATACCATATGGTGGAAAATGAACTGAAACAGGCAGTCCAAGAAAAAAACAGTTTGTACATCAGATCTACTATACGTCTGAATATTTAGAAAAACAGACCACACTCAGAAACATGGAAAGTATCCCCGTTCCTCACAGAGTTTTAACTTTTTAAGTCTTGTTTAACATTCTATTCTCCTCAAAAGAAAGGATTCTGTATGTAGAGTAGAAATTAGAAGCAATAACTTTGAGTCTTAATAGATAACTTAATTTTCAGTTCCTTTTAAATTCTGTTGTTAATTACATTGTTAATTGGAAAGAATGATCACATTCTAGAAGGTATTAATATAATCCAGTGTGAGTTCTTTTGTTTTCAATGTACGTATATTTGAATATTTCTCTTGGTGTACTATGAATTAAGCACTGTTAAAGACAAAGCTGTGTCAATCCCTTATCTTAGTTAAAACCACAAACTCTACAACACTTTTCAATACAGTGTCCACCACCTACAGTTCAGCTTGCACACTTCAACTTCAAACTATGACAAAACCCTGAGACTTTCAGGTCTCCTCTGAAGAAACCCTTGATGGATAGATTTAGGCTTTTATCATCAGCAAACACAGGACTATGAGAGAGAACTTTCAGGTCTTGAAACAGGTACCACTTTGGGTCTAGCTGCTTGGTGCTTGGGAGATTACCAATTGGTACAACAGCTTGAGGAACAGGCTTGCAGACAGTTGCACTCTTGGGAAGCAGCTGCACATTTCTGGTCAAGATTCCTGTTCTTGCATGAGGGCTGGGACAACAATAACAAAATTGAAAAAGTCAAGCTAGAAGAAGGCAATAGAGTGCCTCATTTGAACCCAGCCTTCCTCTGTGTTGAGCTGTCAATGAGAGCCAACGCACAGACTCTCCTGACACCCAGTGAAGTCAAGCAACAGATCAAGCGCAGGCAGACAGCCCAGGCGAGCTCTGCCCCAGTCTCACAGGCTTCTGGATCAACACCAGTCAGTTTTAAAAAAGCCTATAATGATTCCAAACAGAAAAAAATATACTGCAATACTTCCACTTATCTTTGCTTGTAAAGTACATGTCACAGAACAACATGCACCAATACTTGAGTTTCCATTTGAGTTTTCTCTGTTGATGGAGAATGACGCTGTACAGTGAGAAACCTGTTACAATGCATTGCAGCTTGGCAGTGGCTCCTATTTCAGTAGCATTCATCCTGATTACACAGCAGAAAATATTTCCTTTGCTGAGTAGGCTGCATCATGACAGCAGCATTACAGAGAGTAATGCACAGCTAAATAGTGGTTATTAGTACAAATTAGTTTTTAGTTTTTTATACTGTCCAAGTTCTGTACTGCTAATGAACTGATTTAAGTGTTTTGCCTGTATTCTCCACATTCTGGTCAAGAATACAATAATAAAAATAATAACAGAGGTGCCACATGAGGGTCAGGTGATGGACTTGGCAGAGCAAGCAGCACTAAGAACACACACACTCTTGTATTGGCTGTCCACAACCCTATTTTTTACCCACAAAAAAAACAATATTTCATAAGGGAGCAACTATGCAAGTTGTGACCATGTCTGTGTCCACAGATAAAATAAATTATAAGATAAAATGAAAAAGGGAAAAATAGACACAAACAAGGTTCTGACACCATTAGAAGCAGATGAGAGCCCAGACCAGGAATAGAACAAAGATTATCTATTAGAAGGGAAAATAACTGGTCAGTAACTCAACTGGTCATTTCTAAAATGTTTATGCGACACAAGAATCTCTCTGCACTACAACAGTTACAACAGATGAAAAGGAGCTGGAATAACATCACAGACCTGTACACCTCCTGACAAAAGGCTGACAAAAATAAGATCAGGGAGCTAAAATTGGAAAATTTGGCATCCCTGAGGACTAAGCAGATCTATTAAATTGTATCTTGCAAGTATCGTAAACTCTGAGTGATGTCATAACCCTAAAAATCATTAATATCTCAGAATCTAAGGCAGCACAAATGGTGCTTTAAACAGCAGAAACTAGCACAAATGAATTAGAAGATTTGCTGTTTGTACAGCTTGTAGGGGTGCTAACTTCATTGAGCTACTATTGGAAAATTAAAATGGCTTGGTAGCACATTGAGGTCTCGTCTTGAAACCAACTCTTTGAGCAGCAAACGACCTGGACCCAACATCCTGAAATTAGGATCAAGAGACAAACAAAAAATTCTGAACACAATGAGGAAAACGGAACAATGCATTAACAAACACCAGAGGTTCTTTGAGTCTGAGGATATTTTCACTGAGCTGCAACACAGGGAAAATGGAATAGAAATTACATAAAAGACCCTACACACATTTCCCATATGTTTTACTGAACATGGTGAAGCTACAGTACATGACATCATAAAAAGGAAAATAGATGACCCTTTTTAGCAAGAGTGGAACTCCTGAGGCTGCTTCCTAACTTTAAAACTTGAGACACTAAAAACTGAAAAAGGGCTACAGGAAGGTTGTTTCTACATACAGTAATATAATCACAGGCAGATAATTTTGTACATTTGTTTGTATACTATGGATATCCTTGCTACTACAACACAACAATAATACTGTATGTCAATGGATGTTGTATGTCAATGGACATAAAATGGAATTAATGGTATAGTACTTCTTTTATAACAAAAGAATTAGTATCACAGTCTCAAGAAAAACAAATCATTAAACCATTCAAACTACACTGCAAACTAGATAATGGCTAGTGGAGAAAAATTCCCATAATTATATACTGGAATGTTAAGGTAATACATAGTCCAGTAAAACGAACAAGAATCTTAGTGGGCTTACTGAAACTTAAATCTGATATTGTTTGTTGTCAAGAAACACATCTCACTGAGGGGAATTCACACATCCTGTTGAGTTGTATTGCAATGACAAAAAGTAAATTAAAAATGCTGCACAAAGAATAAACAAGACAAGCCCAGAGGCTTCACGAATTCCTAAAAGTTATGCTGTATGGATTCCTTAATGAACTAAAGCCTTTTTTGTACAATATGCTCTAAAAAGATGTTGAAGAATGAACAGGTAAGGAATATACGATTTCTAATTGGTTCTGTGTAGTGTCACATTAGACATGAAGTGCCCCAGCTACCTGCAACTTCACTGGCTGCTGAGCTGCTAGACGTTCTTGGGCAGAGAATATCTCTGCTCTTGGGTCAAGAAAAATGAAAGCTGGCAGTGTTAGGTTTGCCTCATTCAGTCTTTGAGTTAGGATGATTATTTTCCGAATACACTCAAAGGGAAAAAGTTAAAAATTGAAAAGAACAAAACATTTAAATGTTCAAGTTAAAGCTTTTACTTTAGGCATTGACACAAAATGTTTGAAGTACAGGTTGAAAGCCATGGATTTCATCACTATGCAAAAATCAGATCTAGTGTGTCAAAACAATATGTTCTGAGAAGACCAAAAAGCAAGGCTTTCCTGTGATGTACTCCTCAATATAATTGGACTTCCCATGTATTATTGGGAAGGAAAAAGTGCAAGAGCTGCAGAAAACAAAGCTTAATAGTGTCACAGCTGCTATTCTGATCATAGAACTGTCTCTACTCTACAGCATTACACAGCACCGAAAGCAAAAAAAGAGAAAGAGAAACATTCCTCAACGACTGAAACCCTCCTCCTCTGACTTTGATGCCTCGACGTTTCATCTCTCCAGAGCTCAAACCTTTTTTCCTATTTGCCACTTTAGAAACACTGTCATCCAGGTGGTATTTAGTTTTCATTAGACTCTAGGCTTGGAAAAACAGGGAAACTGATCTTTTCATTTTGCGTGGCCTTTATTCAGCTTCTCTCTCTGCAGTGAACAAAGGGTTTCCAGCTCCTAATTTGCTCTCCAGTTCACAGGTGCTTAACTGGAGTTGACATCAGTGTTGAACCTAGCTTGTTGTCCTTTTGACAACCGACTGCAAACACTTTACAGATCTCTAAACACGGATTGAGACCAAGCAATTTGGCACCTTTGTAAGTCTCTCCCACAACAAGAGATGATGTTTGATAGCCCCGTGGGGGAAGTGAGCTCAGTGTCTCTACATAACTCTACTTTGTTCTTGAATGTGACAGCTTGTTTTAACGGAAGCATGCTACTCTACTCCTTTTACACCAAAACTGCAGAGCACTCTTATGTGCAGGTATAGTATTAATAGGTGAAGGACATTCTGTGCTTCAAGACCAGGTATGCTGTTCATAGAAGGAAAAACAAAACTAAGTTTTTATGTCAATTTCCTTGTTTCCGAGTTGTTCTGATCAAAGTCTGTGAAAGAACTGTTGAGATTCAAAGAGGTGCGCGAAGTGTTATTGATCTGAAGGGAGGTCTTTAGTGGAGGAACGCATGGGATAAAGTTCTCATCCAACGCTTGTTGGGAAAAAGCCTGGATATACCGTATCACCACTGCTCTAGATCACAATAATAAGAATGCACTGAATCAACCATTCAGACAAGCAGAGGCGGCTCTGCTAAACACTAGCGATCATGTGTTGAGAAAGGTTGTTCATTTAGTACTGCCATAGCTCCACCTTCTGGACTGAGGGAAGAAAAGTGCTTTTTTCCCCTCAGATAATTACCTCAATTTGATCAATGTGATCCATGCAGATCCCTAATTTTCAGCTCTTCAGAAACACTGTGCAAATCTATAGTTAATGAGATTCACTGGGTGAATAGCCTCTTCTGAGCTTTATACAATGCACAGACAAAAAGGCTTGATGTTTCAAGCCCTACCATCAATTAAAAAAAGCTCCAGTTTCAAATGTCTTTATATCCACAACACAGCAATATTACAGATACAACAGCATTAAATGTTTGTATCTCAGTATAATGGAAAATATTCCCCAAGCACCCTGCATAATGGTCCCTCTATATATGTGTCCCAGTCATACCACAGTAGTGCCAACCTAATAATGAGTTTGGGTAAAGAACTGTTGTTCCTCTTAAAAACTAGGTTTCCCATTTAAGAACTAATTAGCTTTAACTCCTCTAATGGTTTCCTCAATATGGACGACTTCTCAGTGGAAAATCTTCAGCAGTTAATTCCAGCGTTCAGGACTTGGTGGTCTCTCTCATTTAAAGTGTCTTAATTAGCCAGTCTAATGTTGCCATTTACACAGTCAAGGAAAATAAGGAGAAATTATGCAATTCAGTTGACAACTCCCAACCCACTGCATACTGAAAAGCACAATGCAAAGCACTGGGATCTAACCATTTCACCTGCATTAAAATACACATTTCCGGAAGGAAATAAGGGAATCTTAATTTTATTGTGGTTTAATATTAGCGTTTGACAAAACCTCTTCAAACCTCTAATAATGGATAATTGTTTAGAAGGCATTTAGCATTGTAAAGATAACCATTGCCACTAACCTTATCCCTAATTAATTTGTATTCAATTTGAATTTAAAATATGACAGATCAGTGATTTTTTGTAAAAGGTAATCAATTTCTTTGGGTGTCTGACTATATGTAATATGCTAGGCAATTTTGTTCTGATTTCCAAAAGCAGCCTGATACAGATCTTCAAAGTGCTAGGAAGGTCAATCAATCAAACAATTTCTGTAAATAATGCTTTGGCTGAAACTGAACTGTGTTTCACAGTATGTAAGACACTTTGGAAGGGACAGCAGGTTAACTGGATGAATAAGAACAACACAAACTAAAAGATGAAAAGGAGAGGATAATCAGTCGCTACGGACAACGAGGGTCTGGTTCCGATCGTGAAGTGTTGGAAGTTTAGACTGGCTTAACTTAATATCTTTTTGTTGTGGAAGACAATTTTAAATGCGTCAGACATATTCCTTCATGTATACCTGGGGAACTATGTCACAGCTTGGCCTGTATTGGAATGATAAACCTCTAAGCCAGGGGTCTCTGACCTTGGTCCTTGACAGGTCCAATGCAGCTTGCATTATAGGTCACCACAAGTCACCTATTTGACAATTATTAGAAACATCTGGAACTTACTGACCTAATCAGCTATTTGTTAAATTAAGGGAAATCTTGTCCTTGAGAGCTGACGGGCTTTTATTGTTTTTTTTTCCAAAATGACCTCTAAATTACTCAGTTAAAAATCACCTATTTAACTGGTCAGATCATTTGTTCCAGGTCTTTAGAAATTGAGGTTATAATGGCTACAATAAAATTTTCTGGAACAACACTGGAGACCCTGAATGAAGGACATACAAGCTGCTGCTCTTGTTGAAGCTGGTGTCACGATGTGTCACTCTTTCCTTTGGACCAGGACTTCCAGTCCAATGCCCGAGTATGGTGGCCATGAACACTGATCTGCGGGAGGTGCCATCCTGTGAGATGTTACTCTGAGGTCCCGACTGCATGGCCATTTAAAAGATCCCGTGGCACTGTTCATATAAACAGAAGTGTGAAATGGCTCATTAAAACTCTAGGCTAGCACATACTGGCCTCACTACGTTTTGCCTCTAATTCAATTGCTGAAGTATTTTTTGATTTCTCCCCCTGACCTGCAGAGTAGTGGGGCTGCAGGGGCAGAACGGAGGCAGTGAGTCACCCAGATGAGGCTGTACTGCAGTGATGGGTGAGGTGCATACTACACATGACACGATACTATTCCAGTCTGATCTCTCAGAAATATGTCTTATACCAAAGCTGCTATATTTTACACACAGAAACTTACAAAACATACACAAAAATACAAGTGAGCATTACATTAAAAATAAACATAACACTTCATAGTAGACATCAACCTATATATAATCATTTCACAACACTCCTACAGAAATCCACACATTTACAAAAGAACTCTCTAAAATAACTCCCTCCACAATTATGCTAAGCCCATATAAGTAGATAATTACTATATGTTAAATTTATACTGTAATATACACGAAATTGCTGGATTTCACACTTTTTGGCCTGCTGGCACTTGAAGGTTCCAACAGCAGAAACAGTTCTTGTATCTGAACCTGGGCTTCTGGCCTGGTGGGACTGCAAAATACCTTTTGTAAAACAATTATCTGACAATCTAATAACATCAGAATATTCAACATGGGTACACTCAATGGCGCTGCAGAGATCTGTTGGAATATTTACTGTACAGTAATTTCCCCTGCCGGTCAATACTATTGAACTGCAATGAAAACGTTATTTTTCTCTCAAAGATAGCACTCCTATATGTTACCAGTTCTTACTTTTATACAAAAAAAACATCCTATAAAGGGTTCATTTCTAAAGTAATATATTAATGGTAATAGAATTGAATTAGTTGTAATCGGGTGTTCATAGCCTCTTTAGAGCAGGGCAAGTGAGTTCACATGAGAAGAGCACAAGACAGCTCAGCCCTGTGGACTCTGCACAAAAACCATAGGCTAAAGATTAATGGACACAAGGGACTCAAGCACCCTTGCCAAACCCATTTTTAGTTTGAAAGTGTTATCTGGTTGATAGAAAAGTTCATTTTATTTGGTGTTTAAATGAAATCAAACGAGCTTTTGTTTGCTAATGAATTCATCGTGTCTTATATGACTGTTGAAAAAATAAAATCCTGATTAATCGAGGAAACTTTACTGTGGCTCCAGGAAGCATGTGTGCAGCAGGTCTGAAGAGCATGTTGGAGCCACAGTGATTCAGACCCGGAGGTGACTCTGGAAAACCACCAGCTCCAAATTACATCTTAAACACAGTGGGTAAATGAAAACTGTCACTGGGATTTTTTTCCATTTGACATAAATACAGTATAGATTTGTACATTTTTGTATACAAACAGTACATTTTGTTACAGTTTGGGGGTTTTCACGTTTGAATTTCTCCACATTCTAGAAGTTTTGTAAGAGGCATTGGTTAAGTATTTGCCTTAATTGGATGATCTGATCAGCTCACTTCAAGCAAGTCACGATGGCCAGAGATCCAGGTGAAAAAAAAAGGTACTGATTGTTAACTCCGGCTAAACCAATTCTCTGTTAAATCATTACATCAGGCATCTTAGAACATCGATAATAGTGTCTGGAGCATTCTGAGTGAGGCCATTAATTTAGTCTTCCTGGGACTGGGTCATAGGACAAAGTAGGTCTCAAGTAAGGTTAAATAGGACACACAATAAACAGGGAGGACAGAAATCATTTCAAAGGATAAGACAGCAGAAGAAACTGGGTCATGAAGGAAGAACCTCTTTCTTTAGACTTGGAAACTAGAAATTGTCCAGGCAATTGAGCACTGAAAGAGTACCGTACTCCTCACTTGAAGTAAATTAACTTGATGTTTTAGATGTCTCATACTGTCGGGTATACAGAATCGTGAATCCACAGGCTAAGAGATGTCTTTCACTGTTTAGGGATACATTTATTATGAGTAGGGAAATAGGCTCCCATTTGCTTAGCATCCGTTCCAGAAAGATAAAAGTTAGTGTTGTGAAGGACCCTGATTTGACAGATCGCAGGTTCCCTCTTTTCCATTGACTCAATGTTAGGCCAAATTCCATATTATGCAGATTCAAAGAGCTTTGTTTGCATAACCCTGATATATTGATATTGATTAATTGATGGTGGATATTGATTTGTACAATCTGTCGTTTCTGTGAGTCCTACAGTACTCACTATTGACCTAGAGAATTAAAGAATTCTACCCTTATAAACTGAATGCTACAAACAAAACACCTTAACAGGTCACACAGAGAAATTCAGTGTCATAAGAAAATGGATCCTACCCAAGACTAAATCTCCAACTCTAAAATACAGATGCCAACAAGTGAATGAAAAACAATTCTCTTACTCTATCAAGGCATTACTGAAACAGGGGAGAATGTTTTTAGTGTCAGGATTTCACTAGAGAGAAAATGTGAATTTCTTAAAATAATCTAAATGATCTCCCTTGGAATGCCACAGTTTTGTTCTTTTATATGGTGATCGTAATGATTCACAATTAATGTTAATTAAATTAACTAATGAGAAAATCATTAGGAAAACTCTTTTATAATACCGCCACGTTTACAAATCTCCCAGCCCAAAAACAACTCGGCAAATACCACCACAAACACAACAGGTTGTGTTAAATTAACAGGTTGTCAGCATGACAAGCTACGCGCCCTTTCAAAATCCAGAAAATCCAATTTTTCTATACTAATGCACAGCACAGTCCAAGTTTTTCATAATTAGCATTTTTGTTCATTTTTTCCGTGAGTCTGTTTGATACTAATTTTTAAAATATTTAAACCAACTAGATCTGACTGATTCTTTTGTACGTTATTATACAGTATGTGACCATTCATTCCCACTTAATTCACAGTTCCAGGCACCTCAGAAAAACTAATTGTCAAGACCAGTGACGGTGAGGCAGCAATATTAAAATGAATGGACTGGGGAGTGATTAATGAAAGAGGGCTTACAGTTCCCCCAAGGTTACTTGCTGAACATAGATCATACATTGACAGCTGGCTGTACTTCCAACATCAATCTGCAACAGGTTGCTTCTGTTCACTATTTGTCTGGTGACCCAGCAGAGCGGCATACAAATATTGTGGAGACAATGGCTGTGTGTTTGGAACTGGGGGGTCCTTGTTTCTCTTCTTCCACAAATCAATAACCATGTAGACAAATTCTGTGGCCCAGTCACAGATTGATGCATCCCTTAATCCCTTATAACTTAATTGTGCGATAAAATAATTTCTTCTATGATGTATAATGCACAGGCTGCCTGGTGATGTGCTGGTTAGGGCCATTTCCTTGCAGATCTTCGCTTGGGGCTCAATTCTGGGTTGAGCTGCCATTTGCATTCTCCCATGCTTGAGTGGGGTTTATCTGGGTTTTCTGGCTTCCTTGCACTTACTGTAGATGCTCGGCTACATAAAGAACTGTAGACTAATACTTTCTAAAGCTGCAAACCCTGTGCACAGGTGTGTATGTCCTGTGATGGACTGGAATCCCATCCAGGATGTACAGTATCTCTGCCTTTCCTGGCGTATGAGGCTCCACAGGATGGATGCCTAGTACTGTGCATAGCCTTCTGCTCTCACACTTTAAGCCCAGAAAATTAGTTTCTGAGAGTCATGTTTGCAATGAACTATTGGGAGACTAAAAGGTGGCTCCTACAGAACATACCTAAACATACTGTAAATACTTTGTGGGGATACAGTAGGTGTTCTACAGCTAGAATGCTGTATAGTATAACTGTAAGAATAAATACAATAAAAATACTGAATAGGGTTTACACATAGAAGTTTGCAGCTCTCAGACAGTATGTTCTTGATTCTCTGCATGTGAAAGGTTGGTAACCTTTGACATGTTAAGACCAGCTTGCCTTCAAGAGCTACTTACAGCACATGCACCAAATCTTCCATTTTAATCTCAGCTCTTCGATTGAGTCGTGGTACCCATTTCAAAACAGATGGTCACAGTGCTGTTGTGCTCCTTGGAACTCCCTCATGATTCACATCAGAATCTCTGAGACACTAAATTTCATTAAAAGCAAAGCTTACAGATGCGCTTTTTATACATAGTTGTAATGGGATTTGTTTTTGCATATGCCTTGTATTTATTTCTGTAAAAATGCTCTGGAATTCCTAGTCGAGAGAAGCAATGAATAAAAATAAATTTGTACTGAACTGCATTTGTCTGTTTACAGTCTGGAAAAATGCAGTATGCAAGTACGGGGCGATGGATTGCATCCTAGTTTTATCCCTAAACAAATGAAAATAAACTCAGCAGTTCAGAAGTGCATGACGTTTTATCTTTGTTTATAGTAAAACGACACAGACACTCACCTTCCTGCAGGTACATGACGGCCTGGGAGTAGTTTTGCAGCGCGTGGTGTGTCCTCCCCAGGCTGCTGTAGGCCATGGTTTTGGCAGCCAGGTCATTCATCTGCGCCGCGATGCTCAGGTGCTGCTCTTGGTACACCACGGCCCTTTCAAAGTTGCCCAGCGACTCATAGGTCAGGCCCAGGTTGCCATATGCACGGCCTTGGCAACCAGGGTTGTTAGTCTCCTCAGCGATCTCCAGGTCCAGCTGGTGGTACTGCAGGGCGGTGTCACACTCCCCCATCTGCTGGTACACCCCACCAAGGCCGCAGGATGCATCACTCTCCAGGAGGCGGTCCTTGGTCTCCCTGGCGATGCCCAGCTGCCGCTCCAGGCAGGAGATGGCCTGCTCGTAGTTGCCCAGCTGGCTATGCAGACTGCCCAGCTCGCCGTAGGCCTGTGCTTTGCTGGCACACTCTCCCAGCTCGTGAGCCACCACCAGCCGCTTCTCAAAGCACACCAGAGCCTGCTGCAGGTTGCCCATAGCCCTGCCAGGACATAATCAAGAAGTCAGGATTCACCCCTGCACCTTCACTCAGTCACACATTTCTTAATCCACTCTCTTGCTTCTGAGCTTAAGAGTGTGACGTTTTTGGAACCTCAACAGGAAACACCTCTTCAGAGCATGAGTTGTGCTCATATAGATTAACCAGCGATGGATGGATCATTCTGCTTGACTCTCAACATGCTACCAGGAGCTAATGGAACAACATATGTGGAATGACCCCACTTCACTTCTGATATTTGTCTGTTTGAGCATCCATCCACTCACCTGAGAAACAGGTTCAGACAAAAACAAATGCCGGTCATTTTCAGTATATCCTGTAGCAGTAATTTATATGTGTTTATTACACTTTATTACTTAAATATTCCAGTAGGAAACAATAAAATTACATCTTTGCAGTAAACAGAGAATGGAAGCAAAGTTGCAGTCCTGAGAATCAAACAGATACAGTTATATCAGGCCAGTCTTGTTCTACATTCTATACTGACTTGATAAAATTTAGAGTAAAGTGCAAATTTAACATTTAGAGTACAGAACAGTGTCTGAAAGCTGGTTCTGAAACATCAAACATTCAAGGCCTGGAAGCACTGCTATAATAATCAGCACATGTACAATTACCATTATTATTTAGGAAGAAGATTGAATGAAGAAGAATGTAACATATGCAACTTCAGCAAGCACTGTGTTCTTGTAAAATTATACCGACATTTCAAACAAGATTTTCTTAATTTAATGGAAATGAAACGGGTTTAATTCCTTCACTTAATTGACTGATTCTTTTTTTTCCGTAGGGTGGTAATAGTGTTAATTGGAAATGCAGAGAATTGTGCTGTTGACAAGATAATTTACCATCCCAACGCATCTCCGTGGGACAACGGGCCCTTCTGATGAATGATGCATGAAAACAGATTCATTTGCAAATGGGGTGACAGCAGCTCACCGTAACGTTCATCATCCTTTGTGCTTTGCTCAAAGGAAAAATCAGAAGCCTAACAAATAAATAAAATTACAATTTGGTTGTAATTGCCAGTACAAGTATTAATGATATGATTGGAACTTAATTAATGCATAATGTTAATATGTCTCAGTTCAATGACAAGGCGTCACTCATTTAGGGCCCATGGTGCCATGTTTGGGGTCATTAGTGTGGCGTGTTCTTCAATCATTATTCAGTCCTCATTTCATGCAGAACTAATTGAACCCAACCTAGTAGTTAGTGCTTCAACAATGAGTGTGGGGAATACAAAGAACTGCTTACTGTGCCCCAGTGAAACATAATTCAAACAACAAATAAATAAGATAAAAAATCATCTGCATTCTTTCCACTTTGACTTATATTACATGTAATATAATTTGATTTAAGTTGATGCCATCATTTAATCAGATCTACCAGATCTAGTTTAATCAGGCTGTTTCAGGTAAAATATTTCCGTCAGCATTCAGTGATCAGTAACGCCACATTAATTCTCACACTGTTTGTGTGAAAAGTTGTGTAAACAGAATCTGGTTAAACTAACTTTTATTTTCTGATCCTGAAGCACCGTTTATAGATTATCTGAAAGCTGAAATAAAATATTTTGGCATTATTGTCAAGGACAATATCCTGAGAACATGGAGTAGATTTAATAGATTAGGCGGTACACACCTGTGGCCATTTCCCAAGCCTCTGTAAGCCTTTTCCTGGTCTTGCATCCGGTTCAAGCTCTGAGCTACAGACAGGTATTGTTCATAGTATTTAATGGCTTCCTCATAGTCGCCCAGCGCCTCATAGCAGTCTCCTAGATTACCATATCCTCTGCCTCGGTCCAGCACTGCCTCATTGCCACTCAGTTGCTGTAGCATGGCCAACTGCTGCTCAAAGTAGCCGATGGCTTCCTCCATCACGTTCATGTTCATCTTTGTGATGCCCATGTTGCCATAAACCTGGGCCTCGATGCTGGGGTCCTTCAGCTTCTGCCCCAGGTCCAGCTGTTCCTCATAGCATTTGAAGGCCATGGTGTATTTGCCTAGGGCCATGTAGACAGCTGCCAAGTGCCCATGGGCTTTGCACTCTCCCTGGATGTCACCCAGTTCCTGATAAACCTCCAGCTCTTGGGTGTGGTAGCCCAAGGCTTTGTCGTATTTCTGTATCATCCTGTAGGCGGCTCCCAGTGCAGCATAGGCGCTGGCTTCCAGCTTGCGTTCCTTCACCTGGTGGGCCAGCGACAGCTGCTGCTCGTAGAACTTGATAGCCCCATTCACGTCCTTCTTACACACAAAGATGTCGCCAAGGTTGCCCAGCGCCCGGAAACGAGCCTGTGAGTTATTGAGAGACTGAGCCAGAGACAGGAGGTATTTCTGGCACTCCTCTGCCTTACCGTAGTTTCCCAGGGCCTTGAACGCCAGGCCCAGATTGCAGTAGGCCTTGGCCTGGCTCAGTTTATCATGGAGGTCCTTGGCCAAGGCCAGGTCCTGCTCGTAATACTTCACCGCCTCCTGGAAGTTGCCCAGGCAGTAGTGGGCATATCCCAGATTGTGGCAGACCTTGCCCTCACTCTCCATGTCCTGGAGCTCGGGAGAGAGCCGCAGGTACTGCTCATAGTAGGGCACAGCCTGAGGGAACTCCCCTCGGGAGCAGTGGAAGTTGCCCAGGTTGCTGAGGGCTCGGGCCTCACTCTGAATGTCACGCAGCTCGCGCGCAATGTTGAGGTGGTTTTGGTAGTGCTGTAAGGCGCGGTCGTGGGCTCCCAGGGCCTGGTACGCCACAGCCAGGTTCCCATGGGTGGAGGCTTGTGATGCGCGGTCATTCACCTCCATGGATATCTGCAGCTCCTGGCGGTGGTACTTGACGGCTTGGTCAAACATACCCAGGGCATTGTAGGCGTTCCCCATGTTGCCATATGCCCGACCTTGGGCAGCGTAGTCGCTGAGCTCCTGAGCAATGGAGAGATGAGTTTTGTGGAGTTTCAGTGCAGTCTCATAATCTCCTTTCATCTGGTGAATTATACCTAAGCAGGCACAAAAATACACTCAATATTAACAGAATGGAATAATATTTTGATTTTGCATTGCATTCCTATTATCTCTGTAATAGAATATGATCATGAAAAATCATCATGTCTTTTAAAAGCAAATAAATATGAACCATTAATTTAAAATGTAATTTTATTGGATTTCAAGGGTGTGGTTAAAAAGAGAATGTTTTTCAAACACAAGCTGTTAAGTATGTGCTAGACCAGTGATCCTTACTTCTGGTCCTAGAGAGCCACTTCTGCTTTTCTCTCAACTAAGATATACATGACTTAATTGAGTTTAAGTCAAGTTGTGAAGTCATTAAGGATTTTAAGTTACCTGTTAAACACGCAAACACGACTGTGGCTCTCTCAGCTCATATGAGGGTAACACTGTGCTACAGCACAAAGTTTATAATATATATTCCAGAAAATGACTAACATACCCTATAATTATCTAAAAATGCATTTTTTTGCATTCCTTAAAGACATTTTCTACTTTATGTCTGACACAGAGATCAAGAGCAAAGGAAATTGTGAAAAAACAGTAAATTTAATATCTGATATTCTATAAGAAATACCTCTAAGTACTCTATCCTCTTCAAAACTGATTATCTTCCTGAGTAACCAAACAATTACACAGAGCACATTTTTCAGTGAAAGCAATTGGACCTCCACCTTGTTTCCAAAGAGGTCACAGCAGAAGTATAATTCCCATTTTGTTCCGATTCCTTTCAAAATCTAACAAACGTACTAAAAAGCTTCTCCAAAGCGATAATAGCTGGATATGTGATGCTAGAAAAACTCACAAAGAAGAGGTTAATGAATACTTATAATGGAAAATACTTTGAGGCAGCAGTAGCATTAATCATGGTCCCTGCAATTGCACTATGAGATCTCTCTGTGCACTAATCTGCCTCTTCCCTTAACCAAAAGTGCAGTGTATTACAGAGGATCAACAAATTGCTGGCATGTGCGGAAAATGACCCAAGTGATGGAAGTTAGTGGGCACTGACGTCTTGGCAACGCAGTCTGTTTATTAAAAGACCGTTTGACCAAAAATGCACTCCATTCCGAACAGGGAAAAGCCAGGAAAAAAATAATAATAATGGCTGATGATACGCTTCCTTTGAGCTTCAGCTTTGTCAGCAACTGTTATAAATGTACTTTGCTTGGTAATACACTCTGACTGATTGTCAGTTCCTAAGTTCAAGGTAGCTATCCAAATATGTACCCATTAGTCGCTGCAGGCATAAACCAGGGTGCACAGTCTGTCTGCCACGCAATGTGTGAGTCTGCACACTGTCAATCACTATCGGCCAAGAGATTAGCAGCATGCAGAAAATCCAATTAAAGGCTGGTGCCAGTTTTAACAGGCGATTGCTTGTTTCCTTTGGTGCTTCTTTTAGTGCTGGTAGAGAGAGGGAAACTGACATCAGAGGCCTATTACCCATAGAGCTGTACATGCTAGACATTCACTATAGTTAATCTTCTCAATGACAACAACCATTGTTTTTGTCCAACCACATCGTCCCTTTTAAGGACTGTGGTCGTACTTACAATGAGAAATTATTTTCGTGACCTGAAATTGGCTACTTGTGATTAATAAAATCTTCTTTTGACCTCTTCCAATCATCATTTATCATTCTCCAGGTGTTTAAGTATAAGCTACCTAAATGTTAAAGCTATAAAACATTTCTCGATTGCTGTGAAAAGGAGACTGTGATTGTGCCATTGACTCGTGTACTGATGTAAAAATGAATATAAGCTGTGCTATTCACATAAGAATAGCATACGGACTGTAAGCCAATTATGTCATATAATTAAACCGCACTCAAGCTGCTCAGCTACAGTACAACTGTAATAGTGGTGATAAAATATTCTTGGTTATATTGTAATTCTTTTGAACTCTTTGATCATAATGAACATAAGCAAAAACAAAATATTTTCAGTGTATTCCTAGGGTGGACCTCAACTTGTTTACTTCACAAAGAACTGAAAGGCTAAATTCAAAGTCTTTTCTATTTGTACTACTAGTTGAAAACGACAAAATTGACTTTTAAATTTCTTTAGTTCTGCAGGAACTGCTGAACTCACCAACCCACAGGATCCTCTCAGAACCCGTTAACATACTTTAGTACACCTTCACCCTTGAAATTACAATTAATAATAATTGCTTGCATCAGTCCTTTTCATTCCTAATGACCCCAAAGTTCTTCCATCTGCCAGTGCAATTTTTCTCTGTTGCCCAGTAAACAAAGTGCATTAGACAATAAATATCTTACACAGAAGAATATAGTTCTTATTTTTCTTCTATTCTTAATTTCTTATGAAAGATTATAAATGACAGGAGGTCCTCCATACCATCTTGCTTATTTGGCTGATGGTAACTAACTGATCCGAAATACAATTCTAAATGCACTCCCTCTTAATTTCCATATGTATACACAGATCTAAGCTCATGAATGCAAAATTTGATCACGCATTATGAGACATGTAATCACATCCAGAAGTAAGATGATGAGCGCTCCAAAGCTGTGCTTGGCTTCTCACACAGATTACAGGTATACTCTTTAATCTTGAACTAAGTGATTTGAAATGGAACCTTTGTCTGGAGGCTGGATTAAAGAATTCCATACTGAGGTGAACTCAGTTTGCAGCATTGAGCTATTCAGAAATGAAAGGACAGAGACTCTATTCCGAGGAGAATTCAATATCTCATTTATAGTCGCTGTGACAACAGTATATAAAATGTTCAAAATCAGCATTGAATAAATCACTTTTTGAATAGGATTCAAAAGCTGTTCAAATATTTTAAATGAACATCTTTGATGTCTGTCTGTAGTGTTCCGTACATACAACGGCTATCATCTTTCAATGTCTTTTTATAGTTCTACAGTGTTTCTTAATCTAGGTACCGTGAAGTGGGGACAGTGTTTTTGAAAATCTTGGGAGTGATTTTCAGTAGGGGGTAGATTTGGATTCTCCAGACTGCTGCTGAGCTCCATGGGTCTTTTGTTTGGCATTGGTCCAGCGCAGGTTCCACTTGCTGACTGAGCAGCATGTGGACAGGAAGGGAGCTGGCTTCCTACTGACCAGTCAGGCTGTCAGCTGGCTGCCTGGTGGACTGAACTGCCACCCAATTCTATTCACACTGCACAAATAATTGATTCCAAATCTAGGGAGAAAGTGTTAAAACTAAACAGTACATAGAACACAACATACCCTACGATATTTGCTAAAACATCAAAAAACAACAACAGTGGTGTGAAACCAATGAGACATTTCTTAAAACGGGAGTACACTGTGAACTATAAGAAATTAATCAGCATGATCAAATTAAAAGATCTAAAATTCCAAATGGGACTGGCAAAGTCAAACACAAACGACAGAATTACAAAGAGACACTGTGCAAGTAAGGTATATATTTATAGATCTTTTACGTTTTTGTGAAAAACACAAAGACACACATGGAAAATGAGTCATAAGTATTTCTATTTAACCTTTCAGCCCTACAGCAATTTGGGATAATTTGAGGTGCTGGGACCTCTGGTAACTAGCGGATTGATAAGCAAGTCATGCCTGTACTGTTATTTTTACCCTCCATAAACCGTTATTTATTTTAATGCTATTTGTAGTCCTGTAAAGACGTGACTTGAGTGTAAAAACGGAGGCAGGAAGAGTCCCAAGAGAGCTTGCAGCTCACTCTCTACATACAGTACTTCCTCTGCATCATGGCTGTTCTTACCACAGAGGAGCCCAGCCTAAGGATCTCAGCTAGGATTGTCTACAGCATCCCAGAAAGGAAACAGAGGGAATGGCTCCCCTTTCAGATAAATTCCACTAGGGCCTGACTAAGACAGACTCAGTCATTCAACATTTTCAATTCAACATTTTCAGTGTTTTCTGTTGCCTCCTGTTACATGAAGAAAGTTACCAATAAAGCTCCCATATGCAGCTTGTCTAAACTCTCAATGATTGGTTTTAAGCCAATTAGTCTGTATAAACTATGCTCTTGTTTTGTTTACTTTCCCTTTTTATATGGGGAATATCACTACAAATGTATAAGGTTCCTTAGCCATATGTTAAGGAGGCTAGGTTTTCATTTCTTTTCAGCCTCTTGTATTCTTCCTATCCTCTTAAAGTTCTCTAAAAACTGAGGAACGTCTGAAGCCAGTGAGTAAAAGTGCTTGAGTGCAGGCTGAGCCCTGAGATCCTGACGTCACCAGATTGAGCGTGGGTCATCTCACAAGCCAGCCATGACCAAGATTCGCCCTGTACGGGTACATACCCTGTGATAATATAGGGTAAAATAGTGCTAAAATATCTTTCAGCTTTCTCACAAACAGCGACTTTTGTGACTTCATAGATGTAAGCTTCTGCTGTTTTTACAAGTTTGAGCCTGGGCCATATCACCCAAGTGTCGCCATGTGTCCCTAAGCAGCTGTTCTCCCCTTTGGTGCAGATCTGGGATTTATCAGCCAGAACGCTTTACCATAACTTCTGTGACAGGCTAGATGCAGTGAATGGCCTCTCTAAGTTTGTAACCTGTCTTGTGATCCTGGGTAATGTGTAGGCTTGCAGTGACATCAGGTAGAGGGATACACCACTCCTCCAGTCAGTACTAACACTCCTGTATGGCACTGTGGAGCCTTCAGTGAGTCATGGTGAAAGACTTCGCAAGTGTTGGAAGGGCTTGTGTACACCTGTCCTTCTCTACCAAGTGGTACAGGAGCTGCAGACATAAAACTGTGTTACATACAACTGGTGATTCCAGATTTTAAAAAATTGCAAATTTTTCAGAATCCTTTCAGAATACTTTTCCGCCTACACAAGGGAGAAAGCTGACAACACAGAGCTATCAGGCAGCAGTCAATGGAGTTGAATGTAATGTGTCTCCATGTTTATTTTCAGCTGTAAAGTATTCACTATGGGTGCATTAGCTGCCTGTGAGTAGATTAGCTGTAACTTGATTAGTTATTACTGTGCTAGCGCTGGATTTATTTGGTGTGACAATATTAGTTGCTCTGCATTAAGTATGATTGCGTTGCCTGAGAATTACATTAACTGTGTCTGCAGTCTCTACAGTTTGTATTTACAAGTTATAACTGTATTATCAATGGCTACAAAGACAAACAGTTTATCAGAGATGGCTTAATCAGTCCTTGGTTCACAACACGTTGAGATATTAGCAGTAATTCCATGCGTGGTCATACTAGCTTTTACTATGTACAGTGGTGTGAAAAAGTGTTTGCCCCCTTCCTGATTTCTTATTTTTTTGCATGTTTGTCACACACTGTTATCTTTGTCTAATATTTCAATTTGTTTGATGATCTGAAACATTTCAGTGTGACAAACATGCAAAAAAATAAGAAATCAGGAAGGGGGCAAACACTTTTTCACACCACTGTATATTCATTAACAGCTGTGCACGGCTGGAACTGGGGCTGCACAAGACAATTAAGTTTACTAGGTGGAGTTAAAAATGAATGACTGGGGAGAGTGTACATACAGTATGCAGTGATTTTAGTGTGCACTAGCTAGTGGGATATCTCTAATTACACAGACTATTTCATTCTTTTAGAAAAACTCTTCAGATTGGAGACAATCAATAAAAGCTAGAAACAGGATCTTTCTCCCACAGAGTGCTGATCAACCAATAAAGACTTTTAGTTCTTATTCAGTTTCCAATGTCACCTACATCATTCCAGGTAATTTTAAAGTCCTGCTGGAAAAACAACAGAGATATGTCACTGCATGTTCTGAAAAAAATAAAGTCCTTGTTGATGAAGATATACTGTACTGTACCTATTGATTTTACCCAAAAAACATATCTCATGCAAGAACACAGCTTCAACAGTGCTGCACACATGATTAATAATTGGTTAAGGTCTCCTAAACTTACAATTTAATTTTCTATCAATTGACAACAGTGACTGAAATCTTGTCCACCTGGGTACAGTATCTACATTTCTAACCGCAACCTTGAAATGAACTGTCACTTGCTATGCACTGTAATGCACAATTATAGATCTATATACCGTATCTTAACTATATAATGTATTATGTTCAAAATTAATGTTTTTGCCAGTGGGTAAACTATAAATGTCCTTAAATGTGAAAATTCAGCTAAAACAAGCGATCCGCCGTGCTGTCAAAAACGACACAATTTTAATGCATTCTTATTGTATTTAACTCATTCTGTCATATCATATTGTAACGCATACGGCCAACATTGACGGGAGATTCCCCTTTAGCTCAAGTGGCTGAGTCCCTGTTGAGTGACGCCAGAGGCCCGGGTTCGAGTCCCCAGCGGTGGGCGGCTGACCTGAGGTGGCAGCGGCGAGGGCACATACCCACGTGAACCCGAGAGCGTTACAATATCTAAGATGATATCTAAAGACTTTTGACAGTACAAAGCTTTATTAATTTTGTCTTATGAAAAAAGACTCCTGAATATTTAGCTGCATTGTCTTTGCAGGCAAATAAGCTACTTTCATTTTCTGCAAAGGCTCCTCTGAATTAGTCAAAATAAACGATGTCCGTTTTGAAAGTTGACTGTTTCTTAATATTTGCCAGTGAGATATGAGCTAAATATTAAATGTTTAGTAACAGAACTGTTCTTAAGGCCAGAATATTGTAACATTGTTCTCCACTCTCCACTTATTGACTGAAGTACTGCATGTGCAGCCCCCAAACACCCAATATCTAGTGCTTTCTCTTTATGTTGTATAGATCTATTCAATGGGGCTTGAATCCAGTCACATTGATGTCACATTGCCCTCAGACATTCTTGATGACCCTCTCAATGGCAGTCAATCCCTCTGTCCCTCCTCTGCTGATTCGTGCCAAGCTTTCTTCTGCTACTGTCTTAACGAGGAACAGGCTGTGAACCCTTATCGGTTACTGCTCCCTTTTTTCAGCTCTGAGACTGCTGTGCTGCTGTGATGAATGTCTGGGCAGCTCTTCAAACGTTTTGACCAATTTAAAAATCAGATGCCCCAGAAATCAGGAGGATGACTCATTTATGCAGCAGCCCAAGCTTGAATAGAGAAATGTATTTTGTTAAAGAAACTAAATGGACCAGATATAGCTATATTAAAGATATATAAGGAAGACTCATATTAAAGATTCATGGGCCACATACATTAAGATGAGAGTAATCAGATTATAGACAGATGTCAGATACAATGTGGGTCTAAACCAGAGAGGATAGTCTCCTGGGTTAAACAAAGGGCAACAGAGGCTGTAGGGGTTAGAAGAATGTTTTTCCTCTGTAAATAATCTTTTTATATGTACTGCTGATGTTAAAGCTCACCATCTTCGTACTGTGTAGTTTATTGTGCACTGTAAACTTCTCAGAGCTTTAACCATTTTTGTGAGTTTAATAGCAAAATATCTCATCCTCCAGACATTCTCATCTATAGTACCTCAGAACTTCATTCATCACCCTCTACCAGTGAGTGAATTATCGTCTGTCAGCTCTCTTCAGACTGTACATTAGTTTTTTTCTATCTTACTATTTATTGTTTTTATTGTAATGAATACTTGAATGTTTACCACATATTTACTCTTATTTACTATTTTTAAATATGTGATATATCTCAGGTCATATATCTTTAGGTAATTGCCAAGCTTTTGTAATGAGGACACTCATTTTTGTTTAATGAATTTTCGCTTAATTAACAACTTCAGTACAATGAGGAATTTGTGTACACTGGAGAGATTTAATTGAAATATGATGTGAATTTTGTCTCTGTAATGTTGTAAAACTGCTAACTGGAATCAGCTCAAAGTACGTGAAACACTTTAGTCTTGAACAGTGAAGACTATAAGTAGACTTGACGTCTGTCTTGACACTCATGACAAAGTTGACGTAATGGAGTTCCTCCTATAGAGATCAACAAGAAAACACAAACCGGCCATGCAGATGAACCGGATTTTCCCAGGTTCCTTCAGGAAAGTGCTGAGAGCACAGAGAAAGAACCTGTCCACTGCTCTAACTCTAATCTCAGACGCACATATCCAACTGTGAGCTGCTGCTCAAGAAATCCCAGTCACAATCATCCAGGCTTAAGCCCGTGATGATTCAGCTCATCCAGGCTTGAGGGAGCATCTTTACTGGTTGAGACACTCAGGAGGCCCCATGATCTTATTTTTTTAAAGACTGGAAACCAAAGTGAACACATACATGAACTAGCGGACATACTGTATTTTATCAACCTAATGGTGGGAGTGCACGTTGAACTCTAATCTCAATTGCCAAACCCCGTTTTCAGAAACAGTCTAAAGAATTTATAGCAACAGCTCACTTTCAAAGGAGTCTTTCCTAACCATGAAAACAAAATGTTTATCTCTGTTTCTTCTTTACAGGTTATAGCAATTAGGCTTTTATGTTTTACAGGAGCTTGCTGCATCAGAGGACCTAACAGAAAGGCATCTGGAATGGAGGGCTACTAAATCTCTCTGCACACTCCCTGATGCTCTGCAGGAGTTAGGGGGTTAAACTGAAACTGGGTTTGGTTTCTGAGAGCTGCAAAGCCAGCATGTCAGTTAACTGCCAAAGCCTAGGAATGCGGTGGACTATGTGATGGCTGTCATTTCTCATTAGAGATCCGCTTAGATCTGGCACTGCTCGGATCATGTGTTTGGAAGGAGCAGCATGCATATGCATTCACGCTAAGTTGGTGTGTAATTGTCCCGGGGAACAGGGCTGAAGCCCAGAGGCTGCAACTCAGCCCGGCTTTCCTGTGCGCTGAGAGGATTTACCGTCTCTCCTCCGTGTGGAACAATGGCATTGCAGGTCCTGCATGGAGACGATAGGGCCTTCTGGATGGCTGTGCCATGAAAGGCTTCATCATCGGATAAGAATCAAAGCTGCCTGCTCCCAAGGCAAGTCAGGCAGTATTCCGCATTGTGCGATTCCATTTCTTGAGAGCTTAAAATGGGCTGGAATGTCAGAAAGCATTAAAACTGTCACCAAAAGTGTCAAAAGCTGACTTTTCTGACTTTAGGGTTTTGCCTAAAACATTTGTACTTTACTTTCTGATTCATCCAGTGGTTCCTTTAATACAAAAATAACATGCACATGGAATAATAATAATAATAGTAAAATAAAGCAGTAAAACGTTTTTGCTTTCATTTCCATTATTTTTGGAAACAGCAAGCAGAGAGTTCTGAAAAATATTGTTTCACATTTAAGAAACATGCCCATATTTTTCATAACATACAGTAAGTAATGAAGGATCTTTTTAAAAGCTTTGTACAGCAGGAGCAGGGTGAGAGAGACATTCAGCTTGCCATTACTTTCAGCTTAACATCTTTATGTGATCAGCTGCTTAACGTTTCTGAAATTGCCTGATTCATCTATGACCAACGATTTAATGGTAGATTAAAGAAGCCACATGACATTGCTTGGTGTTTCTTAACTGGTGAGTGTTGTTATTTCACCTTCTTAAACTGCTTGTACTTACGCTACTGTCAGGTCTAACTGTGACTTTGACCTAATGTTTAAACGGACTTAGGCAGTGTGTAAGACTCATTACAATGTCAAAGACCCGTAAAAGTAACAGGACAATCCAAACTGCTGCATGGTCAGAACCAAACCAGGCTGTCACTCAGATTTCTCCAATTACTAATCTGAGGAACGAATAGTAAACATCTCACCTACTGGCCAATCATAAAGCGTTCCTGGATAATGAAGGACAATTATTGCCATTCTGCAACAGAAGACTTGCGGTGAAGAAAAGATTAATTGCAACATCCACATATTTAACCTACTATGACAAATCCTAAATGAAAAACAGCTGTGATCATGTCTGTCATAAATAATGTGGCAGAGGATCCCAAACAAAATAATAAGTAATACACCAAAAATTTGTCATTTTAGTTATTGATTTGTGCCTGCCTACGTCAGTACGTACTTATATGTATTATTTGATAAAAAAAACTCAAATTCTATATACTTTAAAACTACAGGGTGAAACACTCCAGAAAATGCAGAAAATGCAAGGTCCAGAGATCCAACACAGTATTTTTTGTAGCTTCTGTGGGATGTTGTCTTCAAGACACGGTAAAGATGACAACTAAGCAATATGACAATTGTACTCATACACGTGGATAGAGGGCAAAACACATAAGAGTGGCTCTGAGCGGTTCTCCTCTTGCACCAGTCTCAATGGGAAAACAAAACCCAGCATCTAAATCAAACACGGATTGCGTGCAGCACAGACTAATGTGACTAATCTTAATAACTCAACTGGCTTTGACCACCACAGCTGGGAGTGTAAACGATCACTTTACACAGATTACCATGGAGACCACAGAATCATGGGAAAAAAACAAGGGAAACCATAGCAAATCAGTGGTCAAACCATAGTAAAACTGTGATAATTCTATGGCAAATATATATGGTAAAATGTCACATGCGATGATATATGCATATATTTATCCCAGATAAATAATTCATATGCTTTTCCAAAATTTGTTATTCTGCCCCTCTCTCTCTGGCTGTCTTTCCTATTTCTGCATCTGTTTTGAGCAAGTCAGCTGAATATTGCACCATTAAGTCCAAATGTCTTCCCACCTTCTTGCCCCTGGGGATTAATATCCTTTCTGATAGCAGATGTGGTGCCAGGGTGATCAGGGAATACAAGAGACTAAAGCTGTGCAGGACAGATTCATTGCAGTGGAGCTCAGATGGATCACAATTAATAATTAGTCATTTAGCAGATGCTTTTATCCAGTGCAGCTTACAGAGGCTGGAGGGTGATCAATTCATCACCAACTGCTGCTACTATGTCACTTAGAACAGGCCTTGGGCATTACTTCTGATTTGAAGGTTGGAGCAAAAGAAGTGGCAGTAATATGGCGCAGGCAGAAATTGAAATGCTCCCAAGTCCACTGCCTTAAACGTTTCAAAACCTGGCAGAGGCAATGCCAGGTTATATTTTTGGGAGTCGCCAATGTAGGTAGGCCAATACAAAAAAAAGTTTTGCCTATCAAAACGTTTCCACCAAACTGATCACTATCTTGGGGGGTGTGGGTGCTTCTTGATGTTCTTTTAATACTGTCTTGGCAGGATGTGCTTACCCTTTCAATAATTAACAATCTCTTTATGAGATGCATTTGTTAAGGGGTTCCCCTTGGAGCTTTTAGAAAGCTGGGTGGGGACAGTTCTGTTTAGAGGGACAAGATGCCAGCAGAAAACTCTCCTCTTATTTGTGAAACACTTTTTGTTAGTTTCCCTTACATTTTGGTGGAAGCTAGAGCAATACATGGATGACATCTCCTAGAGTTGGGCTTCTGGCACTGATGCCACTGTTTGACAAAGACAAAACCTGTGCTGAAAGAAAGATGTTTAAGTAGCAGAGAACGGAGCAGGACTGCCAGAGGTAAAACAAAAACTCCACAGTGAGACAGAGAGGCAGATTATCATTCCTCTCCCTCAAAACCATTTGTCTGGGGTATAGAGGAAGAATTACCTTCTCCCTGAAAGGGAGCTTAGTGGAACAAGAGCAATAATCCTGGAGGAAGCCAGCCAGAGAGTAAAGTAAAGAGTAAAGAGAAAGCTTAGGACCATAGAGCAAAACCCAACACAGATTGTCTAAAACACATGAGCTTAGCTAGTTCATGTAGGCAAGATGAGAACCTGGAAAGTGACTGAAAACATGACCGTGGTACAACAGGTCCTTGTCATTTGTTTAGTGTATTTTAAATTTGTTACAATATTTTAACTCCTAGATTCCAAAACTTTACCAACAAAGTTGGTTCTTCTATAGTACACTCAGGACTTGATTTGAACCTAGATTACCAAAGTGGACTGGCTTATTTGCTAAATCTGAAATCTGGGTGGCTGCAGAAATAATTGCATTAAAACTATTCATGCATGATATCTGAGATCTTTGGAAACCCAGTCATTTGTCTTTGAGTGAACCACCTCATATTACATGATAATTAAAACAATTCAAAACATACTCCCAGCACTTTGCTTTGTCACCAGACTTTGTGTGTTGCTATAAGAAAAACTCATTAAGCATTCTGCCTTGTGTGCCAAACTCTGAACCCAAATGAGGCCTGTGTTTACTCTTGGGGTATCATCTTAACAAGAATGGCACATATACTGGGGCCCAGATTAACTTCAGAGTATTTCTGTGAAGCACAACTGCAGCTATCTGATTTCAACCAGAAAATGCAAGCTGTAAATACAAAATGAGTGCCACTGTTTCAAACTAGATTCAACTTTGAGGAATAGCACTGACACAGAACAGTGTCAAATAGAAAGAGCTACAGCCCTTAATTATTATTTCTATCCGTAAAGGTCACACAGATGTTATTAACTTCCTTTTTCTTTTGTTTGTTAAGAAGTATTGTGTTCAAAAGTACCCTGAGCAAACCCTTGGACAATCTAGCCACACTACTCTGCTGCATGTTCCACTTTGTCTAAATGTTTTATGAAAAAAAGTTTAACTGAATTAATATTAAATCCAGTTTACTATAAAAAAACTGTCCTGTTCATGATATGATATTTATTAGGAATGATCTATCTCTCTTCACAGTAGCAGGGAATGGCTCATAATGTGGTATGTCCCCATGGCTCATGAGGACTATAAAGCAGTAGCAAACCAGGCCTTTTTCTCTGTGTGCTGTGCTATCAGGTGTTGCAAGTGACAAGACCAATAAACAGTGAGCTGGGAAAAAACTTAAAACAATATCCAGTGAATTAAAGCTGCATTATTTGCAGATATCTCTCTAGATCACAATTTGCAACATCGTCTTCATTGACCTTCTTTGTTTTGAACTGCAAGAGAACTATGCTTAACATCTGTTCACTCACTGTTACAAGCTCTGGTATTGTGACTGTTCATGCTCTAGGTTTAGGAAATGGCTGCTCTTTAAAAAAAGGACAGGCTGTGTTTCAGCCTCAACTGTATGTCCTTTGATTTATTATACAGTACATCATACTTATAATGAGATATAGGTGTCTTTATTTCCATAAATGAAAGACATAAACACAATTTCTAAAATAAAATTCTAAAATTAAATACATTTTCTTTTATAAAGCATTCCCTACAGCAAAGGGTTAAACAAAAAGTTTTTTGTTCACTGATAGATTCTCCCACTGGGAACAACAATACGGTAGTGTAGTGCTGCAGCCAGAAACTCCCTTTTCTGCAAGAGCCCCATTTTAGAAAGATCTACCTCTTCTTTCCTGCCTTTGCAGAATGTTCTCAAAACAGGGGTCTTTAAATGGCAAGAGGAGGATGGGAGTAACTCCACTGCAGAGAGGGCTTGTCCTGGGTTTAAAAGAAACTAGTCAGAGCCATCAGAGATAGAGCAGTGCGCAGGCAGTTGCACATGCCCATAACTCTGCCAATTATCAACAGCTGTTGTCAATTTAACCCCCCCACCAAACTACTTCTCTACCAATTCCAACTCCACAATTATATTTTACATCAGCCTGGAAATGTAACTCTCACTCTCTCTCCTGCTAAAGAGCTCAAGTCACGTTGATTCCTTTCCATCAGGAACTTAGGGGACATATACTCTTTGTACCACACATGTAATTTGTTTTTTTAAAGAAACAGTAGTCATTTTTGGGGCTTGGTTTTGGCAAATGACAGTTTAAGAAAGCAAGCATTTGTTGTTGTCTTTGAGCAGGAATGGATGTTTCACACAGCTCCTCAGTGTGGGTGATGCTTACCTTCATGCTTAAGTGAATATCGTGAGGTAACGGCAGTGTATTTAGCTTAAGCTTATACTGATGGAAAATCAATTGGCTATAAAGGTCTCTGCTATATTTAGAAGGTTTTTTTGGGAAATGCAATTATTTTGTTTTTAAAAACTGTTTATTTGTGTAAGAAGAAAGCATTCTTATGATATTCACAACACAATTTACAAAGTAAATAGTCAGAAAATAAGATACAGTATAAGGCAACACATTTATTGTGCATTTTCAAGTTTCTGTGTGAGCAGCTCTTATTTAAGTACAAAAACTTATGTTAATATGTGTTAATATATTATATCAGCACTTTTTTAAATGCTATTATAATGGAACTGTGCTGTACACAACCAATAAAAAATACATTAATTACATTTTTATGTGCAAGCTGTTACTGAATGGATTCTGCTCATATTTACAGTACAGTATGTTTCATGAAGTGCGAGATATCCCACAATTCAGCTTTGCAAAACCTAGAGAACTCCCATAATTCAAAAAGTAAAGCGGTCTTTGACTTTTTTGAAAGCTTTTCTGTAAAATATGTTCCTTACTTTCTAAATGTATCTGTCTTGTTTTTTTTCTGAAAGGGTCACAACCTTCCCAGAACTCTTCCACATCTGTTACATTTACATCTCCTTGTTTCTCAAACATGTGGGCAGTTACACAATATCACCTCTTTGTTGATTACTACCCAATATACATGCAAACCAACTTCAAAAAGCTGAACACAATTACTGTAGGTCAGCAGCTTCGGTAAGAAAAAGCTGTTTTATGTGCCTGTCTGCAGGTGTTTGATGAAACTAGATCATTTATTTAATATTTTTTTTACAGATTTAGGCGGTAAATACATAAATCTTAAAAATTCCTAAAGCATTGACTGTGTTCTGGGACTTCAGTTAACTGTTCATTAGCAGCTGACCGAAAAGTCTTCTACTCCCAATAATTCGGTGAGGCTGCTGTCACATACCCTGTATACTATACAAATATATTCTCAATATTGTGGCAAATGTACTCGGGGTGTTACTTTGAGACATTACTCAGTGAACATATTATGCAAGATAATTTCCAAATTACGGCAGAAGGTATCAGGAAGACAAGTGAATGCTGCTGATAAAAAAGTGCATGTATTTGAATTTAGACTTTTAGTATGGTAAAATTACACACGCCTAGTCTGACAAAATAAACTGCATTCTGTTTTATCTCAGAGTATTGTAAAACTTTACACTTTTCCCTTTTATGTCCATAAGAGATTATACAATACTGTACATTCCCTGCGTTACTCCTGCTTCCCTACCAGAGGTCATTAAATTAACGACAAGAAGAAATGGAAAAATAAATTCAACGGAGTGTAAAGTTACTGTCCATTCAGCAGAGTCACTGGTATCTGGATAAGGCTCAATCTCTCAGTCTCACTTGGGCGTCTACAATAACACCAATTTGGCTAAACTGAGACCGCCTTTCTTAATAAAAGATGAGGAGGAAGGACATAAAGCAGAGCCTGAAGAGGCAAACTCCCTCCTCGTGTTTCACACCACCCACAACAGGGAGTTGAAATGCATCCCCATGACTCACTCAGGATTGCTGATGTGCAGCATCACGTTATGGGGGGGGAGTGATTTGTGAGTGGCTCAAGCTGGTAACTCACAGGTTCAGAGTCCAGCAGTTCAGACTTTATTGGTCTGCATCTGCTTATGAAATGGGGAGGATAATAAAAGATAACAGAGCTGATTCATTTTTTAGGTAGTGGTGAGTATGCCTTGGTATGGATGGGAACTTTAGATTCACAGTCTCTCTGGGCTTTAAAGATGTAGTAAGTCTTAAAAGGCTACACAAAACAATAATTGGTCTGGGAACAAAAATTACACAGTTATCAGTTTTATATATTAAGCTATATATGATAGTAAGCTTCTATACTATAATATACTGTAATGCAACAATGCCAAATGTAGTTGCAGTCTTACAGACAGCTACACACACATTTAGTAACGTTCCTGACAAATAAGAGCAAGTCTAGTTTTACAGTTTTAGTATAGACTCTGCCTGGGTGAAACTTCTCACTGCGCAAAGAGCCGTGTGTGTCAACACACAACATTGGACACCCCAGTTCATTTTATTTTGCTGTGAATGTTCACAGACTCCCACCAGCAAGACCCTTCGCCTCCTAGCTAATGAAAAAGCAACTGACCTTGGCTGGTTCCCTCTCATGTCATTACATGTCTTTTATGCTGTTAGGTTGCCTAATGGATTTTGTGTATAAATATGCAGTGTGCCTCTTTTGAGATAAATGCAGTTCTTATGCTTTCACTTGCCTCAAGCATTAATAACTCTTCCACCCTCATTAGGTGTGATGAATCTGTCTTGAAATTCAAGAGTGCTTGCAGAAAAACCAAACCTGCCTCCGTTTATATCATATTAAAGTCTTGTTTGCTTTGAAGGGCATGTCCAAATATAATCTCACTACTTAGCTTGTAAAAAAACATTCCTTGTGTACAGTACCTGTATCCTCCAAGAAATGGAATTAAAAATTAATTATTTGAGCATGAGTTCTGTGTTACATGAAGGTTTCTTAGGATGATCTCATTATATTTATGGTTTTCTGATGGACCTGATTAACATTGTTAGTTTCTAATTATGTTTGCATTTATTAACTGTAGGCCCAAAAATGGATGACTGTAAATAACCTCCAATTACGTCTCTCTCCAATAAGCAAATATTAGGACATTGCTTACATTGCTCTTGGTGTGCAGTTTCATTTAATATGTAGGGAAAGCTATGGGCTAAAAATGATAGAAACTAAAAGTGATACAGACTTTTTGTGTGTTAAATTCATGTAAAGTACAGCAAGTACTGTATACAAAAGTAAGCACATTAAGAGGTCAGATCAATGCACCAGATGGTGACTTTCTTCTTGGTTGCAGAGTCAGCAAAACACACTCATGGCGCTTCCGGATGTGGCTTTGAAACAACAGCAATCATCTTATAATTAAAAGCTTTACCTTGAGCTAAATATATAAACAAAGATGCATGAAATGTTTAAGGGCAGGACAATTAAAAAAAAAATCTGAGAGCCTTTTAGTTTAGATTCAAAAAGCTGATCCTGAAAATGAAATTAGATTTTAGATTTAAATAAATTATTATTCGATTATTTAATCCAGCTTTCTAGGTTATGTTAAACACCATTGGCTGTGGGTGCCTTAGCTGACTAATAACAATTTACATGACAATTGACTAATTTTAAAACAGCTCTTTGTGCTAAAGCAGAAGTTTTATGCTTCTTGTACAATAGGTCAGTTGTTAAAGATCTTTTATATGTCCTTTCTTTTCAGAATATTAGACAAGTTTAAAATATCCTGTCTTTCTGGAAAATGATCAAGAGAGAAAAACAGAGTGTTAGGGTTCTTTTAAAGTTTTCTTTCAGAGCATGCTGGTAAGGTTAATAAGATAACGTGGCTAATTAACTCAAAGCACACAGCTTTCAGATTGTTTAGGAGTATTTAAAGTCTCAAATGTCTTAGTATCCCCATAATTATTTTAAAAAAATTATTAAAAACTTAATTGGGATTTTTGACACGCAAAACACTCTTCTTATGTGATTTTCTGTCTGACCAACCTGAGCTGGTAATATACAGTAGCATTTATAAATGAGAACAAAAACCAATTTTTTATCCATTTCTATAAGTACTATTTATAGCCAGACTTCCCTTTCCCCCATTAATTATTTGGAGAAACACAACAATGTGGTAATTAAAAGAATAATACTGCCTGGGCCCCTCTCCATTCTTTCTTATCTTCATTATTCAGCACTCAACGAATCAGCTGTAAAAGCTAATTAAGCAATTCATCAAGTCGGTTTCAATTACAAGGTGCCTGTCAGTGCCAGATCCAATCACAGGTGGGACGGTAGGAGGAAAATGGCCAAGTTGCAGAAGCCTTAAAACTCCCCAAAACATCACCAACTTCAACTGCTCGATAAACCAAAAAAATACGTTATCACATACTGTCCTTGCAAGAGGCTGGGACATAAAGAAACACAACTAGATGTGTAAATCTTTAAAAATGCAGCAATAACATCACAATAAATAACATCGCTTTTCAAGGGCAAGAATGCTTCTTTATAGAGTACATACAGTATGGCTCCTTGTATGTGCTCCATAATACCATGACCATACTCATTATTGAGGTCATTTGTAATTTGATCAGTAGGAAAGATGAAAGGTGATATGACTGGCATATCATGTGACCAATAAGCTTTAATCAGAGGAATACAAGGAATACAGGGTACTACTTCTCTGTGATTATTCAAGAACCTATAATATTTAACTAAAGATAAATGCTGCACTATATGCACAGATGTGCATATTAGTCACACATGGAATTTGATCGGCTTCAAATGTTTCCTTAATGTAGTGAACTGCGTCTAAAGAAAAGAGAGAACTTGTCCTAGTTTACTGTACATGTAGCACATTTCACAGCAATCACCCAAGCATTCAGAGAAGACAACTGAATGCTTTTTTGACAATTTCAATATGGTAGCCCAATGTGACTAGCTGACCTGTCCTGAACAAGTCTAAATCGTCTAGCGCACAAGTCTAAATCGTGTGCAAAAGCCAAAATTCCAAAAAGTCTGTCACAATGTACCATCAAAGGATAATGCAATATATGCATTTTACCCATGCCTTCAATTTGGTTGGCTTATGCTTCTTAAAGCTGCGCCTTCCAATAAACAATCTTAACAGACAACATGACCCACCAAACTTTGCTTGTTCCAAATACTGCTACAGAAGTTCCTTCAGAAAAGGAAATTTGTAGCAGATTCCCCGCGATTCCTTGAGAAGACGGCAGAAGAGATTTGTGCATCAAAAAGCAATAGGTAACTAAATGTGTAAGGTCCTATGTTATCCTCTCTTCTGTTCTTTATTTGTGTTTATACCTTTAATTGCAACTACACACCCCTAGCTTGACAAACTAAACTCTGCCTTCTGGACTGTATAGATGTGCATAAACTCCCTGTGTTACTCCTGCTTGGCTACAAGGGGTAAAGTAATGACAAGAAGAAATGGAAAAATACATTAAATGGAGTGTATTTACTGTACATTCACCTCCTACCTATATCAGCTCCTTTATATCTAATTACTCCCTTAAAAAACATTAAATTTGAGTAACTAACTGGTTATTCTACCTGATCTTAAAGTCTTTTAAGGTCCTTCACTAAAAATGTCTGAAAATGTCTTACTAACAACAAAGTCAAAAAATTCTCACTTGAGTGCAGTGACAATGAACACTTTGCTTAACACTAAACACGTCAGACATTCATTGATATTAATTGTTTTAGCCCAACAGAGCCTCTGCAGTGGATTAAATTTAGCAATGTGTTGCAGGAACAAAAGCATTAAGGATCTTCTGGAGCTACTGGTGATTAAGCCTTGAACTAAAATGAGATCGTTTTTACTGCAGGAAACTAATTTAATATAAAATGATTAAGTTCTTGCCTGTGCAGACAAATGAATACCTAAGTAACCTAGTCAAAGTCCACATAAAAAATTGAAGGGGTTTAAACACTCAGTTTAATCTGATTAATTTAACAATACATTATGGATTCACATTGAGTCCCAGAGGAATGTTCAGTAGAAGATTACTGTGATTAGGCTTTTGTAAATATCCAGATTGCCAAAGCTTAGCTCAGTCTTTGGATTTTGAAGTTAAGTGTACTATACATTATATTTCTAATTTAAACTCCACACTCAAATAAAGCACATTATATTGTATTTCAATAAATGTGTAATCATTTTAAAAGACAATATAATATATAATAGAACTGTTTTAGAAAGATTTAGTAAAGTTTCACACAGCACACATGCAGATATAATCCATTTTAGTTTGACAGCATCATTGTCACCTTTTAGCATGATCTCCTCAGATCTCAGAAGCTAAGCAAGGATGAGCTGAAGGAGCATGAGGATGGAAGACCTCCAAGGAAAACCAGGTTGCTGCTGAAAGTGTTATTTGTGGAGCAGTAGGTTGCACTCTTCCCACTACACCAGAATTTCCACAACCAGTGCAGTAGCCTGGTGAATTGGGACACTGTGGGAGGTGGCATCCTTTAGATGAGACATTAATCCAAGTTCCTCACTAATTGGTCATTACAAATACGAAAGAGTAGGTGTCTCAGCCCCAGACTCCTGCTTAAATTCCACTCTGTACTTCTACAGTCTAGCCTCCTTACGTTCCCCCTTCATTACATTTGTGATGCAATTTCCCATTTCTCCTGCTGATCTGCTCTGTAGTGGGGCGGCTGGTGTTGAACGGCTGCCACATATCACCCAGGTGAGTGCTGCCCTTCAGGGGTAGATGAAGCAGGTTCCAGTTTAGGTGTAAAACACTTTGGGATCTTTTGGGATGTGGAGTGGTTTGACAGACCTCAGTAAGGTGGCTCTAGAGACCTGAGCACATGAAAACCCACAATAACAATAATGGGAATGGTATGGTGGAAAGGTCTGCAGGCATCATGACAAAAAGCACTCTAAAGCAGCCTGCTACCAAAACTCATCCACATTCATCACACCAATGTGTACTTTTAACCCATCACCAATAATCTAATCGATTAACTAATTAGCACCCAGGTCACCTAATTACAGGTGATCAAGGCCCAGTTACTACTGTTGTTCTACAGTCTGGTCTGTTACAAGTGCTATATAAAACATAGTTATAATAATTATTAATTAATATACCACCTTTCAACCTTTAACAAATATTCCCAAGTCCTTCACAAGAATATAAACAAATAAAATAACCAATTTAAGAATTTAGAAAAAAAACAAAACAAACACAAGTAGAGTGTTCATAATGATTTGTAGTCCAGTCTGTAAATTGTTTAGTTATACAACGTTTTCTGTTTAATTAATAAACCTGAAGGGCAGTGTACATTCTTGAAAGTGAATCAAGGGGATCGTCTAGATGAACAACAGCACTAAGTGCTAGAAGCATCAGGACAGAGAAGGACAGTTGAGGGAACCAGCTCCCTAGCATTAGTGTTTGAAGCTGACTCTGTTACAGTAGATCCTTTAAGAAATGGGTTTGTGGGATTCTTGTATGTTTGATCCAACAAATGCGTAAGATGGACCAAATATTCTCCTCTTATTTGTGACTTCCTTATCTTCTGAAAGTCACCTCCTACTTTGACCCCTTCTCTACTCGAGGGTATTATCTGGGCTCAAGTAATCACGAAACATGCAGTGGGCAATCCGCTAGCCTCATGCTCTCTCTAGGTATTTCAGAAATATGTGAAATGCAAGAAATACAGTTGTTTTAACATTTGTCTTCCTAACATTGTACAAAAAACAATTTATTATTCTGTTTAGAGAGAGGTCTTCAGTTTACAGAAGCAACTAGGGGACCAGAATAACTTTACTCCTAAAAGCCTGTCTCCTTTTAACGATGCTCTGAGCTGGTGCACATGAGCCCGGAGTTTAACAGTGCTGCTCTTGCACGGTTCTCAAAGATGTATTGGGGGAACCACTAAGGGAGAACGGGAGCAAAAAAACATGTGCATTATTAATAATGGCCATTGTGAAAGCCGAGGTAGATGCCTGCAGATAAACGACGTAATGAGAATAGCAAGCTGAGCCATGTTTTAATTTAGAACAGGCCATTAATAATTTGGTTTCATAATGCTAACTGAATGTTACGCCATGTGCACTTTCCAAATGAAAGAATAACATGATGCTCTTTTTAACTCTACCTGACAGTACTGCATGGAAGACCCTGATCTCAGTACGTTGTAGGTTTTTTGATGTCAAAGGACTGCACCACAAGCATACTAATACCTGTGTCATGTGGTGAACAAGCAGTTGCTCTCAATATGTGTAATACATTCCAACCACAACTGGCTTGTTCATTCCCAGAAAATCATCTAAACTGAGTTCTAACAACAAAAAAAAAAACTTCACCACAGAAAGCAGTTCAGGAACCCATTCTAAACATTTACTCTGGGGACAAACAGTCCTTTTTGTCCTTGGGATGGCTTTCAGGCCTTTTAATTTTCAGTTGTCAGCTGCATCCTAATGCTGGAAATACACTGTCTGGCCCCGTTATTAGGGTTGTTTATCTTACTGCATTTGGCAACGATCCCCTTGCGTGATGTCATTCCCGTTGCACTGTAATCATGGCTCAGCAGGTCAATTACAAACTGCTTGCCACAGACGGCATTAGCAGAGTCTAGAAGTGTTTTCTAGTGCGCACACTCTGAGATGGTGCCAGTGGTGTTACTGGTACATTCATCACAGACATCGGTCACCTTGGTGGGGAGACAAATGGAAAAGAGATCGGGAATAGTGACTGCCAGGAGAAGAGGATGTGGCAGAAAATATTTAATAATGGGTCAGACCCACATTTGCAGTGCATGGTATCTCTGATCACAGTGTGCCTCAGACCAGGGCAATAATACTCTCTTCACTCATAAAAATAATAGGTTACAAGAGCTCAGTTTGAGTCTTTGGCTGTTCTTGTATAATCTATTTGATTTCAGATTGTTAATGATGGTTTTGAAGACAGCGCTGTAAGCCCTAAATGAAGAAGCCGGGTCTCCTGCCGTTTTCCTGCAAGGCTCAGCATTGGGTCCAAAAGCTACTCTGCAACAGATGGATGTGACCACTGAAATACCAAGACACAATTACATCACATGGAGTCAAGGATCCAGTGCATCATGTAATTCGGCCAATTCTGAGATTACCGTCTGGTTGCCCAGTCAACATAAAGTAATCAGCAATAAAATCTGTAGAAAAAATAAAACAACTTAGACCCTTAGAAAAAGAAAGAAGACTACTCTTGAGTAACCCTTAGTCAATCCTTTCCTGACTGCAATGCCCCTGTCACCAGGGCACTGTACAGAGCACTGTACCTTGAGCCATGCTCTGTGCTTTAGTGCTCTTACCCAGGTTGGAAGACGCTCGGCCCTCAGCTGCCCTGTCCTTCAGCCCCTCTGCGATGGCCAGCTGCTGCTCGTGATACTGCTTGGCTCGCTCCAGGTCCTGCATGCAGCGAGCCGCGTGGCCCAGGCCCGCATAGGCCCGCATCTCGATGGGCCGCTCTGCCAGCTCCTGCGCCAGCTCCAGCACGTGAGTGTGGTAGGACATGGCCTTGTCAAAGTTGCGGCGGTAGTGGTAGGCGCTTCCCAGGTTGCTGTAGGCCCGGGCCTCCTCCCGCTTGTTGCCCAGGGCTTTGGCAATGCCCAGGTGCTGCTCGTGGCACTGCACAGCGTTGTCGAAGTCACCCATGGCAATGTAGACGGCGCCCATGTTGCCCAGCTCCCGTGCCTCCGAAAGCTGGTCTTTGGACTGCTTGGCCAGCAGGACGCACTGCTTGTGGCTGGCCAGGGCGTTGGGGTAGTCCCCAATGGCTGTGTACACGTGGCCCAGGCTGCTGAGTGCTGAAGAGGCTGCCTGTCAGGGAGAAAACAAAGCACACCACTTAGATTAGCTCCTCGGATCTCTTGATACCTGCAAAATATTTTAGGGGTCAGTCTTTTCCTTGCCTTCCTGGACCGAAACTGAGACATAGAGCCCACTGCAGTGCTCAGTGGGGACCAGCACAGTCAGCTACGGCCACAGGTTTGTGATTCAGTTTTGCTTCGTTGTTCATACCATGTTCTGCCAGCTCCTACCTTGTTGCCAAGACTTACTTTATACTGCATGTATTTGCTCAAAGTGTTCTGACTTCACAATCATCAAACTGTGTCAGCTGCTCTGGGATTTTGTAAAAAAATATATTTCAATGGGCTTTTTGGCTACAGAGATGGTTTTCTCAAGTACTGTACTATACAAGCTTTCCACTGCTTAATCTGGTCTGTTCTGTTTCCTTTGCCACTTCTTAGATAGCCCTTGCAGAATATATTATATAATACATATATATTATATTACTAGTTTTAATATGGTCCATAGTGGAGAAAGGGTTGAAAAAACACTACTCCCCTAGTACACAAAATATATTATTTATTTCCACATCCAACGTCAAAAGCCTCCATTTCACATTATCAGTGCTTCAGACGATTTGGGGATTTAGAGAATAAAAAACAAGAAACTTCTTATAATATGACTGTTTAAATAATATCTTTAATTAAAGTTCATAATTGTACATTAATAACCTAGAATAGGTCTCATATAGAGTAAAAATAGCAAACCAAGGCAAATCGGAACCACAGAAAACAAGTGAAAACACAGAAAAATCTAATTTGCACATGGCAATTGTTTGTTTAAAAAAATCCTCCATTTTGTTCTTTAGAAATTAATTTGTTTTTGTCAGGCATACTATACTCTTAACTATATAATCTGTCTTCTTACAATCAAATAAACAATTTTAAGTCTATTAAAATGAAGACCATTTAGGATTTCTGAGCAATGAATGCTGCATATCAAGGTGTTCATTAATGTTATTTTCCCAGTTTTCAGATTTATGACAATTATGAGAAATTTAGAAAAATTACTTTACCTCTAACAGCACTCAAATATGATATCCCATCTCAAATTATTCCCAAAGCCGAAGTAAGGGTATAAACCCCATGGGTATTATTAGAATAAATTGAATGAGGTATGTGAGTGTATATAAATATAAAAGTGCATTACATCACAAAAATGTTCCTCATGCAACATTGCATCTTAAATTTGATAACACTGTTGTGCTTCAGGGATACACGGTAATGGTTGTTGAAACTGTGAAATTTCTTCCAGTGGAGAAATTAGTTTCTGCAAACACAAATCCCAGCTCAAGGCCAATTTGTGCATGAAGGATATGGCACCTCCAACAGAGCAGTGGAGCCTCCATGCTAATTTTTGTATATACCATTTTAATGACAGTTTTGACTGTTGAAATTGTTAAGAACACCTCGGTATTTTATGCATTTCCACTATGGAACTTTAAGTGTGTCCAGATGATAGAAAAGCACAAGTACAGTGCATTTCGATTTGCTGAGACAGAATTTACAAGCCAGAAGAAATCCATCTTGTCCGTAGTCAAAGTGTTTGGCTTGGGAGTGTGCATGTCTTAGGAGACAGAAACAAAGGACGCCTTCTGAATGACATTTTAAACTGAAAGCAATTTGCTGTTTACTTTGTTGTAAACATCTCTTCTTCTAGCAGCTTGGTTTACTGCCGACAGCCACTTTAAGGGGACAAAAGGCCTAACCACATTAAGAGGAGTCTTCTGTAACTGAATCCTCATCTCAGGCCCCATGTGCCTGTGGCAAGGAAGGAGGCAAATCGGGATGGAGCTGAAGACGAGCTGAACCTTCCCACCCCAATGTCCCGCTCCCTCTCGCATGTCCCGGGAGCCCAGACAGCTCCGAGTTCATCAGGGTGGGTGGGCTGCTCCGCCCGCCCGACAGAGAGGGCCCACGCAGACAAGAACACAAACACTGCCTGATGTTACGCATCTATTTGTTTTTGCTATGCGTTTCCCTAAGAAAGTCTCACTGCTCTCAGAAAAAAAGAGGTCTTTTGCGTGCAGACGGGACATAAAAAACAGGCTCTTCCACTGAGCTTCCACAGGAACTGACCACAAAGGACGACAAAACCTCAATAGTCTCTTCCTTCCGTCATGCTTTTAAGGTAAATTGTTCCGATTTGCCAAGAAATTAAAATGGATTTGTTTTTCTATTAAAACAGCCTGTGTGGATATCAGTTGAAGGCCTACAGGTAGCAAGACCCACAGTGGGATTATCTGGTATTCTGGTGTTATAGTGACGTACTATAGCACAGGAAAAACATATTAGGATGGATTTCTAATATCTGACTTGCTGTTTGGCCCTATGGCGAATTTAGCTGATGTGTTTAAGATTTTTATGGTACCAATGGATTTAATACATTTTACTTAAATTAGATTGCAATGTGCTATAGTCCAAAACTTCACAAAAAAAAAACAGGCAAAGCCTGTTTTTTTATTTTTATTTTTTTATTTTTGTTTCGGCAGAATCCCAGTTTTACAGTACGGTTTAGATGAACAAAACAATCTCTCAGAATGGCAATAAATACTTATTGGAGCATGATTCGGGCTATTTTCCATTTTTCTGCTAGAGGCAAAACAACAGTGGAATGAAAGTGGTGAAACAGTACAACACTGTATTACTACAGTCTATGCAGGAGTTTGACTTTGTACACTTCATGGGGTTAGTTTTGAGTTTCAATCCCCTTTTGGCAGCTTCAGTGAGCATACCTGTATGTTAATCCTGTGCACTACCAATAATAAAAAAACAGAGTAGAATTTTGATTATGAAACTCTCTCAGTGTAGAGTATGTGCCATGTTCAGGGTTTATCAAACCAGAACTTTCCCTAGACCTTGTTCCTAATGAAAAATAGTGGACTTGTTTGAACAAGAACTTACAATCCTACACAAAAAATCTTCTGCAATCCTACCAGTATATTTTTACAAATCACAGAATGCATGCCACATCCTGTTCAACCTGTTCTTTTTGCTCACTGAAAGAAAGTGTCCAGTAATAAAACCATTATTCCATGGGGAGTCACCAAAGCAAGGCAAGTGTGTGTAAATTTCAAAGTGTAACTGCCCAGTGAAGTTTGGTGAAGTGGCCACCATTTGGTGGATAAGCATACCAAACCTCTTCCTGTTTAATTCTCCTCTTCATTCCAAACCTCTGCAGGAAGAATCAGCTCTGCAGGGTGAGGACAGCTGTCAGATGACTGTCTGATAACTTTTCCAATTAGTAATTAATGCCACTGAATTAAAAATACAGTACAAATTAAAAAGGTAGGCATGATTTTCTTGCATTTAATTATATACTTTTTGAATTTCTTCCTTCCACATTTTTAGTGATACCAGTCAATTTGAAAATGTTACTTGAAGAGGGATATTTGAGAATATCTGTGTCATCAGTTGAAAGGTTTTTGCTCACTGAAGTCCTTCAGAAACATACTGTAGTTATAAGGAACTTCTTAATTATTTAATCAGAAGCCAGCTGAATCATAACCATTTAATCTTTTCTGTATTTGAATGGATAAGGGTGGGTGGAGTGGCCTGGAAGGACTGCATGCTGAGAAACTCTGCTTTGAGGCCACAAGGCAGGATGAGTCTGGAGGGCCCTGGGACCAGAAGCAAAAGTGATTTCTTTTTGTTTCACTTTCTCAGGCTGCTTCTGTCTGGAATCAATTACCTGTTCACATAAAGACTTCCAGCAGTTCGCCAAAGTTGAAAAGCCCAGCAAGACATTTGACACAAGAACGTAATTAGATGTGGTCATAACTGTTGCCATTTTATCTTCCAGATTCTGCTATTTTAAAAAAAATTAAACAGCTCTTGCACTACAGTCTTGGAAATATGATTTTTGATCAGCAGGGGCTCTTCTAAAGATCTATAGATTTAGATAGAGAATGCACCAATGCATAAACAGCCACAAACATACTGACCTCTCTAATGAATCATTGTCCCAGTTCTGGGCAGCTGTACCATCTTTCCTTCTTCAGTCTTACAAGAAAGCATGTGTAATAAGCCCATGGATCACCTTTTACTTGAGCCATCCTTCACCTGTGAGATTTCCCCCTTATAATAGTTCTGGAGATTTCACTACAGTAAATCATTACATTTCCATGGCTAATTTTCAACTTTATACAGTATGTTTTGGGTACAAAGACTAACATTTGTTTGTCTGAGTTCCAATGTCTATGTACCGTATCACACTGTTTTTGTTTGCTAATTTTATAATTGTGATGGAAAAAATAAATTGCCTTGATTAATTTTCTCTTAAACGGCAAAGAGTACAACTGTGTATGTGTGAGGACAAGCTTGAAAGTTTAGCCACCACAAGCATAGAATGCTTTTGCTGTTAATGACTGATTACAGATTGTCTCATTCCTCTTTGTGCTTTTCTCCAGCTGTAGGTAGCTAGTCAAACTCACTCACGTTTAGAAAGATAATACTGAGTTACGTAAGAAAGCCCACAAGGATAAACCAAAGATGACTGGTCACATACTACTATGGTGGTGTCCTTCTAGGAAACTATTATGATTTTTAACCAGACTGGGGCCCTTTTGTGATGCAAACCTTAGTATAATGTTTAGAAGCTAAGAAAATAAACAAACGAAGTCTTACAGGACTCTTTTTTTTTCTTCCCAGTCTGATGATATTACTGTTCAAAGTTAAACCTGATTGTGTTTACAAACCACATTTCCGGATACGCTATAATTTGAATTTACTCAAACGTCAGACTTTATAAACTGTTCATAAACTGCTGGCCCTTATCAGGAAAAATGTTTTGTAGGTTTCTGCTAATGCAAGGTAAACTCGGCTATGTTCTCTTAGGGAGAAGTTAAGGAGCCTGAAAATTACTTTTTAATCACAGCTGGGCAGCCTGATTCCGATTATTCTGTTTTCAAACACTTTGTGCTTTCAAAGCTTTGAAGCATAACACTTCCATAGTAAGCACCCTTATGCTAATGAGATGTTTTGTCCACCTTATAATTTATACAAAGAAATAAGCAAATGGAAAGTAAAAACAAAACATTAATTTAGCTATTCTAAAGTTTTTTCAACCAAGCAAAAACAAAGATGATTAACTTGATGCTTAAATTACTCATGACCTTCACTTACGCACTACATTGTCTTTGGTTTCCTGGTAACAATTTGTAATTTAATGATGCCATATTTGTCTACAACATTCATCACTTAATTGATGTTTTGCTTGTGATAAGAACCCATCAGAATTCTGTTATTCTAAGCAAGCTGTATTTCATTACAGCACAACAAAGGAGTTTTGGCTTTTGGAAATGTCCTGTGCTGTAGAGCAGGCTCGATCCTATACGCAGCACTGCAGAGAGCTATTCTTCCCGTCTAACTTGTTCCAAGCTTGGTCATGGATAACCCCTGTCTGGCTGTTCATCACAAAGCTGAAACACAAATGATGTAACACGAACAAAAGCACTGCAGCCCTGGATGAAGTTTCTTCGATCGACAATGTTTGAATTTTCATGTTTTGTGCTTTGGAAAGAATGTCAGCAAAATGATCTGCCAGCACAGACATCAGGACGAGAATAGCTTGAGCAAGCTCAGCATCTAAGGAGATGAAAAACAAAAAAGCTGAAATAAGGTATCATATAAATGTGCTTACTAATGAATACTTTATTATTCATTTTTGGCTAATAATAAATTCTCTGCAATTTAACATCACTGAACTGAATTTGCAGCAGATTTCTGTTCACTCTAATCTACCGCTCAGGTAGAAGGTACTGTAGCAGTATCTACCTTCTATACCTACAGTATACAGTACATCAGAGTAACAGAACACAGCCCGAAAAGTTACTTGGTACTGTATGTCTATATATATTGCTGATTACATATAATAGGATCAGAGATTTTGGAACACCTACATTTTAAGGTGCAGATGCATTCATGAATAAAATAAAAAAAATGTTTTTAAAAATGGATGTGGCCCTGAGGATCTGTCTGTAATCTAAATAATAATGTTGGTATAATCATGGTATACAAACACCATCTTCAAAAAATGTATTTCTTCATTTTTCTGTTTGTATTTTATACAGGAAAGGGATTTTCAGACTGGGCTGGATTTATGCTCAGTGATAGATTTTTGATGTTTTTCATTCACCTTGAAAAGTGCTATTCCCCATGAAATAAATTCAGACACATTCCCAAATAATATCCTAGTTACATCTTGTCTCAAGCTACAGCAGCTTTCTTGTGCCTGGGGGACAGTTTCCTTGGAAACAAAAGTGGATTTCAGTTTGTAAAAAGGTACAGGCGGCCTTGTGTTTAATTTAGAGTCAGGTCTAGATTGGTAAGGGATTTGGAGCTACTTCAGCCTGTAGCCCTTCAGTGTGACATCAGCACAGACCTAGCTCTTCCTAGCACACATCACATAGTGGCTTGGCTCACAATGCAACTTCCCCTCACTCAGTCAATTTAGAAATCTGCTAAAATTGTCCTGATAATAATACTAGCAGGTATGGATTTCAAGTTGCCCCTGAACTGCAGTTCTGCACAAATATTATATTAACCTTTTGCAAAATTCATGAATTCACTCATTTCTAAATATAAGCCAGCACTGCAATATACGTTTCTTAAACTAAAGAATCCCAAATATCTTTGCATCTGTCTATGTAATACGTAGAAACTTTTTTCAAAGACAACAACAAGTTGGCTGGCTCAGCAGTGTGGCATATTTAAATGCTGCACTTTCAGTATAAATTAGCACACTGAATTATTACTGTTATTAATACAGAATAACAACTTTAAATATGGGTATCTGATACCTGACAATAATAATAAAGTTTATTTTGAATTTCATAGAAAATCACCGTATATAATGTAATTAAGCAATTAATTAGTAAATTAATTTTGACCAGCTTGATGCAATAACTGACCAGTTCTCACAGACAGCTGATAAACTGTCCTGCAGTTCAGAATGAGCCCTTTATCGTCACACTGCTCAGGAGTTCTTCCTATGAGGTCATGAACTGTTCAGTGTTGGCCCCCACACCTTCTAACCCTGGTTCTGGAGTAACACTGTCCACAACCTGGTTGCTCCAGATCCAGTAGGTCGAGCTGGTTTTAAGGGTCACCATCTAAATGTAATCAACGAATCAGGAGATCTGTGAACTTCAGGAACATTTGATTGTAAGATCATCGGAACAAAAATCACAAGGACCTCAAGGAATTTGTTCCCTTCATGGAACAAATGTGATCAGAAATTGACTTGTAAGTGTTTCCAAACATTCTTTACAAACAGACCAAGCGGGGAGCTGCGTCGGCATGCGTAGGCAGCAAAGGAACAATAAAGGTTTATTCCCTGCTGAAAAGGGAAGAAAAGAAACACAACGTTTCGGCTGTGGAGCCACACCCGAAAAAGGTTTCTATTATCTAGGGCTATCCCAACCCCCACTTTCAAAAAATAAAAACTCTGTCCCCCGAAGATTTTCATCATTCTGTAACCCTTGCCACAGCTACAGGTAGGTGAAAACAACCTTAACACTGTACCACCTAATCCCCAGACCCACAACAGGCTCAAAACGGCCATTTAATAATATAAAGAGATTCACCAACTTAAGATAACTGACAGGCTTTTACATATTCAATATTATGCCCTCAGAATATTGGTGTCAGACAATTTCCTACAGTTTTTAAAAGCAGATGAGAGATGGCTGTTGGTACAGATCCAGTGCAGGGATTGGTAAGACCTGCTGTCTATATTAAAGTGCTCATTATTGATACATAAATGAACAAGCCGGTGCTTCAAATTCCGTGAAAGGATTGGAACCACAGATATTTAAAATCACAAAACGTAACGTGCAGATTCGGACCAACCAGCTCGTTTGGTTTTTAGAAGGTAATTGATCCAAGGGTCTGCAAGGTATTAGATTCAACGATATGGCTTGCGACATTATTCCAGACACACATTGGCATTTATTCTGATATATACAGAATACTGAAATTCCTTTGCAGCTTCATCAGATTTTGCTTATTCTCCTATTTTGGTATAATCTGCAAACTGGTTCTAATACTAGAATCTATGTAATTTCTATAAATCTATATAATCCATATAATAGGAAGGGGCAGAGACTGAGAAAGTGTGGGGAAGTGCAGGAGAAACTGCATGTGGAAGCAATTGTCTTTTGGAGAATAAAAAATACAGCAAAACAAGAATATATATTGCTTCTTACAAACCTTAAAAATTAATGTTAAAATCTATTATTCATAAAAATACTTCCACTGAACATTAAAAGACAAGGGAAAAAAATGTGCCTTAAAATGTACCAAGAAGGTCATTAGTGAAATGAAGATATGTTCTGTATGAAAAATCTGAATTCATGTCACATTTTGTAAGAACATTAAAAAGGTAGATGTGAGGAGGCCCTTCACTCCATTGAGCTCATTTGGTTGGTAGTAGTGAACTGATGGAGGTTCTCAAGCTAGAGCCAGCTTCGAAAAAATGGCTAAAAGCAGAGAAACCATAACGCAGAATCAGTACTGTAGTGGCAATCAACTGTCACCTTCTAGTGATGATTTCTTCCTCTGACTAATTTTTATGGTTTGCTTTTAAATGTCTGGGTATCAATGGATATTTTTTTTCCATTTTTTTCCTCTCTCCCTTACGAGATAAAACATTTGTGTAGCTTTTTCTAAGATGGATCTCAGACAAGAGTTGCTTCCATCTAACTTGGGTGTGAATGAAGGGGAACCTTATGGTTGAGAAGGTTTTGCGTAAACTGTGCATATATCTTCTATTATTAGTACTATATTTGCAGATTATATCAATATATTAGCAGATATTAAAGAGATGCTGCCCATGTGCCTTAATTTTAAAATGTGTGTGTTCATGTGTATCTTAAGGTTAAAGACATTTCTTATCATGGTTTGCAAATACAAGTGCTTAAAAACCCCCCTCATCTTTGGGCAAGACACTTCTTAGCACGTAATAACTTTTTGTGAATGAGGTCTCAGGCGTTTACAGAGGAAGACGAAGATTAAGAAACTTAAGCTTTGCCAGAAAACCAGTGGTACAGAATGCCTGCACATTCTCTGTCTTCATCCCCCACTGACACTAATTAATTGATCGTTTCCGTCCAGTGCTATCTATAGGTACCAGAAGCAACTTCCTCTGTAAGCGACCTTAGTATCTGTAATCAATAGAGTATTTTTTAAATGAAATGCCGTTGTATGCTCTCTAAATATTTCCCTCCAGGGACCTGTGAAAATAGCATCTGGCTGCCCTCTTGATAAGGTGGTTTTACCAGTGTCACGCTCACCATGCTGTACATAGCCATTTGATACTTTTAATACTTATTTTGATACATTTGATACTTAGGAAATGATATCTTCTGCCAAAAGGCAGTACCAACAGCATTGCTGAGTGCACTGTCAGCCAAGGGCTTCAACTGTGATGTGTTGTAGTGGCAATGCGGGGAGGAGTAATCTACATCTTTCAAAGTGTAAGAATGGAAATAATAGAGCAGCCAAACACAGGGAGCTGACACTGCGGAGTTCAATATTGTAAGACAGACACCTCACTTCGTTTAATGGACCAAACGATGCTCTGAGTGGAAGCCAGGAGACCCAGTGTGAAGTCCTTCCAGTTCATTTTTTATTAGGAAGATGAACAACAAAGCAATTGTAAGAATCTTTTAGTACTCTGCAACCAGATGAGTAAGTGTATGATCGGGTGAGTACAGGTATATGTTCTTTCTGCTGGCTTTACTAGGTATACAACGACACCTACACTAACCCTGTATTATCACAAGTCCTCCATACTCATTTATTATCTTTTTCTTTGCCGTGCCATGGCAGATAGGAAATGCACGCAATGTTATATGGAACCACGGGTCGGGCCCATGTGCTATGATCAGGGGATACTGCCTGCCTAAATGGGTCTGGCCTAAGCTGAGCTAAAAAAGGTCTGTAAGGAGAAACCTCCTTGCAAGGACTGTGAGCTAGCAGGCTATCCCTGTCACCATTTAGAAAATATTCAAAATCTCCTTTTCTCTCCTTTGAAATCTACCAATTGGTTTGAACATAACTATGCTAGAATATTAACCGTTCACCATAATTCTTTTTTTTCATACATTTAAGACCCCTTTTCCATTCCTGCCAAGGCTTTAACAAAATAGTTCTGAAACTATTCTTCTTTCTGAAATACCACCTTTATTCATGTCAGACACTGTGAGAAGACAGAATGGTAAAACGGGCTTTTACAGCTCACCTCTTTCCTAACCCCACTTCACCTGAGATGGACGGCCTCCCAGGTGTGCGCAACACTGGGAGCTGCTGTGGGCACAAGCCCAGTTCTAATAAAGCCACAGATTGGAGTTCAGCCCCAGATAAAACCTTTGCAACATTCACCATTATTCCTTGCCGTCACTGCCACGCAGGCACTCTGAAGAAAGCTATTCCTCTCCTACCCCTGGGGTACTCCGGGATGTTTTGACTTGTTAGTACTCTAATACACACTCACACTCATGCTCGCGGACATGGGGGGTGGGGGGGGGGGGGTGTTAACCAACCCCTTCCTCGACTCCAGCCCTGCCAAGGGGCATTAGCGGTCAGCACGTACAGCTAATGCATTAAGTAAATAGTGGCCGGTCTCTGAGGGGACGAAGCATCACTCAGCTCCCAGACAGACATCTTGCTTTTCTTGGGAAGCCATCAAGCAGAATTACCACTTGTAGAAAAAAGGGCTGGGGGTGAAGGGAGGGGGGATACATCAACTACTGGAAAAGATATCTGCTGTGGAGGGCAGGAAGGGGAATGGAATGGGAGGCTACACACCTATAATTATGTAAATCATCTTGCTAGAGAGGAAACAAATTACTCATGATGCAAGGTTAAGTCATGATTAGAAAACTGATTGTGCAATGTTTGAGGACACGGGAGTGCTGTTCAATGCGCATTCTCATCATCATTCATTTTCTTCTATTTGATTTGGTGCTCCAGACTCTGGGTGTGATCACGTCTAAACTGCCCTTTACTGATGCTCAGGCAATGCTGAATCACATGACTTCTGATTTTTAAAAGATATTTTTTTTAACCTAACAATGGCTGGCAATAATAGCAGGCAATACAGAGTCATAGCCTCCAAAGGAGCAGAAAAACAATTCACACAGATCTATCAGCACTACAGAATGATTCTGAAGGGCACTGAGTCACAGTGTATCACACAGATTAATCACAGATGGTCTCCTAAAACAGGCACAGATTGTCACTGTGCTCGATCGTTTTTTGTGTATAGTTAGAGCTGTTGTTCTGAAAAATAATATTGAACCCTTATTGTGCAAGCAGCTGGTTTCTTAAAAAAGAAAAGAAAAGCAAACTGCAATATCATTCAACACATTAAAGACACTTCAGCCTGCCAGAGTAAGTATAACACCAAATGTGAATACTCAGTATTAAGGCCCAGTTAATGAGTAATTAATGAGGAACAAATTTTAAGGAAATTATGTGAATTAATTTTATTATCAACAGCTATTACTATTGCTGCTCTCATACTGTATGACAAAGGTGTAAAATCCATCCTATGGCTATTACTGTAATAATGTGTATTGTAAGTTATTTAAAACCATTTTTGTGCAGATAGCCATGTGCTTTGATTATATTCTGCTTAGTAACACTTGCTTCACAAAGCCCTTTTAAACGGTGATTATGGGAACAGTTAAGTTCTGGTCTGTCAGTAATTAATTACGGTCTAGACATTTGCCTTTCGTGCTGCTTCTCACATCAAAGTCCAGACCTTTTGTGACTGAAACTCATGTCAAGTCAGGCTGGGAAATAGTCACTAAACTATTCAACTATTCAGCACTTTGAGAGGAAGGATAATACTGGAGCAGGAACAACTGAAAATGGTTTTCGTGCATTTTGCCACAAGGTTGGCACAGCAATGATAACAGGTAACTGTAGTGATTCTGTGCTCAGATGTCAAAGCAAACAGAGAAGTTGAACTGGGGTGTATTCACAACATTGGCATTGCCGAAGAGATTCAAACTTTCTGGAGTCAAAGAATTTCTCCCACGCCACCATTCATTCATTTCAACCCAGCCAGGCTGGACTGAAGGAAGGGCTCGTAAATCCAGGTCCTAAAAAGTCAGTGATGGATGACAACATTGCAAAATCAGGAAACAAAGGAGCCCAACACGGCCCAAATGTACCACAGGACCAGGTGCATTCTGCTAATTGCCACTGGGAGACTTGATTTCTGGTATTAAGGCATTTAATCTCACTGAGATCAGACTGCAGTCTCCTTAGGGATGACTGGCTCTCTTGCTGTGGCTATTTATTAGAGCATCATTAGATGTTTTAGAGCACACAGCATTACAATCCCAGGACTAAATGATTGCCCATAACTTGGCACCAAGGCAAATTGAAGACCCATTAATACATTTTTTGATGATGGTGTGACTTATAATTTCTTTGAATGAATGTGCTGAGTAAAGAAAGAGGCATACAAGGGAAATGAAAACTGAAATGAAATGATAATGAATGGAAATAATTAAATGTTATGAATGGAAGTGCAGTATTTGATGTCTTTCTCTACCTTTTATTTTAAAGGTAAATCTGTATGAAATGAAGGCTTTCTTCTAACTGTTAAGGGAGAATACATTTCTGTATTAAATTATTCTTACATAAAGGGATCAATTTTGGAGTTGGGAAAACGATTTGTCCAGCTGACTTTGCATGTACAGTATTATAAAGCAGCATTCTTTTAGCTTCACTTTAAATAATACTTGAAATAATTTTATGTTAGCACATTTTAAAGATAAACTTTTTTTAATGTTTCACTAAATAGACAATGAAGGATTAAATAAAAAGAGAACAAACAATGAAAGCAACAGTAAATCTACCATAACATACCTACCTAATGTTTAACATATTTTGGTTTCACTGCAGTGCCAGTGTGCTACTATGTAACAGCATAAGTATGCACTTAATGATTAAAATCAACCTAAAATCAAAAACTCTTATTAAAAACGGGCCAAGCTCTCAGCACATAATGTTGACCACATTTCTGGTAATTTCAGTTTTGCAATTACAGAGACTATAGAGGATGAGGGAATCGGTACTGTATTTTTATCTGTACTCTTCTTCTTTTTGGTATTGGTCACACAATTAAAATTGTGAAATTAATACAAAAACTGATCACATGTTACTCTCATAAAATGGCCCAAGCTTCTAAAATTCAAAAAGGAAAAACTTCTCCTGCTGTGGTTGTCATCCTAAAGCAGTAAATAATCCACATCTTTCAATGGGCTGCCCCCATCTGACAGGGAAAGTGTAAAGATCAGTACCATGATCACCATGATGAATCAGAATGGAAGTGCTTATCTCCTAGAAACTGGTTCTCAATAACCATCAAAAGTTCAGTTCTACTCCAGTCAGTGTGAAGCTGGTCTTGAGAGAATGCTTTATTCACACCAAAGGATCAGACAGCTTTTCTCTGTATCCCATTTTACTGAGCATTTACATGTTGTTTTCATTATTACTCAGCAGACGAGAGGCTAATCGAAAAGAGAGTGCACTGGGGTCCCATTGTAGAAGGGGAGGTGGGAGAAGGGGGGTCACAGTCATTTAGTACAGGCCTGTAGCCTGACAGAAACACTTTACTGTCAGATGCTGATACTGATCCTTAAAAGACGCAGGGTATTTCATCTGTTTCTTCCTGTTCTGGTGTTTCTTTCATATTTTCAACTCTCTTGTATGTGTCCTTAGGGACTCTTAGTTACTTCTGCTGGTAAGGTTATTTTGTTATGTGTTTTAGTACAAACTGCTATTGAAAAGTCGGAAATACAACCGACATGCAGCTCTTCAAGGCTGAAAATTTGTTTTTTGGGGGGGGGAATACTTAACTCTGCTAGCAACATTTCAAACAATAAAGAGTATCCTGGGGTATTCAGCTCCTTCTCAATAACACCCTGGCACGCACATTTCTGAAGCTAGGTAAGCTGGAACAGATATTAAGGCGAATAGAAACGTGAGACTAAAACATACGAGACAATCTTTAAGAACACACACAAGAAATGACAAAAACTAGTGTCTGCTACTTCCTGAACTCAACAAACAAAAACAATGAACTGTACTCACCAAGCCTGGCTTAGCATTGCCACAGAGTATTAGCACAACCCAACTGTTTACGCAAGTTTGGGGGGCACGATGGTAAAAAAAAACCTCAGGAAATACGACTTTATTTGAAAACAATAAAAAGTGAAACTAGTTCAGGTGTGTAATTCTGCTGGCAACTGCGGTGCACAAATCCACAAACATTCTGCCTCTGCCAGCAATGTCTTTCAGGGAAGAGGTTCTTGCTGACCAGCAGTTTGGAAGCACTAACCTTCCTCAATGGCAGGACTAACTGAGGCCTTTGTCTCAGTAACATCTGGTGCCTGGGCTTCCCTGCTGCTGTTTGGCCACTGACCAATGGTCACTGCTGTTCCCAAGCCCAGCCCCCAGACTGAAACGAGGCCGGCTTTCCTTGACAAAACAGTCCTAATCTGACAAGCAGGCCCACCCTCCGAATGATGCTTCTCAGACCCCTTTCTGAAAAAATAAACTGTTTTACTCCCTTAAATAAAGATTCCTGCTGGAAGGTCACTGTACAAGAAAGTCTTGCAGGGGGTATGAGACAATGATTAATGTTTAGCAATAAATGCAAGAAGCAAAGGAATATCGAAAATATTAACATCTCAAAAAACACAGTAGGTCTCCTTCAATGAGAACTTTAGAAACAAAAGATATCTGTTTTAGATATAGAATTCAGAGCGGCACTGTCATGGATCTTAAAGAGTAACTTCACATCTTCGAGAAGAAGTTATGTCAAATCCTCTTTGGTGATATGCAGTGAGATTTACTAAAATATCACAAAAGAAAAACGCTAATTGAAAATAAAGACCATACTGTAAATAAAACTGCCGATTACAAGATCTATGGCTGTTGTAAATTTCAGAATTTTCTCTCTCAAAAAGTGTGCCCTATTGTAGAATGCCATCACTCCTAATAGAGTTTTAGGAAAACCTGTATACTATATTTCTGTTCATAGTAATGACGGGTAGCAGCTTGTCTCTCTAAAATCAGCTCAATCACTTGACACACTTAGTCCATCTGAAGTAAAAGAAGAACAGACAATTACCAGTTCCTGCTTGATCCAGTGCCACATATGCATACTCTGAGTCAATGTTAGAAGCTCATCTCTTGTTTTGGCACTGCCTCACTTTTCACTGGAGCAGATGAGCCCGATTGAGGAAAACATAAGCAGCTTCTACTGGCTACCCTGGTCTGATCCAATGATCAGCCACATTTGATACAGCATGGCAAGAAGTGATTCTGACCACGGACCAACTCTCCTTCACCCAGATGAGACTATAGCAAACAGTTCAGACTCTGGATTCAAATCACTGATCTCTAGTTGTAGGCCTATGTCTTGAAGATTTGGCTGCCATTACAAATCCAGCGTAAATCCCAAGGAAACTGTGACCTTTGAAGGAGAGCCGTACATTTGGCAGGGTATTGTCAGGATCGGGTGGAATATGATTAGCCGGGAAAAATTCACAGTGACCGTGGTTCCTGTGTGAGCACCTGGCAATGTGGGCACGGGTATGAGCTCCATAAAACAGAATTCAATTGTTAATTTTTTTCATGGGTTTGATAACACTGACAACAGAAATGAAGAACAGCTGCAATAATTTGCATTCAATTCTCATTGTAGTAGGGGGCCTTGGGGAATGTCCTATACAAACGGGCTCTTGAACAGAGAAGATTGTGAGGGAAAAAAAAATCTCAAGAGCACTGACAAAGCAGACATAGAGGACATCTTCAGCGAATTATGAACCAGAGGACACAAGTGCACTTAAAACCAAAAACAGCAGACAATTCCTTACCCAAATGGTTCGGGGAATACTGAATTAGTTACCCAGCCATGTGGTTGAATTGGATACCGTTACCAATATCTTCCTTCAAGAAATGGCTGAATGAGATACAGGGTCAATAAGCTACTAACTAGCAAATGAGTCAGATGTGCTGAATGGCCTACTCTTGTTTGTAACCTTATGTTCTTATCAGATCTTTGTGGGAAGAAATTAATTAAACATATTTGTCTGTTATGGTAAACAATGAGCAAAATTCTTCAACAATCCGAGTGAATCACTTTCAAGACCTTCCAAAAACAATCCAAAAATAGTTTCACACAGCCCTTGCTGGAAGTAGCTTTGCCCTTCTGCTAGCACAGCAGTCTTCCAGCAGTGTCACAATGTGTCTTGGAAAATAGATGTGTTGCCTTCCTTGCTCCTAAGGTTATTGAACACTACAATGGAGCACTGTAATTTACTGTAATACTTAACTAAACTGGAGTGATTCAAAGTGAATACTGTACCACATTTCAATACAATATTTCTGAAAGTGTGCAGTGGTGCAAATTTAACAGGGGTCATTTAATGTGAGCCCGGTACAGTAATACAACCCTCTGAGGTTTTAAATGCATTTTCCAAACCTGCAGGGTTACATGTCCCATCTTATTTGCTTGTCTGTGTCCAAAATTTGTAGGAGAATTTAAGACAGGGATAATATGGGTTATAACTTCTGATTCGGTTGGAGTTTCAAAACCCTCTAGAACTTTGTAACTTTGTAAGGAATGGTAAACTCATCCTGTCCCAAAGGCGGTCTTTTATCTCAACAGAACTGTTTACAGTGTGCTCTGTGGCTTCTGCTTGAGGGATGAACCACATACTGCATGTGGCACAAAAGCAGACATATGCAGTGACTACAGACTGACAATGCTCAAATAGTTGGGTATAAAATAACAAGCTAATACAAATTATTAAAACACAAAAATGTAGCATGTAACCTTACACCAGCACAAGGCATAGCTGGTGGGGTAATGGAAGCCTCTGGTCTCTCTGTCTGCTGAAGTTAAGGGTTGATTTTGAATTCAAGGGACAGTGCCACAAGTGTTTCAATATCCAGAATGCAAAAATCCAGCTGAACTGATTCAGCTCCACACACAGGCCTGACCTGAGCAAGAATCTCTTAAGGAGGCAAACAAAAAGAATTTGAGTCCCATTCTGCTTGGTTCATTATTTCAGCAAAAGCAGCTGGTAAGGTTAAATATGTGTGCACCAGATCTGACAAGATGAATGGAGAGATTTCCATTTTCTCAGGGCATTTCACACTCTGTAGGGAAAAGAGTGGACAAAACAAAACTGATATGCACTAAAGATATTACAGTCTGCTCAAACCTCATTACATCCATAATGGCCCAGTGATTTCATTAACAAAGCTGTTGATGATAAATAAAACATAAAACACACATGTACACACAAAGAATATTTGTCTTCAAATCTCTGTTATAGAAAAAAGACTCCAGCAGACTCCTCTCTGGGCTTCACACCACAAAGTAAGCAAGCAACAACCACCTTGAGGTACTGCTGCATGTTGTGTCATGAGTCTCAAATAAACACCAAACCTGCACAATGGATGTCATTAGTTGCTTGCCCTGGCTAAATTACATGAAACAGAATTAAAGGGCCTCTTTGACAATTCCGTTTCTAATGTGAAAGTCAAAGAATTTTTATTTCCATTTTTGCCATATTGCATAGTCATTTTTTTTGTTTGTGAGATACTGTACCCCAACTCTGATTAGACAGGCAGATAGTGTGGGGGCTCTGAATATTTATAAGCTATGACTGTTCACAAAGTTAGAATTTTCAAACATCTGGAGAGATTCTGATTCTGCTTCAGATTTAGGCAAGGTAAACCCCCACAGACAGCTGTTTCACCCTGGTAATGTATAGCCATGCTTTGACCATTTAGACCTATTTAATATTAAAGTTCCATATTAAATCGGTTTGTTGTAATGCTTTTAAAACACTCAGAGCTCATTTATATTGTTACATCTCATATGAGAAATACAATTCATACAGAAATCTACTCCTAAAATGGTGCAACCCTGAGCTTTGCTTTTTAAAAATAAATATGTATGTTAGGTTAAGGACAGACCTGGACCTCTTCTATAATCCCATAAATTGCATTTATTGATGGCTGTGTTCAGACATTTTAACAATGAGTGTTCTCGCTTCTAGACTGAAATTTTACCAATTGCTTGCTGTCTGCAGTATAACAATGCTGAGGTTTTGTTTTACTTATGACCCCAGGGTCTCAATGACCAGCACTTTCAAATTAATATGTAAGGTAATACAATATAAAAGGCCAGAGAGCTGCATGTAAACTTGAGAAGGGCTATAACATCCAGGACACCATTCAAGTTAATGTTTTCCTGTAACCGAGGGTATTTGAAAGACCTACTGAGTCACATAGTTTATGGTTTACTGGGAACACAACCACTGGACTACCTTCAAACCTGATTCCTCCACCAAAACATTTGCTTCACTTTTCTGTGTCACAAACAAAACCAGCACAGATGCCTAAGCTATGTGTAACTAGAAAAACAGCCTTTGTTATCTCCACACCTGGACTGCCACCCACTACACATTTCCTGAAAGACACAGAAAATCACCTTGTTAATCTCTGTGAGACCACAGCATTAGTATAGTCATCAGTAGCAAGACCAGCCCCTGGCCTTTTGAATGGAAGATCCTGCTCACATCCCATAATCTGAACAATTTTAACATTCTCACACATGATTTGCATGAATTGGCAAACTATCTGAAGCATTAAAAATCTCTGCAGCCCTGCAGGAAAATGATACCTCTCACCCTTAATTAAGCTATTAATAAAGTTCCATTTACTGTACCTCCTTGTATGAATCAAATTATGAATAACAGCTGGAATTGGACTCTGTGTTCTCACTTTATTTTTAAGCTTACAATCGACTCAGAGTTTGAGTTTATTCTAATGCTTTATTATAATTACTTAGTTCATACCTTTTGATAAAGGTATTCTACATTTAAACCAAAGAACCAAAGGAATGAAACACAATGAAAAAATAAATAAGATCAGATGGTGTCACATAAAACAAAGACAAAAAAGTTTAAAAACATTATGCAAAGACTACACTAAGCAAAAGGAAAGCAATGTAATACAAAACACAGAAGTGGAAATAATGAATCAGACAGTCGTAGAGTCTGAAAAGGGGATATTGAGGAGGTGCTGGAAGGTGGTCAGAGATGTTGAACACCAGATGTTTCTAGGAATCTAGCTCTATAATAAGCATAGTTGGGGTCACCAGGTGAAGAGGAGTGGAGGGGTGATAGGGGATTTAAGAAGAAAGGAGGGGGCAGAGATGACATACTGTATAGTAGGAGGGGGTGAAGTAATGCAAGGAATGACATCAAAGCAAGGATATCAAACCACATTCCCTAACCACACATACAGTAGATATATACAAACATACTGCTAGGGGATTAAGAAAATCTCAAATATAGAGCAGGATAATCGTTGATTGAAATAAATAAACATAACACCCAAATTGTAAAAGATATACCATGAATATACACAAGAGGCTGGTATAGATTGAAGCACCTGAGTTCTTTATTCTCTGGCACTGCTCTGGCAGAAGAGTACTAAATTAAAGGCACACTCAGATAAACAAATATTTATGGTCAATTACAGTAGCACAAACTAAGAAACGCACAATATACAACATACAAGTTACCCTAGTTACAAACAGGGTGGCTCAGAGGCCTACATCCTGACCAACCAGAAAAATCCAGACTGCTAACCCAGCACTCAGAAAACTTATATAGTGCCTACATGGGCCAAAAAAAGTTAAAACCTGTGTCCTAAATAAAACAGATTACAACCCAGAGCTAAATCTCCCTTCCTAAAAATCTGGATGTTCCAAAGTAAAAGCGAATCTATACCCCTGTTCTAAAATAATCAGTAACCCAAAGAGAACATCTTTAGCTTGGGGATTCCTAATAAAGGAAATCAGTTTCCTAAAATAACAGAATGGCTAGCTCTCTTAAACAAGGTTCAAATAGAATCAGGTATTTTTTGCTGATTTGAACAAAGTCCTCAGCCTGGAACGTTTGCTCTCCTCTCTTGTTTCCTTACGTTATTTTCTTCTTTGTCTCTTTCTCTGCCCTTTCTTGTTTCTTTACCTGACTTATTCTGTGTTCTGGACTGATGAATGTTTACACTTATTATGATTAGTGTAATTATTCCCCAGAAGGTCCCCTTTGATCTTTCCTTCTCTGGACACCAAAAGCTCAGTAAACACCTCAGTTCCTCCTCATTGTTTCTTAGATGCTGAGAACTGCAAGCATTAGCTTTTCATGACCATTGTAACAGTACGTAAATATTTTGTTTAAAAAGACGAGATTTATGCTATAACATCTTGGGTGTATACGCCAAGAATGCAAGAAAGGAACAGGAGGATTGTCCTGTACCTTTTTGTCTAAAAAAAGTAAATAACAACATGAAAGATCTGATGCTCCTAAGACCCATTATATATACATATAATGTAAAAATAACATTATAACTGTAAAAAATAACTGAACTGCAATAAAAAAAAACATATTTCCTGCTTTTTCATAAAAGAGACATGAAAGAGAATACACAAGTCAATTTGCTGTCTTTACATGTCACTGTACTTTAGATTTTGTTTTTCCACTGGGACTAGATGTTACGTAAAACAATCACTATTTAATTGTATTTCAGATCTCTGAATCAAATCAAAATGCCCACACAGCAAACAAAAGTAAAAGCATTTGGTTCAATAGCCAAGAACAGGCTAACCTGTCAGCTCTTTCCATGGCAATATAATTTATTATGCAGTCCTAAGACATGCATATAAAGTGCAAGTTATGCAATATAAAGCAAATATACATACTGTGATGCATGTAATGACTCAAGGAAAAAAAGAAATAGAGGCACTTACAATACTGATTTTTCATTATTCATTGCTCAATATTCCTTTACTTTTGAGGGCCACAAGAACTATTATCAAAGCCTTCAGTTAATGCTGCAAGAATAATGAAGTGCAGAAGACTGAGAACATGTGTTTGCAAGCTGTGCCATTTGTGAACACATGCCCAGGACAACAAGATAAGCAGCCACAAAATGACTTCAACATGAATACAGTGTGTTCTGCAGGAGGATGCCTGTTTGTGACGTCTCTACATTTGAGTCCAGCGCCTCTAATTTACTTCCACTGAGGGCGTCTTTTATAAAATTATCAATTATAATTATTTTTGTTACACCCACCAATTCAGAATAACCAGTTGCCTGTTGTCATGTCTTGGCTCACAGATTCAAACCCCTCGATAGGACACAAGGTGAATGAGGAAATGTAAGCAGACTCCTCCAACCTGCTCACTAGGGAGCCACTAATCTTTTAACACACCACAGGCAGCACTGTCTGGGACTGGGGGTTTAGTACTGATGGGAAACGTGGCCCACACTGGGCAGCATGCACCTAAAAGGGCACAGGGGACACTCTTGCTGAGAGCCCGGCCAATAGCCGTTCGTACTCAGTGAAGATCAGTGATGCCAGTCATAGCAGGTATGACACTCAAACCAGCAATCACAGGGCTCAGCCTGGGCTCTTGCGAGCATCTGTTCTGGTGGAGACAGCCAGGATGCCCGTTCTTCAGTGCTTCTGGACATGAACTTTTGAAAAGTCTTTTGAGTCCCAGTTTGCAATGGGAGATAAATCTTTTACAGTACAAGTCAGATTCCTATCACCACTGTAACCTTTGTATCAGCACAGGAGGGATGAACGCAACACCCATGCATCAGCCCAGGCACTGGGTTTCACACTGCAAGGCCACACCACATGAGCAGAGCTGAGGCATCAGATGGTGTGGCTCCTGGACTCCAGGCCTGCCACAAGGGCTCCTGCTGTGTCGTACTTCAAGAGAAACCTCACAGACTTTGTAACCAGCCACTCCTAGCACAGCCTCCCAGCCTGTCATTACAGCCCAGATCAGAGTCTGTGATCTCTGGACTCCAGAGGTCTGGCTAACCTCTGGGCAGAGGTTCCCACGAGATGAGGAGTCTGTTCTCAATGAAGTAATTAGCCACAGGGAATAACATAAAAAGAAAAAAAAAACAATAGAAGTATCACAGTCAAGCAACACACATATACATAAGTAAATAATAAAAAGAAAAGGTGATCTTCAACGTGCACCTTTTTTAAAGTCCAAGTTATTGTTCTTATCCAGTCATGTTATCAAATGTTACAACTGTGTAAAAGAACTGGTGTTTGTTTTTGCTGTATTTATGCCCCGTCCCCCTCATTAGATGATGGATCAAATCTTTCCCCTCTTCCTGTTGATCACAAGTCAGCTCCTCTGTCTGTCTTTGCTGCAGTGCACTGTAACTGTACATTTTTGGCCACTTGCTGCTTTCTCCCCTCAGAACTTAATTGAGACTCGCATCACGTCTGACAGCCACTGATCAAGTATGCAAATGCATATAGGCAGGTGATTTATGCACAGCACTGGCACAGGCTGGGGGGCGGGGGAGGGTGGCAAGGGCCATAAAGCTCACATCCTGGTAAAAAATGATAGAGGCGCTATTACAGTTTCCTAGCAGCAAATGGCCCAGGATTGATCTCCTAATTACTCTCTCTGTATTTTCAGCCATTGGCAAAGCCTTAATCTCTATCCTTCCATCTATTATCAAAAAAATTCTCAATCCTAGGAAAGGTCACAGTGACCTGGAGAGCGTCACAGAAGCACAGGGCACAAGGTAGGACCAAACTCAGGATGGGATCCAGTCGATTGCAGCACACAGGAAGGATCTGCCAGGCCAAGAGCTGTGAGGCAGCTGCACAAACCTCATATTGATGTATAACTGAAACATTACCAACTGGCACCCAAAATATAACATGAAGATCTACCATTCAACTATTGTAAATGAGAAAAAAAGAATTAAAGTTTACTTTTCCTTTGTATACATATATATTCTATCATATATTTACCCAAGAACTTTGATTAGCAATCCTGATGTACATGCAGGTGTTATAGGTCTCTTCACAGCACCAGCACCATGAGAGATAAACATGTTGTGAAATTGGTTCCATTAAGCAAATAATGATCTGATTTACGTTGTTAAGAGCTGAAATGCTAAACATGCAGACACACTGGCCCTCTAGGACCAGGACTGCCCAACCCTGCTCTATAAAGCACACTTTTTCATGTGAACATCTGTATCAAGAACCCTGTAACAAAAGTAAACAGTACATTCGCCCTTTAAATCACTGAAAAGAAATGATGGCAAAGGCACAAATCGAAACACAAAAAACATACAGCCAAAGATTTCACTGGTGTTACTGAACTAAAACACAGACTGCAGACTCACTCGTAGTACAGCCCTGCAGGCTGTAATTACAGCCCAGAAAGGTCTCTGTGATCTCTGGACTACAGAGGCCAGGCTAACTTCTGGGCAGACATTCCCACGGGATGAGGAGTCTATTCTTAATTAAATAATTACAATCCTCTGGGAATAAGGAACCCAGCAAGATGTTTGAGCCACTACGTCTTGAGAAGCTGAGGATACCCCGACCATCTCAAATCCACTCCACCCCAGAGATATCTGGGCAGCCATGTGCCTTGAGCTCCAGAATGGCTGATTCTGGATGATGGGGTTCCAACTGCCCTCCATAAGGAGCCACTGCAGCCACACAGAAATACCCTTTTCTACAGTTTTTTACTTATATTTAAAAACAAAAATTAGGGAAGGTCACAGCCACTCCAGTCTTGGTGAATTGAGACACTGGATTTTGAATTCAGTCCCAGGCTCACCCAAGGGCATGCACGTGCATGATGCGACAGAATAAATGAAGCTGTGTTTCACATATTGCAAAAGCTGTAATTACAATAGTGCTGTGATTGTCATAAACACCCCTAACACCAAGTGCTAAAAACACTCGCTTCTTTTCAGACTGATGCTTATCAGTGTGTATACAGTACATTGTGAACCACAGTTCTCTCCCTTAAAAGTGTTTGAATTTGCTCTAACATAATTTGCTATAACATAGCTAACGACAAATCTGAAATGCAAGTTGCCTTCAAAAGCCTGGCTTCTCCTGCTCCTGTCGAGGAAAGTCACCTATAGCAGCTGTACTCCTGTACCCTCTCCTCATGTTAACAGTTAACAGTGGTTCTGCTTAGGAAGCACAAGTCCTTGTATCGTAGCTGTCCACTACACTTCTGACGGCCAACCTCAAACAATTCTACTCCCTTGCTGACAGCCTGTAATCCAGAACTGCAAATTACACTGACTAATAAGGTGGACACCTTGCACTTCATTACCAGCTAATTAACATCTTGCCAGGAAAGCAGCACCACTTCCAGATGCTAGCTTGTATTTTAGAGATTTGAAAAAATGAAACTGAGTAGAGGCAAAGAAGTATGGAAGTACAGCAGGGGAAAGGCTTGAACTGTGGCCTTTTTATTCAGAGAACGCCTCTATGTTTGCCTCTCTTTCTCATGTACTGCTTCTTTGCATTACAAAACATGTTAAGTGTAAGCTGTAGTAGTTCAGGTGGGGAGCTGCATCAGCATGCGTAGGCTGCAAAGGAACAAGTAATAGGTTTATTCCATGCTGAAAAGAAGAAGAAAGAAAACACAACGTTTCGGCCGTGGAGCCTTCTTCACACCTGAAGAAGACTCCACGGCCGAAACGTTGTGTTTTCTTTCTTCTTCTTTTCAGCATGGAATAAACCTATTACATGTTAAGTGTAAAATACAAATGGAAGAGTGATGTCCAAGGGTCTGTCCACTTCACTGGAGGAACTGCAGAGCTGTGAGTTTTGACAACCTGAATGCTGAAAAGACATATCAATTCAAGATTGTGTGGTAATTTTGTTATTCTTAAAAAATATTATTGGACATTGTCTTGAATCTCAGGATTTTTATCATGATTTTTAGAGTGGGGAGACACATGCACAGCCAATGTCAAATCCCTTTTATGGACAAGTTTTACAGACCTTACTGTATATAAAGACCACTCTTTGTAATACGTCTTTGAGACTGGCCTGCAAGACCTAGGCTCCCATATGCATATGTAATAAAGAAGACTTCTGCTACACGGACATCCAAATTGTTGTCATTTGTTTGAGACAACAACTGTAACACTGTAAAAGGCGGAGTTAATCAAAAGTTTTAAACAAAAGAACAAATCTGACCAGGGTGACAGTCTTCACATTGGCAAAATGCAATGTTTTTTCTTATATAGCCATATAGCTAGCAAACATATCACCCTGCAACTCACAACTGGCAACCCACTGAAGCTAAGCAGGTGTGAGCCTGGTCAATACCTGGATGGGAGACCTCCTGGGAAAAACTAAGGTTGCTGCTGGAAGTGTTAGTGGGGCCAGCAGGGGGCACTCACCCTGTGGGTCCTAATGTCCCAGTAGAGTGATGGGGAGACTATACTGTTAAAAGGCGCTGTCTTTTGGATAAGACTCTCTGTGGTCATTAAAAATCCCAGGGCGTCTCTCGAAAAGAGTAGTGGTGTAACCCTGGCATCCTGGCCAAATTTCCTATTGGCCCTTACCAATCATGGCCTCCTAATAATTCCCATCTATGAACTGGCTTCATTACTCTATTCTCCTCCCCACTAATAGCTGATGTGTGAGGAGTGTACTGGTGCACTATGGTTGCCGTTGCATCATCCAGGTGGGTGCTGCAAATTGGTGGTGGTGAAGGGGAGTCCCCATTACCTGTAAAGCGCTTTGAGTGGAGTCTTTAGAAAAGCGCTATACAAGTGTAAGCAATTATTATTATTATAATTACTTCTTTCCTTAAAAGCAATTTCTGCAAATAAATGCAACTGCTGTTCAAGGATTTCTCAGTTTCACAAAGCTGATTTTATAGCTGTTCAAACAATGTTGTGCCAGAAGATTGATCATAACCTGGGAATTATCATAGAGCAGGAGCAGATGAGGCTCTATTCAAATGCATTCTATTACAAAGCACTCCCATAACATGTAAGGAGTGATCTTCAGCTGGAATTGCTGGCACAGTGTTGTGCACTTCCCATGTGCAATTTTAAAATGGATTATCTGATGTGTTAAATGTTTGGATTACAATGCCCAGATTGCAATGCAGTAAGCACTACATTCTAGGTTCTCTAGTTCTCTAGTGTATTAGTATCCCTTTTTGAAGAGAGAGAGAGCAAAGCCTTATAGAGGAGTCAAAAACCCTAGTCCTTACTTGAAACAATTGGATCAGAGACCATATGGGAAAGTAAAGAAGTGTTTGTTGATGGCACCCCTCGGGAAAGAAGGGCTAAGCAGAGTTCGGGATATATGAAACAGCAAAAACTAGGGGCTGAGTAAGACAATAACACAATAAAGATATTACCGGCCCGAAGTCAGTCCACAGAAGAACAGCCACATACATTTCCAGTGTCAAAGGAATGCCTTATCAGGCTAAACGAAAACACAGACGGATCCAAAGGGACCTTATTATAGTATTCAAAATCCTCAAATGCACTGATAAAGTTAAACCTATGGATGTCTTTAGAATAAACAGTAAAGCACAAACCAGTGGACAAACAAGGGGCAAGTTACCCAGCCGATACCCAGGGTTTCTTTTAAGAAACAGATTGATGAGATCATGTGATCAATTAGCTGTGAAAAAGAGAAATAGATGGACCAAATAATCTCTCATTTGCTAACTTACTGAGGTTCTAATGATTCTCTCAAATCCTGAAATGTGAATAAACCTTTACTATTCATTCGTTGACAAGAATGTTACTATTTCTTGTAGGACAGGGCAGGGAATCAAAGGGGTAAGTAGTAAGAAGTAACAAGGAAGGTATTCCAAATTGGTACAGTATATGTTTATGAATTTTCAGGGGGTTGCAAAGAAAATGGTTCAATTTCTTCCAAATGTCTAGTATGTTTACAATAACTGGGTGCACTGGAAAAGAAACGGTTCTGTCTTTAAGAGGAAAACATTAAATATCACGAGGTTAATTGGTTTAATTTATGTCTTCTCAATTCAGCATCAGGCTAATTCTACAGAATCCAAACACTCCCTACTTTACCTGAAAAGGCAGTAGTAATATCTGATGTTGGGTACAGCCTCAACACTTCTTATATGGGTTGCATTGGATTTCTCATTATTATAAGCAATATAGTTTAACCTTTACATGTTTTTTACATGTGCATTTTCCTCTTCACGGCAGCAAATCTCTAACTAAGACAGGCAGAACTAATAAACAGCACATGAAAAACTGCCTTGTCAGAGCAACACACTATTTAGTAGCCTGCTGATTAAAAGATTACAACCCATTTGTCCTGGGTATGAAATCAATCTGATCTGCTAACGAATCTATCGCATCAAAAGCCTCTGTCAGTGGGGTTCAGAGATAAGGAGGATGGAGGCATGTTGAGCAATCCCTGCAAGCTGTCACCTCCAATCGATTTCAGCACCACCTTGACTACCGCTGGAATCAAGTGCACTAGATTCCGAATGCGAAGGCATCTACCCTGACTACTTAACATTTCAACTTCCTCCCATGATGAGCAGAGAAAAATCAATGCGGTAAAGGTCAACCTGCGTCAGTCAGACGAAAAGAAAAAAACGAACCACAGAACACAAAACCAAGCAAAGAAGGCACGCTTGATGGAGTCGCCCCGCACAATAGTGGTTTTCCAAGGTGGATGCACTGTAACAGCTTCCCTTCACTCCTTGTCTGGCATGCTGTGAGGGCACCGCAGTGCCACCTGCTTTGTCACCACTGTGGCACAGAGAAACCCTGACTGTGTAAAGACTTCCTTCTTTGTTCTTTCTTTGTTTGAGCCACCGAACCAACAGAAAGGGCTTATCACCTGTCCATTGCAAACAGCAGCCTAGCCATAATACACTCGAGGCTTCATTAAATCAGAAGCTGCAGCAGGCGCTGGGGAGAAATCAGGTTAAACCTTCGATAACCACAGACCGTGGGCAGAGGTGGGAGCAGTCAGGAGGGCTGCAATTATTAATGCAAACATTTCTTTGAGATAAAGGACAGTAATAGGTTCCTCCCACGAGAGCACAGCTCCACATTTCAAACCCTGCTGAAATTCTGTAGACAAAACAAAGACATTTTTAAACTGGTGTTTGGTGAGGGAGGGCAATTTGTAATTGAACTACATGGTCTCTCTCCCCTGTGAGTAACCGGCCTCTCCCTCTCTGACTTGTCAATTTGTTTCCTGTTTTCCTAAATATACACTCCAGTTTCCATCTTTTTGGTCTGTTAGAAACAAAAAATCAACTCACTTGGGAAAAAAAATGTTTTTCAAAAGCCATCAACTAATTGTTTGTTAAAAAAATGTATGGCTCTCTACTACTTTCATTCCAAATTTCATTCCAATTTCATATCTGACAAAAATACCTGTATTTTATTCATTGCTGGATCAGTAATCACACTTGTTAGAAACACATATTTTCCTCTTAATGATCTAGAAACGATGTTACCAAATGCCGTAGTGATCACCTGTGAGCTATAAAAAATATTATGTGAAAGATATCCTTGTAAACAGTTTATCACCTCACAGAAATTGAGGTTTAGGTTCAGGCTAGAGGCATATGGTTGACATACTATATTGAATGTTTGTTATCTGTAGGATACTTTTTTTTTCTTTACATGATTTACATGATTCAATCTTATTGTTACGAAATTCCATTTATACACAATCTTTCATCCCATATGATCCCAAGTGCTTTTCATATAATATGGGACACCACTTCACAACCTCACTTCAGTGACACATGACACCTGTTACAGTATGCTCCTGCAGCCCCACTATACTGTACATCAGGTCAAATGCAAAAGTGAGAAACTACTTGACCATTTGAATTATGGTGGAACTTTAGATATTATATATTATACAAGCACCAAGAGAACTTTAGCCAGGATTTAAGATTACTGAACCTTAATGACCAAGAAGTCAGGATCTCAGTTTAACATCTTATCTGATGTACGGCACTTCCTACATTGCCTTGGTCAGCATATTGGGGTATTCTTTTGATAAATTCAGAAGGAAGAGGACCAGCTACTCATCAGCTAACACCACTTGGAGTAACTTGTTTTTCCTAGGGAGTCTCCCATCCCAGTACTGACATGGCCCAGCTTAGCTTCTGATATCAGACAGGGCCAGAAAGGTAGTAAAACAGACGTTCTGCTGTTTGGTTTTTAGAAACTCTGAGTTGAGGAAATATGCATTCTCTAAAGTAATGAAAAGAAAAAATAATCAGCCTATACAATAGAAAGAAACAGATTTTTGGTAAACTGCAAAATGCTTCCTCTGACATATGAGTTACACAAAAACACGAGAACAACATTGGCTTCTGGTCTATCCAGATATTATATTATATATTATATTATAAGAAACTACAGTATTTCCTGGATCTTAGTGCCAGTGTGGGGACACTGGAGGAATGAAACGCTGCTGTAAAACTGGCGAGATCATGATTATACTGTTCTGTTCTGAAAGAAATGAATTAAAAAAAATCAATAAAAAAAGTCTGTTCATTCCCAATAACACCAGCCATATCTTCAAATATTACAAAATACCATAACTTATTTTTCTTCTCTTATTTTTAATATTAACAAATGTAGATTGGCCCTGAACATTTGCTCTTTAATCCACAAGTGAAGGTTTATTCAGTGTAATGACATGATAAATGAAGCCCAGAGTATTATATCCCATCTCTTTTAACGAGCAAAAAAAAATGAGTGACTTAGAATTCTAGAATTAGAGGGGAAAGATGTCTGGGACTCCCAGAGAAAAAGCCTAATACCTTGAGCATCAGAGACAGTGTGAATTTACAGTGATGTATGGCTTCATTTACATCATCCATTAAAAACTAATTACAAGCTGTTACAGGCACATTTAATGCCATTCAAGAGAATAACCCAGGTACACAGTCCAAATATACCAAATCTGGCATTTACATTAAAGATGTATTTCTAAAAAATAAAGGGGACAGAGGAGCCCGAGTTCCCTATGAGCCAAGTGCCTTCTGCTCTGCAGACTGAGAGGGTAGAGCCACGAATACTGCAACCTACTCACTTCCAAAACCAGACAAAAACATGATTTTTTGGACTGCATCAACATGATTGTCGAAAACATCTGGATCCACACTGAGCTAGTTTAAACACAATCTGAGCGCTTGTGTGTTGCACTTAAACCTTCAGGTTGTTGCTCCTCAATACAGATATGAGCAAAGCAACATCTGCACAATCCAGTTGCAGACACAGAAAAAAGTGATATGAATACAAGAAAGGTTACAAAATCAGGCAGGCCATTTGGCCCACCTAGCTTGGTTGACAGTGTCTGAAGCTACAGTAGCCACTCTGAGCTTCTACTGCAGTATGTGACCAGTACATTTTGAAATACTACTGTATATGGGGTTACCAGATACAGTAGGGTAATTCTGTGAAGAAACGCAAATGATGGCCTACTTCAATGCCGTAAAATTCTAATGGTCCTAAAAATAATCTAAGTGTTAAGTCAGAATTACCTTTTTGAAAAATCTGTTATTCATGCTCAGTTATGCCTCTGCTGTAAAGAGTGCTCAGGAAGGTAGCAGTTCTCTTTAAAGGCCAGAAGAAATGAGCTGTTTAAGTATAACACATTAAATACCGGATTAATTCAGAGGGTCTTAAATTTTAATCTCATTCAATTTCTGTGTCGTAGTTCTTTGAGTGGATAGTAAACTGTGTATTTCTTGCATCGCTGCTCACATATTTGTAATTCATATTTAAATTTCTGAAAGGTTATTTATAAAATCAACCCTCAGGATTACTTCAACAGAGACACAAAGACTTGATAAAATACTTTGAAATCTACCAGACGCATTTAGAACTGAAAGAATAGCCTCTTCTTTTCACTGGGTTGTGGATACCTGGAACAATCTCCACTGTGACACCCTGCTTGACTTGTTGCAAAGGAATGTTTTAAATAGGCAGGTGCAGAACAACAGACATATATACACATCCATTAAGTTCTAATAAAATAACAGTCTTCTTTATTTATATCAAATAAAAACACAACAAAACAAAACTAGCCAATCAACACCTATCTCCTATTTGAGCTCCCGACTATACTGTACGTCTTCACAAACTCCCTATGTATTATACTGGGCACATAAGCTGATAACCGGTTTCCTCCACAACAAACACAAAACTTCTGTCTCCTCTGAGAGTCTATTCAAAACCAAATCTCTCTCTGAGACTCTTTAGGAAATTTCTAAAATCTCAAAACTCAGAGTTCATGGTCAATCCCCCCCAGTCTGGAGAGGCCGCACACAAAAAATCTGTTCTCTGACCTTCACGTAGCAGATTTTCACCAACTCAACCTCCACTCCCTGCTTTTCAAATTCTCACCTTGCCCGTTGTCTCGATGCAATTGGTCAGGTGACTGCAAGCGGCAGCTCATTCCCCCCAGAGGTTTCTGGGGAATGTAGTCCAGACGAGGGTGCCATCTTGTGTGGCCAGGCTGTGCTCTTACACCAGCTATTCTGTTGAAACTTATTCCATAGGAACCTTGAGAAGTAGCTGGATGGTTTTTTTTAGCTGGATACACTAACCGTAGTCAAGCTTCTTTATGTTCTTCTGTTTTAATAGTCAGCAAATACAATGTACTTGATGTTAGAGGGTACATCTCATGTCTAACTCATGACAGTCTCATTCCCCTAAATGCCAGTTATAATATTTATAGGATATGCAAAAAGAGAGAATATGTTAAAAAGTCTAATCCACCACCTGCTCATGTTTCTGTGAACTAATAATTTCTGACTGCAGTTTAAGCATGCATTAGTTTTAAATAACCCATTCTATACGCCATCTGTAAGTCCCATTTCATCAAAAGGCGTACCTGGAGATGATCTCAGTCAGAGAACGGGGACGCCCTCAGGAAGCTACAGTGTAGCAATTCCCAGAGCAACAGCTCCCTCGGGGAAGCAGCACGTGCGAAGAGGCTGTGTTTTGGTATTTAGCAGATCATCTCAGCTTTCTTTCCTGCAGATCAGGATCTGTCACGGGGCCATCTGGCTGCGAGACCCATCGCTCGCTGCCGCGCACACAGCTGGCAGCGCGTGGACTTTTCCGTACCAGCTTCCAAACCCAAGTGATTCGTGTTCTGCTTAATAATCCAACGTTTCCCACGGACTGTCGTATATCCAGCCTCGTGGTATTAAATCACAGGCTGTCTGAGGGCTGAATGTGGGCAGCACAAAGGAAACCGGAGAGCAGGCAGCCAGGGGACCATTTGGCTGGCTCCTCGTTGGCTTCTGCTTCTTCACAAGTATTTGCAAAACTGACAGTGGCGCGACCGCTGAAACCAAGTATAGGAGCTGGCTTCTGCACAGCGGAGAGGAGATTTTCTTCCCCTGTTTTTATGACTGATTAACAATTACTACGTTGGTAAATTCAGCACAACTTAAAAAAATAATAGACGCAATGGCAAAGAACCAGTTGCCTGCCCCATGGAACATGCCTGACTGCCATGAAGGCTTTCAGCTCCACTTGTGTCTGCGGATGGCAGAAGTACCAGTCTAATCAGTCAAAAGTTGCATATATAAGCTTAATGGTATATTGCATATTCCAGTAAATATCCAATTTTATATATGCCTGTATACGTGTAGGTATCATATTACAATATATACAAATTACATCAAATTAAAAACAATACAAAAGCACAGGAAAATGTGCATGATGGAGCCACACAAGCATGTGAGATAATGTTGGAAACTGTCTCACTGACTATTTAAAATGAAACAATAAGCTCTAGTATTATGATAAATGTCTGGCATGAAATAAACCATACTCACTACATATGCAGGTGCAGCTCTACTGTACAATCTAGGGCAAATAAATAAAATCTACAGAGCAATCAAAAAGATCTATGTGAATATTTACATTACACATGTATGATGCATTACATCTTGAACCATAAGGAACAGTCAAAGCCCATCCTACAATAATTGGTCAAACAACACCTCAGTAGTGTGTATTTTAGGCATACAACTTATCCACAGTAACTCACATAGGTTATAATTGTTCATTTATTTTCACACAAATTTCATACCACTTTTTGGAGCTTTTAATAAAGGTCTGGAGGGGTGACAACAACCAATTTCTCCTTACCCTCTGCTATTCTATCTAGAACATCAGCACTTCTTGAAAAGCTATATACATGTATACAGGAACTGAGCAATCCCCACTCTTCCTACCATTTGTCTTCTTCCCATGCTTTCTTTTCAATGAATATTCCTTATCACAATTTCTCTTTTGGGATGTGCTTGGTAGTGTTGTTTTTTCTTGTGCATCATAACTTGGTTTGCTGGATCAGCAACAGGTGTGATACCATGCTCAAGGTTACAGCAGTAATGTCCTCACCTCGGATTTGAGTGTTAAGGTCAAGAGTAATGTAAAGCCACTTAAGACCAGTGCAAAGTCACTTAATAAGGCGCTGGGCCACCACCACACGCAGCCAGTATGGCCTGTATGCACCGTGGCACAAGAGCATCTGGAATTCAGCAGGATGGATGCAGCATCATTGTTTCACAAGGAATTCAGTCAACTCATGGCTGGTTGATGGAGGTGGATAACACAGTTTCGGGCACTGCTCCAGAATATCCCATAAATATCAAATAGATAAATTGAGTGTCACGCTCATCAAACTACTGGGTGACCACACATGTTCTGTGGATGATCCTGAAAGATACCCCTCTTGGTGGGAAAGAACTCCTGCAACATGAGGTGATGGTGATCACTCAGTACCATTAAGTAGTGATTAGCTTTGACCTTGCTACCTAAGGGAACGAGCATGGAAATGACGCCAGGAAAATCCCCTCAGCACAACATTATGGAACTATCAGAATCCTTCACTGCAGGAAACAAGCAGTCAGGGCTGTTGAGGGCTTTAGGTTGGCGCCTCAGTTTGTCGGGGCACAACGCGTCTGCTTTTCAGACATGTCTTTGTCAAGAACATGGTAAAGCATGATTCATCTGGCCACATCACATTCCTGCTCTGAAGTCCATTCCCTGGGATCTTAGCATGACTGGACTTACAAATGTGCACTGCCACGTGTAATGAGCACTTTGTGCACTTCAATCCGACTATAGCACCTCTCTCTGTGGAGCTCTTGGTGGACTGGTTTTGTTTAAACTGGCTGCTCATGCCCCAGGTTGAAATTTGCAGTCAAATGATCTGCAGTTGCTCAACTGCTTTTCTTTGCACTTCAAATTAATGCACAGATGAAGTGCTTATTATTTTTTGCTGATGAAGTGTTTCCCTTGGATTTCTATGCTGACATCACCTTAGACATCGCTGCTCATGAAACATCAGAAACTACATCACTGGAGCTCTTGCCAAACACTCCTCTACAATTACCCCTGTTTCAGAGTCACTGAAGTCTCCTCTTGCGGCCATTATTATAGGCAACCAGGATTGTACAATTATTGTTTTTTCTCCAGGAAGCAAAATGAAAATCTGCTTTTGATATAAACTATCTGGCTGAAAGCCCTAGCTGGCGCTCGAAGCCTGATTACCTTCATTCAGCCATAATGTGATGAAACCTGAACGAGATGCCAACACCATCCGAGTTCATCAATAGCACCACACAGAAGGTACATATACAGAATTGTGATACTATTAAGAGCAGAGGAGTCATTATTCAAAGCATTTTAGCTGGAGCAAAGACCCTTGCTTACTTGAATAGAGTAGGGGGTATTCTGGTGACAACGTCATTATCCATAGTTCAGAGGAAGAGTGGGTGTCGTTGGTCAAGTCTTGAGAGGGGGAGGTACTGTCAAAAGATGAAGGTGGAGGAGGGGGGCAGATTTTGTTTTTGTTACATTTTATTTTATTATGCCACTTGGGAACCCTCTTCAGCAAAATTTATTTCCTGGTTCTAAGTATTAATGTAATGCAAAAAGATGCATTCATTTTTATTGCTGAAAATGTTCAAAGACTGTGCAGGAATTCCTTTGTGTATAACTGGAACACAGCAAAATATCCTTCCATGTTGGATGATACATACAGTACAGGTTACAATGCTGAATTCTCCAAGGGCCCATCATTTCACTAACTACGGAATCTTTGCTACAATTACAACCTTCATTCTGCGCTTTGAGAATAATTACTACTATATCTAACAATGAAACACCTACTGGGACCATAATGATGACATCTAATGGATGACTGAGATTATGTTTGTTTTGCCTTTTAGATGAGGTGTTTGATGAGGGATTTGTTTTTTAGGTCAGTACTGGTACAATCATGTTCTCATTTTTAATGCTAAGCAAGTGTTTTATGCAATTTAAATCAAACAATGTGACGTTAAAATTGCATAAGGCAGACCTTATTTAGAATAATGTGTGCAGTTTTGGTCACCACATTACAAAAAAAAACCACATTGCTGCTTTGGAATCAGTTCAGAGAAGAACATCCTAATACTGTATACTGTATATACCCAGGCCTAAGAGAATGTTCTACATTGACAGGCTAAAAGAGCTGAACCTTTTTAATGTTATACAGACACGACTACAAGGAGACCTGTCTGATACAAGTATTCACAATCCTGAAAAGCACTCACAATGGAAATGCAGAAGAAATCTTTTTTTCTGGAATAAAAATGTGAAACATGAAATAGAGGACAAAGGAGAAAACCAAATGGGATTGCATTTACATTTGAGTATAGAAGTTAATTACGTACACAAAAGGTTTTGGTAGTGTTTAACAAACTACTCGACCATTCTGCTGAAGCCGATACCCGGGCTTCATTCAAGGAATGTTTGATTCTGGACTGAATTATCCACTAACAACCAAATAATTTAACTGGGCCAAATGGCCTCCTTTCAATTTTAAGATGTTCTAAAGTAGAAATAAAAACTACTTACAGAATATTTCCTTTTCACTTCTGCTGATGAGTACAGTTTGATGTAAAACCATAATTAATTTAGGCATCACTTGTGTCATCAAATGATTTAAAAAATCAATCCAAGCTGTTAGAAGTTGTTAGTTTTTAACTCAGTTATCTGTAAACTAAGGGGTGCTAATAACCCTAAGTCCATGCACCTATTTTATATAAGTGCTTCTTCCAATTTAGTGTTGTGGGGGAGCCTGAGCCTATCCTGGCAAGCAACGGGCACAAGGCAGGGTACACTCTGGATGGGATACCAGTCCATTGTAGGGCACAACCTGACACAAACACACACACACACCTAGGGCCAATTTTCCCAGAAGTCAATTAGCCAGAAGTAATCAGAAGCCAGTTGAGCACACATCTATTATAACAACCTGACCCAGTGATTGACACCAGCATTCCACAGAAGATAAAGCAGCAAAAGGCAGAATCAATAAAAAATTAAATAACACAAGACATGCCAAAACAGGACATGGCAGCATGAACAAGTGCAAACATCAGGGAGCAACGATTTAATCAGACAACAGAAAACACCCTCAAGTTGAGAGTTTCATTTTCTGCTGCAGACTGTTCCAGTCTTCGCCAGTGGTGCACTGAAATGACATGAGCCTGAAGAAAGTAGCTACTCTTGGGAGTTTCATTCTGATGAAAGTATTACATCTTAAATTGTGGGATGTTCAGAGACACACATACTCATATAGGAGGATATTTTATCAGTTAGAGAGATTTAAATGAAGTTAAACCAGAGAGGTATTAGTCCAGAATGCAGGCAGGGCCAATTAATCAAAGAAAAAATCACAATGATGAGTGAGATCAGGTGCTCCAGTGATAAATCTTACAGTGATAGCACACCTCTGTTATCAGTGTCAGCTGTATGTGAGGTGATGTTATACACTCCCTTATCAACTGCAAAATACAAGTAAATGCCTCATCAGTCTAACAGAGGAGGACCTGTCTCCGATGAATGCTTCCACCAAGGATATGTTCAAGAGAAGCAAACACTTGTGGAAAGTGTCAGTGCAAGTATGGAAGTCATTTAATGTAGTCGACATTCCAAGATGGTGAAAAATTACAGCAGCAGTTATTATTATTACTACTACTACCATGTTGATTAGTGTCATCTCCCAGATATGTTGGACAATGTTCGCCACTTCTGTTGTAAAATATTCATTTCAGCAATACTGTACATACTGTACATAGTTTGCTTATTGAAAACATCTCTTATCAATAGTTAGAGGTTAGATACATTCCAGACCCCATTGCCTTCTGACACATGATAGGCCCATATTCAATCTACAGTATCTAAATAACTTTGGTTATTAAAATATAGAAGGCAATTAAGCAAATATAGTTTTTATGTCCATGGAAATATTTTCAGACTATTTTTAGGCACAATGTTTTTTTTTATGAAGCAAGAGGTTGAAAGCAATCTTCTACATACTTTGTAGAGCTATAGAACTACATGAGCCAGAAATTAAAATAAAACCCCTAAAAGGATGCGTTAATAGCCTCAGAGCTATTCTGTCTTCCCCAAATAAGTCTCAGTTTGTTTGCTCTTCATTAATTCTGTCACTTTAAGTACTCATGAAAGGTAATTACAGGCTATGTGTGTGCAAAGCAAAACAGAGGTACTAAAGACGTCTTCTCGGAACATAAAAAATGAAAAGGACACTGAAGTCTTTCTCACCAAGTAAAGGACAGCTTCAGCTATCCCTATAACCTAGACATGCTTTAGTTTAAGAGGAACAGAATGTCCCGAAGCAACGTTCAATGTGCAAAAGATATTCTGACTTCTTCATCAGACGTGAGACAGAGACAAGGCAGAATACTTTCTGACAGAGGCAGAAAAAGAGAGTCAATTCTGTTTTAAGCTCTACGTTTGTAGAGTGTACAACAATTTTTCAACACTGAAAACAATACCGTGGCAATGGAATTATCTTGTTTAAGTTATTACAGTGCATGAAACAAAACAAAAGGGAAATCTAGTTTGTCTAGAAAAACACAGCTGTCCAGGTTGCAACATTAAGCTAACATTCAGGCCTTGTCCCTCTTCAAAGGTGGCTGGAGGATCATGGCCTCGGAGCGAAACTGCTGACTCCGCTATGCATTGCTGTGGTAGAGGTCCAGGGCATGCTGCAAGGCAGTGCCCCTTGCTGGTGGGCCTATGCCCAGCTGAACAGGAGGTCTTTGCATCCCAGAGTTCATCCCTAACCTCTGCCGATCCTGCTCAGGATCACTGTGAAAAAGGCCATCAAAAGCCATTTGAAGACAAAACACTTCTCTGTTCTGTAAAAGCTAATGCGCATGCACCTACACCCTAAGCCTGTTTAACAGACAACAGGGATACCTTCCACAATTGCAAAGGTTTCTAAAACAAGAAGACAAGAGGCAATGTTGAGCAGCTATTAGCCGTATATATAACACATTATTCATTGGTTATTGTAGTATGAAAACATAGAGATATAGGAAATGGGGATGAGATATACTCACACCACAGAATGGTGTTTCATTAGACCTCTCTTGAATATGTTCTTGTTTTTATCTAATCTCTAAAACTCTGCTTACCCTCTGCAAAACAATATTTTCTGTATTAGCACGATTTTCTTAAACCGGGACGATGGGACTATTTTTTTACAGCAAAGGTAAAAGGCCTTACTGCTGTTTCTCTGCCTGATGTCTAGGACAGGGTATTTAAAAGCTCCAGCAGCCCTCAGATTTTCTACTGTTAAAGAATTGCTTGCAGGCACACAGTAGGGAACATGGAAGCTGCAAGATTGAAACAGTTAACCCCAATAACAGCTGCTGACTTGGCTCTCTCCAAACTCCCTGGAAACCTCCGAGCTTGTTTCCTGCTGTTGGCTCATGCGTTGGTTGGGGGTTGACTTGGGGGTAAATGTCCGCTAGCAATGATTGTATCGCCCTTCCGGTTGCTCTGGAGGTTCCACCAGCAAGGAAATTGTATGGATTCAGTCATGGGCCAATAGAGGAGAATATACTTTAAAATCACCAAGCTCCAAGTGCTTACAAGCAATGTTTTTTTCTAAAACAAAAGGCCTGTGTTCTCACAAAGCTGTCTGGCATGGCTGTCTCATTCAGTGCATTTCAGATCATATTCAAAAGAATGAATGATGTTATCTCAGAATGTCAGAATTTCAAATTGGCTATGTCTGAATCATGCAAGAAATGATGTTACCATACAAGTAAGTGGTTCAGTTTGAATGGGTGCTTGTTAGTTAACAACCACACTTTTTATGAAAAAAGAGAAGGAACTTCACAAATACTCTCTGAAAATTGTAACATTCACATCCTCTGTTCTCATGGGTGTACTGCACAGCTGGCGACCTGGAAATGGAACACACCCTGTTATGGAAGTGTGAAATACTGGTGTATGCAGTGGAACTCTCAAATAATTATAACAATATGGACTTCAAAAGGACCGTATTTCTGCCATTTGGCTGGCTTGAAATGAAAAGGCAGAGATGGTAGTAATATGGAGTGGAGAATGAAGATGGAGCCTGGCTGGACACAGGATAGTTCTGCTTTGTCAAAGCAAAGAAGGGGAGACACAGAGCTGGTTTCTCCTCTGAAAAGGGAAAGCCACTGCAAACAAACACTGACTTCTAGAGAGAATGTTCAATTCCCACTAGCCAACATCTACTTCATGACTCATATCATCAGAAATAAGTAGCAGAAACTCCAAGCTATGCAAAGTGAAGCATGCTATTGCAAACTGGGTATGTGTTGATGAGGCTAGTCCACTGAAATGTAACTTGAGGACTGCTGCCCTTGCAAACCTGCTGAAATAGTTTCTAATAATAAATGACAATTATGTTCTGCAAATCATTTTCAAATGCAAATCACGTGGTCACAGTTAATTTCAACGGGCTGACACAGAAATATCCCAAAAACACAAAACACATTTTTTAAGAAGCTAAGAGAAAGAGAATTTAAGACCAAAATCAAAATGTACTTATTTACACAAAGGCCTGTGGGAGCTGAGAACACCCACATACATTTGAAGCTGATACCTTGGCATCCTTCAGGAGATAGCTGGATGAGATCCCTGGAAGATCCCTTAGTCATTAGCTACAGCCCTTATCTGCTTCTTTAGTATAATAAGCAGTACCAGGATGTCAGCTGGAATCCTCAAAGGAATTGATAAAGTCAATCCAATGCAAATCACACCACAGCAGGGAGAATTCATCTCTCAATAACAAAAAAAAACACAGGAGAAAGAAAAGAAGATGGCCATAATACAGGACAGCTGTTTGTCTCTGTTCCTCATTGCAAAACTAGGAAAGATTATGCCACATCGCTTAAAGCTTTGGTATTGTGTTTCTGTAGCAACATTGTATTGTAGACAATATTCCTGACTCACTGGAAACATTTTTAAACAGTTTTTCTCCTTTTTCATATTGTTTTTAAAAGTTCTATATTAAAGTTATAATCCGATTGGAGACAATAATAAGTTGGCACTTGCTCTCTTTATTAGCAGCACTCTAATTGCTTTACCAAAAAGGGTATTTAAATGTACAGATATATAAATCCATTGGGATGAAACATCTGATAATATGACACACAATTTATATTTACATATGAGACAAACCTCCTATATTCTTTTGAAATCTAAAAGAACATAATCAGTTACACTAAAGTTACTTATTTATTTTATCGCTACATCTAAATACTGTGATACAGAACAATTAATTCAACATAAAAGCCTTAATTACCAACCAAATTGTTATAATTTATAGCAAAACCTACAGCTATACAGGATTACACAAGGGACAGATGAAGCTAACCAGCTAGTATGTCCATATCCAATACATACACTGTACACAGTACATTATATAACTGTATATACTTACAAATTCATTATGTTGATAAATAAAAGCCACACTGAGTCTCTCAGTAAAAAATAATTATAACGTGCAGCTGACTGTCAGGTGGTTTGTTCGGTCCTTTTGTATTCTAGACTCTTTACATGGTAAAACTGATTTGCCTGCTGGTGGTGGTGGTAATGAGGCAAGACCTAATGGGCGAGGAATGTGAAGGGAATCCTAAAGCAGATGTGTGAGGTGTAAACATGAGCGATCCACATACTGAGACTGCCAAACCAGGGCAAAACAACAGGATTTGAATGGCCACGACTCTCTGCACACCGAGACCCTAACTGGTCCATAAATGGATTATGGATTCATTCAGACCCAATGTATTTCAGTCTTTGTCAAAATTCAGGGGAAAAAGGACACTTACTGAGGCTATACTTCAAGACATGGGGACAGGAGATCATTATGAACCCAACTTCAAAACACCAGTAACTAAATGACAAACAGCTTAGCTGTGAATCGTGCAAGGAGATGATGGACAGGGCTTCACAAAAGCACAGATCATACAACTTTTCGTTGAAAGCCTACTTGTGCATTTTACTCTCAATCAATCAAAATGGTTCTGGTAATTCTAACCTTACTCTACCCTGACATGAGTGACACTGATTCAGGACCTCAGTGTAGTTTCTACAGAAATATTTACACAAGGTTTTAACTTTACATTTTACCCAAAGAAAGTTACAGAAACGTTATTATAAAAAAAAAGATTAAGGGAAGGCCAGATGTATATGAATGAACAAGATTTGAACAAGGTTTAAGATGACACAATGCAAAAGCAGATGACTTTTTCACTTAAAAGCACTAGCCAAAGAGTTTTTACAACTCTGTTTTGAGACTTTGTGTGTATATTGCATGTATAAAAGACTAACAGTGATGACTTCCATTCAGTAGTCTTTCACACCTGGAAGGCTTGTAAAACCTTTCAAATCTTTAGCATTTAAATCAGCAGAACTAGAGATGATTGCATTGCAGTTTCATAAAAATGCTCAGATAAGCTAAAGTTCTACTCATATTTCATCTATACTGAGAAGGTCTGAGGACCAATGTCTCGGAACAGCCTACAATAGGATGATGACTTTCAGCGTATTCAGTACTCCTCCTTGACATGCACCCATCACTGCACATATTACAAATGTCATGTTCAGTCCTTTGCCCAATATTTGATGATACATTTATCCATGGTGATATATTAGGGTGGCAATCAGAAAATGCACTGCACTACAAACAAATGTCAGAGAAAATTAAAGTGCCAAAACCTTGGTAACAATTTAAAGTGTAATAGATGGGCAATTTCAATCCTCTGGATTGTATTCTATCCTGGATCTGAACTGTTGAATTGAACTACTTTAATTCAATTTTTATTTGAAAGTACCAGTAAGACCCAAAACCCTCTGTCCCTTGGGCAGGGACCATCCCTGGGTTAAAGGATCTGCAGGTACAGTGTGATTGGGAGTTCTGAGGAGGTGACAGCAGGTGGGAGACGGTACAGTTCTGGATAGTTGATTCCACAGAAGGAGACAGAACTAGAGTACAAGCTGCAGGCCAAAGGAGTAGAAACACAGGACAGACAAGTGCCTGGTAGTAGGGAATGTAATGGTAAAGACAGAGGAAAACCAACTCAAGGACCTTGTACTTCAAGAGCAAGGATGGCAAGCCAGTGCAGAAAGCCAAGCAGAAGAGCATTACAAGAGGAAGGATTCGTGAAGAATAAATGATGAGGAATATACAGTACTGTTTCTTCTTTCTCTGCAGTATGCATGCAAACGTGCTGCTGCCACCGCTTTGTATCACAGCAGGGATCTTGAGTCACATTTCGGAAATATGATTCTGATTTGGATTTAAACCTTGTGGCAAAGCCAAATCCAATGAGGTGGGCAGTACAGAGCCAAGGCAGTGTGTAGGTACAGGCTGTTTTATTTTTGTTTTCACGGCTTGTTCATCCCAAGATCCTAAGACATCCAGAGGCTGGTGCTCTGTTTTAAGAGAGTCACAGCAAATTTAAAAGGTAGAAAGCTAGCAAGAGATTAAGTAAGTGTTGAATAAACTAACATTATTAATAATCCCTGAGGACAGCAAAGTAGTAAGCAGCAGTACTTACAGGGCATTTTGTGGACTGTGGTTAAAACCAAAGCTGAGGTACATGGTCGTGTTTCATTCACTGAACTGTCCGTCGATTTGCTAATTTTCAAAATCTCCAATGTCGATCTTCACAGCAGGGTGGCAGGCAGATTGAGAACAAGCTATCTATTTGAATCGCAAGCACAGATGATGTTAAACGGTTTTTGTCTGCAATGCTTTCATGAAATGCAACCCACCGATAACTTAAATCACAAAATGAGTTTAAAATGGTGCAACTGCCTGCATTTCATTAATGTCTTCTGTCATGTTTTTCTTTGTGGAATGAAAAGCTAAGATTTCCCATTCAGAGTCTTTCACTGTACACCAGAGAGAAAAAATGAGGTTTTATACTGGGTTCTCAATTGCAAAGATAATTATATTGACTACCTTTGAGATGAGGACTCCAGGTGTACACACTTTTATTGAAGCTACTGTTCATGTTGCATGTTTTTTAGATCTTTGCAGCTAGACATAGAGAAACACTTCATGGACCCCATCCCTGTATTTTGAAATGGCAATTAATTAATTTACAATTTAAAAAACAAACTTTATGTTGTTATAAGTTTTATTATCCCAGAAACACCATAATTTCCCTGCAACAACAACCAAATATTGCAAAATACATTTTGCAATGAAGAAAAATGTGCAAAACAATACAGAAGCAAAATGACAAATAAAGGATGAATATTATTAAACCTATCTATCACAGATCCCTCGTGGACCTACAATAACAGCATTATTTAAAAGCAACAGAAATAATATGCCAAGAGATACATATTCAGCCACATTAGTGTATTTGAAAAAACATAAGACTTTAAAAAATGTAGCACTCTCTTTTCATTTCTGTCTCTAAAGAGCAGTTATTTCACTTTATTTCTGTATGGGGAAATCAAGTGCCTGAAAAAAAGCCCAATCAATTTGCCATGCTCTGTCTCTTTCATCATTAAGAACTCCACGGATCACAAATCCAGATCATGCCAAGCTTCTCTGAAAGTCCATGAACTTGCACAAGCAGTGAGATGAAAGATACAATTGCATGCCATGCTCACAGACCTGTTTTTTTCTTCTCCCTGGTAACTGTGATTCACAGCATCCATGTGAGGATCAGCCACGCATGACTACAGTCACAGACAAAACTTCACCACTGTTTGCAAATACTGCATTGTGTAAGCCTCTGGGTTTCTAAGAAACAGAAGGTCTGTACTCCCCCCTCCTTTTCACAGAATTCTGATTATGAATTTGGCTGATGCTTTAATCCCATAGGACGCACATTAGCACCCAGGTACCAGGTGAAGCAGTTGTGGTGAAGTAAGCTGCAAGGACACAACAGCAGTGTCTCATCTAAGATTTGAACCTACAACCTTCAAATAATGAGTCTAGAACTCAAAACACTGCTCCACACAACTATCCTTTTTGACTTTCATTAAATGTGACAGGTTTTTGATTATTTTTTGGAAAGAGTAAAACAACATACAGTAAACACTTTGGTCTATGATTCCAACAAAGTCTTTTCAGAAGAGAGCGAACACATTTCTGAGAGTTGCCCTGGCCAGTTTAACCCACCTCTCAGGCTGTGAGCTCCCGTGTGTCACCTCAGGCATCCTTACAGAAGAATGTTTCCTGAGCCCAAAAATATTTTAATAAGACCTCTAACACCATAGCTTCACAGTATAGATACACAATCAGATTTGAAAGCCACACATAACAAACATGAGCATCTTTTCCATGTAAGAGCAGCAAGACAGTTTCACAAACTCTCCAGGGGATATCTGAAGGGGAGTTGTGGTCTGTTCCTCCGATATTCAATACAATAAAACATTGCTTCATTATCTGTACTAAGAACAAGACAACCATGCTTTTGAAAATGAAAAACTTACAGTGGCCAGATAAGTGTGATACAAAAGTTATTTTTCACAGACATACGTTAAAACTTTTGGGAGAAGCAGATTTTTAAAATATATATTAGCACCAATTATTCTGATCCACTAAGCTGATTTAGACCCACCAGTTTGGGGTTTTTCACATCCAGGCTTGCACATACAAACCTTGCGAGTGTACACAGGGGAGAATGAAGAAGTGTAAGCAGACTCCTCCCACGGAACTTTGAACCATTCATCTTTTAACACATTACAGGAAACACAGCCCCATACTTGAGACTTGAGATACAACACTGATAGAGGAGAGGCCTGTTACCCACCAGCAGCACCACAGTGCTGGGCCAGTGGCATGGACCGAGCTCGAACCCAAGATCAGAAACCACCGCTGGCATTTGGGTAGGCGCCTTAATACAGTTACATCCAGAACATAACTGAGAGAAAGCCTTTCAGTCTGTATTGCAGAGGACTACCAAAAGAATACAAATATCCTGTTTGCAAGATAAATTAATTGTTTTGGAGAAATAACCCATAAATATTTAACGCTGTTTGATTTATTGTCTCAAGTGCACACTACCGGTAAGAGATCACTGAAGTTTCTTTCTACACTATGCAGAAGTAGCTCAGGAGGAGCGAGGGATTTCAGGATGTACTTCAAACATACGGTAGATAATGCAAGATAATAAGATAATAAGAAATTCCCAAACCCCCCAAAGGAACTCATGGCAAAATGAACAGTGAGCAAATTTCCTGAGTGGACTTATGCGAGCTGGATAATACGTTGTGATTTTAATATGCTGTGCCCCCTCCCCACAACACAACACGCAGTGAGATTTGTGCGAAATAAAGAGTGATGTCGAATGATTTCACCAGGCTGCTGTGTGAATTAGCTGTCCTTCCACTTTCTCTTCCTTCTGTACAACAGGACTCAATTTAGTAAGCTAGATTCCAGAGCCAGTCAAGCAAATAATACACTTACAGCCTTAATGATACTCAAAAAGAAAAGTCCTCCTGACTGACACTGTCAAAGAGAGACTCTGTGCTGCAGCACCACCTGGCAGGTGCTGCTTTGCTATTGGGCAGCAGGGGTTTCCCTTTCATGAAGCCACAGCTCTACAGCAAAGCACAGCCAGGGCACAGTACAAACAAGAAGAAAAGTGCAGTGAATGGAGGTGCAGCACAGAGATGGAGAGGACAGGGGAAGCACAGCATGATGTGAACAAGAAAGGTAGAGTGTTTAAAGCATCGTATCGGAGATAAATGACTGGAAGAAGTAAACAGCATTCAGCAAACATGCACAAAACAGCAGGATTGAGCTCAGAAATGTGGTGAATAGCACAGACTATATTATCTTAAAGGAGATTAACGGGAGTTCTAGAGCTTTAATCTATCCGCTGCAGGTCACTGCATATTGGACGGACCTTAATGATGTCTTTCAATAAAATAAAAAAAGAAAATAGAAAGCAAAATCCTGCAAAGGACTGGACTGCAGAAGACATTGCTGCTTTCCTGCTCCTCAAGTATGGATGGCAAGTCATGAATAACCCTGGGAATGCTAATATAATCCTTAGTAAGGCACTGTCGAGCATGGTACAAACAGACCAGTTGAATGTACAACAGTACAACGGTGCTTATGTAAAAGATATTGGACTCAGTTCAATTCTTTAGTCCCCTGTTAGAGCTGGACAGAAGGGAACCCAAACAATCAAGCTGGAGAAAAATGCCTCTTCTTGGGACCTTTTTTAGGGTATGTTCTTAAAAGAGTGAGTGAGGTATAAAGCACAAAAAAACTGCAGAATTGAAAACCCATGAATCCTTATTAGGGAGTTTTAACAGAAAAATCTAAAGAGAATACATAATTCAATCTCAAACATGAAATTAAAATCAGCAGATAGTAAGTAGGCACTACATGTCATAGCAACTGAGTTGTGGACTGAGCAAATGATAATAACAAGCTTTCAAAATGCAGCTTTTTATTTCTTTGCCATACAAGCAAAACAAATGGTCATAGGTAGTGGGCGTCACAGACCTAGAGCCATAAGGGAGAGTGGACAGTTAGAAATACCTTGGCATTATCATTGATAATAAATTTAGTTTAAGAGAAAACTATGAAGTCATCATCTCACAATGTCAGTTTGGATTGTATTTTATTATGTAAATTGAGGAAACTCAATTACTGCAAACAATTTAGAGGCTATGACCTGCCACTTACCAGGTAAAGAGGTAAAAGTGCTGATACTGTATGGTGACCATTTAGGGGCAAGAAAAAAAACAACAACAAGAAAACCATAAGAAGATTTGGACTACTCTTATAAATAAATCTAAGTATTCTAAGTATGTTTAATGTACAGTCAGCATTTAACTGGGGACCCAAGCAAACATGTGCAACTGTACAGTACAGTGTGAAAGATTTTATTGTCTGAAACTCGGTACCTCCTCCTGTTCAAAGTAGGGGTTAGACCAGCACCTTAAATCCTTCATGATTTCAGAGGATGGTAAATTAGTATATAACTGCTTCACTGAAGTCAGCACCAGACTTGACTCATGTCAGACAGTCTTATACTGTAGGTTAACAAATAGTAATGCAATTCAGACCACTGAATTACATAACCGAAATAGACACGGCAACTTCATGGCTTGTAAGAAGACCTCTGAGTTGTCCTATAACACCACAGACATCAAGTGGGATAAAAAATGCAATGTTTCTGTGGTCATTTCTGCTTCAAGTAGACCAACCTGAGGCATTATCTAATTTATTTGGTAACACAGAATACGATTAAAATTTAGCAGCACCGCAGTTCATCACTAAGCACATATGCTAGTATTGTGGTAATATCTATGGCACAATCAAGGCAGAGCTGTTCACACTGCAGAACAGCCCTTGGTGTCCTGGTGTGTTGTGAACTGATCTGGCTGCCCATGTACTGTGGGATCCACACCCGACTTTACACATCAGTACAGACAGAAGAGGTGCTGGGCTCCACTAATGAATACCTTCTCCAACTCACATCTAGACCTCATGCCCACTGGTTTGACAGGTCCCAAGTAAACAAGCCTCTCACCTTCATTAAAATGGACTTCCTAAAGCCCCCATTTATCTCTCTGACAGCTAACTATCGACTGCCCAGAGAACAGGATGCAATTCCAGCCCTTTAAATTACTCATACGGTACTCTCGCTGCTTAACAGATGGGGGGAAAACCACAGTCACTTAGGAGCTCGATACATGCTGAAGTAATCTGCTTGAAGAGGAAGCTCATTGGTGCCAGTGCTGTGTAAACTTCTCACAAAGAATTAAACACAGTAAGTAAACATGGCGGGTTTACAGTATGTTGGCTCTCAGTGCTGAACTGTAGGGGCCTGTTCTGAGGCGAGCTGGTCCACTGACATTGTCCAACAATCATGGTTCAGCATCCAATATCCAGCATGGCAAAATTACAGTGGCTTATTTCCAGAAACAGAAATGGAGTACATAGTTGTGACCTGATTCTAACCAATAAGAAGCTGTCAGAGTCCCCAGGACTGGAAAATTGTGTACTGGTTGTCTCTGCTGCACATAAATTATATCCACTGTACTGAACTGTACCAACACTGAGGGACTTAATTCTTGATTTGCTACAGCAAAAATCAGGATGAATGCGGTAAATTACTAATTACTCAGACTGACAAGTAATTCATTTCCATTTTAAATGACCAAACGTACTTTTCAGTGGTTGGCATGTTTAATGGAAATCAATTAGTTATCTTTGTGATTAATTGTTAGAAGATGAGTCATAGTTGTATTTTATTTAAATCACAATATCATTCATTTAACAATTAATAACTTAAAGACTTAAATATTGTTCAAGGGAATTGCTGCTTTTTGAATTTATAATGCTGGAAGTTAATTAATAAACTGTTCTTTCCCCAGTGCAGAATATATTTGTGATTTGGCTCTGCAATTATATACTGTACAATACCTATACTGGAAAATGATTTGAGTCTTTATTGTAACTAGCTGAAATAAAAAGGACATTTCTATAATGCAGATTCTGTCTACACACTGTTAGCTAGACACCTAATGTCTTCTTGCACGCACCGCAAGCCTGTGGACACAAGTGATCACTGATATTGTAAAATCAACAAAGACCCAGTAGTGAAACACACAGCAGGGGACAGAAGGGGAAGTTCTGTGAAATGTGAAAGTACATTTAAAAATGAGGCACTTCTTCATGCAAAGGACTGTGAGGCTCTGGAACAAACTACTAGACTGTGTTGTCGAAGCTGATAAACTGGCTTCTCTCAAGACATGGCTGGTTGGGCCCACACTCATTTGTAACCTTTCTTATGTTCTTAGGGATGCCAGGGCATTCCAAGTAACTTTGTGGCATGGGATATCCATGAAGTGGTCTCTGTTTCTAAAATGAAAGGGTACAAAATTCTCACAGGGACATACAGACCTTCAGATACACCAAAGTGTGGGAGAAATTCAGCAGCAATGATCACTGAGAGAACTTACTAACTAAGGTTAGACCAAATACAACAGCATATAGAAACAAACCAGGAAGCTCCTACAAATCCTCACCTTTTTATACAACTCTCTGCTCCCTACTTTAGTTTAGGACTATCCTACACAAATTATTTGTTCAAAAGAGAATAAGGGTATTTCTTCTTGATTCTTCAGATACTATAAAAAACATTACTGCTCTGGCACTGAATAGATGTAAGCATGAATAGAAATTTATACAGTAGCTCAAAAGACTGACCTTTCATGAAAAAAGTTTAAAAATGTATCACTATTCCTTTGTTAGGAACTATATGTATTGAGATAACTGTACAATCATCAAGTCCACTACAATGGTTTTGTGTAAACACATTTACAAATATCACACAAACTCAGCCTGAAGGGTGTGATACAGCTCCATTCTGAATTAGACTGAATTGATATGCCTTATCACTTGCCTATTTGCCTTTAGGTGACTTTAATTATAATTCTTTTATAAATTATAGACCTGATATGAATCCTAGCATATTGTGCATTTATGAATGCATTACAAAAAAACTCTTTGAACTGCTTTGATCCTCTCACAGTGACTTCTCGCTAGTTTTAACTTTTACCAGCTCTTATCAGAAGGAACTTCCCTCCCTATTCTTCCCCCACTAAGGACGAATTTGTTATGAGAAGCCAAACCCATTTATCATGAAAAGAAATCCTACATTTCAGCTACTATCTCAGAGATTCCTGGACCTGGATTCATTTCAGTATCAAGAAAGAATCTGAAGTCTCTCCTGTAGCTGAATTATGACACAGATTCTTGCTCTGACCCCACACGTTTCCAAATGAACTTTGCTAGAAGTAGGAATTCCCCCCACCTCACATTCCCTTGGAAACCACAGCCAAAACAACTGCTGAAATGGACAAAAAAAGAGCCAGAGAAAGGAAGAGAGAGAGAGTTCTGAGTTTCTGCTGCCGAACAGCCTGCCAGGCTCTATCACAATTCCAGCGTGCTTCTCGGGGTTGGCTCAGTAAGCCAGCCAGCATCAGAGCAGCCATTCATCTCCCTGACAGCCTCTTCATCGATCAGCTGGGGAAAACAGAAGGCAATTCCCAGCTCCAAACTGCAGCACCCACCACCCTCTCCACTCTGCTGGGTGACCCGAAAGGTTACTGCTCCCAGCAAGCTCCAGCCATGCGGTGGGCACTTGACATTTTAAGGGAAAAGATTATTGCTTTTCTTGCACTGGAAAAAAAAATCCATGCAAGAATATACTGTACCACAGCACCATAGCAGTGAACAGCTGAGCTATTGCACAGACCCGTTGATTCAGGTCTGCTTCTCCTGCCATATGTTTCTTTTCATCTATTACTATTTCTCGGTTCAACATTATTAAAGATACCTAGAGGGATAACAAAGGGCCTGGTTCTTTAGCCCCGTAAAGCCTGCATGGCATGAGCCCAAAGCCCTTCATCTTGCCAAAATGGATAATATCTCTGCTTAACAAATCATTTCTCTGAAGACACTGAATGCTTTTGCAAAGATTTCAAGGGGGGGTTGGCTTCATTAATTCAGTTCCAGCTTGTTCAAGCTCATATGGAGCAGCCTGAAACACAGTCATGGTTACCAGGATGCCTCCTGACCTTCCCTGACCGTCTACGTGCGCCAGGCCGGCGCAGCAGAATCACAGTGTCCTGAGGGCTGTCCCAGGGGTGACATGTGAGCGGTGCTGTAATCAGATTCCAGGACTGTTGCCATAGATTTCCAACAGGGTTCATAGAGAAATGATAGCTCCACATTAAAGGTTAAGACAAACTTAGTCTGTGTACAACACACTCTCTTTATGGGCCAGTAAAAGAGTTTGCAGGACAGGATGGGTCCTTATAGTCCAGAGATCAGACTGACTAGGACTGCCGGAACAGTAACATGCAGCTGGCTCAGTGCCACATTAAATCTACAATGACTTTAAATCTACCAGGGCTTTCTTTGCTGACTCGTAACAGTAACCCCTCCAACTTGCCAAGCACCAGTGCTCCCATAGAGAGCTGCGTCAAGCTTGAATCTGGTACTGAACAATAAGCCAAGTTCATTCCTGCACTGGGAGCCAAAAAGAGAGAAAATCTGTTACCGAAAAGACTATAAGTCTCTAACCTTGCCATTTCATAATTAACAACAGATAAACCAATACCTTATAATACTGGTGATATTCTGAGACAAGGTAGCAAGATTTAAAGGAATACACTCCAAAAAATACCTGAAGCACTTTACTCAAAGTGGTTTGAGAAGTATTGACAAGTAAACAAATATATTCAATAAAAAATACATGTATTACTGTTCATCTCCTTTTGAATGCAGCTCTCCCTGTGAAGGGTTCCTTGATTTCCTCCCAGGATCCAAAGACTTTCTTTCTAAGTTACTCTGTGTCACTAAATTGTCCTCCATATACATGTGTTAGTACATTTGAGTGGTGTCTCAACCAGGTTGCGTCCTGCCTTCTGCCCACTGTCAGCCAGGGGAGCTTATAGCTCACTGTGACCCAGTACTGAGCTAAACTATTATTGCAAATGGATGAATGGATGGACAATTTTATCCACAAATAGCACCACGTTGGGTGGTGCAATGATAGGGTGATTAGCATTGCAGTTTCACAGCCCTTGGGTCCTGTGTCTGTCTTTTGTGGGCAGTCTGTTTGTATATTGTCCCACTGTTCACATGGGGTTTCTCTAGCTGCTCCAGTTTCTTTCCAAAAGAAGCTCTCCTGCCTTTTGCCCTGTGTTTCCAGGAGATGCTCAACCCTCACCATGAGTAAGGAGCTTTCTGGGAATCTTCTTCATGTTCAAAACAAGCACCATTTGTTCTTAATTTTTATTCCTCACTTGGCTATTTGCCTGTGTAGTAAATTTATGTACCAAACAGACTGAGATCTAGATAGAAAGTTCACCTAATATGCACATAAATGTCATCATTCATGTTATTTCAGCTGTGGTATAATGTCATTCACAAATACATCAATAATGTGAAGCTCAGACATTATTCATTTCAAAAACAAATTTTCAATCATTTTGACCCTGTATCATTTAAAGTACTGCCAAAAAATCATTCAATATCTGCAAAACCAATTTATATTCCCATAGACTCTTTCTTCATTTTCCTTTAAAAATGTTCCTGGTAATTTATAGCCTGACAGTGCATTTGAAAATTATAGATTTATGCAAACAAGAGTTCTAAACCAGTAAGCTTGCAAAATTGCATGTGTTTCTCAGCGTAGTACACTGCTGTAAAATGAATGAAGGCGATTTTGTTAAGTAAAACACTGGTGAAGTAAGTCTTTTTCTGGCTGCTTCCTGAGCCACAGCTTGCAGGGAGTGCCTAATTAATCTGTGCTGCGCTTGGGGACCTAGTGACTGTATTCTGTTTTCTTCCAGCACAAACTGGTGCCTGTTCCATGAGTTTAAAAAATAGATACAGAAAAAAAATATAAAGTCAGCAAAATAAAATCACAACAAAACTAAGAAACAATTAAATTACAATCTACAATTTATTACAATTAAATCACAATCTACAATGTCCAAACACAGCCCTGTCTCCTTGCACTGACCCAGCTTGAGACAGCTGTGAAGTTGGAAAGTCAGAGGTGACATACTGTAAAAGGGGTGTGTTAAGATCAGTGATTTTCTTCTGCCTAAAAACAGTACATACCTTTTGACTTGAAAGATCTCAGAAGAAAGCTAACTTTTCCTAAACACTGAATTTCACATTTCCCGTTAATTATTCATATTGTACCACAGTACTGTTTATGGTTCAGTAAGTACTAAGCCCCATATCCACTCTACAGCTGCTGTGATTTTCTTATTGTTATTTATTGGGACTCCAGGCTATTCATCTAGTCACTGAAAAAAAATGGAACAGTGCTGGGTATAGGAAATCACACCTCAGGACAGAGAGCAGAAAAGCGTCACTAGAGAATCCATCTATCTGTAACTAAGCCCAGCCTCTGTCCCCTAAGAAAGAGTGGACAGTTTCTTTTCGCAAAACCTTCCACACAACACATTCACCGACAGAAACCAAACACTAGCTGAAAGTATTCATGCAAAACAATATTGTTACAAGAGTGATCAATAAAGATGTATTATTAATGTGAATTAGAGACTGTCTAATTACATTATGTCTACATACTGTACCTTCATTACTGATGGATTATTGACCTGATCTTGATAGCCCTTCGAAAACTACTGGTCTTACACTGTTTGAGAGGAGAAGCTTCTTACTGTTTTGGACAAGCCCTTTTTCACAGCTCGGACATTTTCAGTAAGTCTCTTTGGTGCCTGGTGCAGTCAGTTCAACAAACAATGTAGGAAATCAGGAAAGTAATAGGAAAAAGACGGTACCACTTCTTGAAGGTCATGAAGTTCTTCTCGGACAAGGTGAACACGAACACCTTACTCAATATTTGTATGACAAGCCAGAAAACATCTCTTCAGTTACATGGTATCCATTTGGTACAGTTGCTAGAGGGCAATCACTTTTGAGATTACAATTATTCTCCACCCAAAAAAAAAAACTACAGTTTTCAAACACAGACAAACATTGATGTCTCCAATCTATCTTTAACTGAGTATAAAATACAGATACCTGTGTCACTGCTTTAACAACTTGAAATCCTAACTCTTTCTTTCAGAACAACTGGAGTAGGTGTTGTTCACGAGTCAATACCTTTGAGAATAATTCTGTTTGAGCCCATGGGATTGGTAGCAGGACATTACCTCTCTGTTTCTAACAGACTGAAAACATTTGTTACCAGAGCAGAATTCTACCATCTGTATGCCTACAGGGACGTTCAAAGGGGAGCTATGCTATACTGCCAAGCACTTTGTTATGTAAATGGTGAAATTTAAACATTTCCATCATTTGTATCAGTAGACCTATTAGCTGAATTTAACTGGCAGTTAAGTTTCAAAGCAACTAATTGAACCTACACACTTACCAGCGGATAGTTATCATCTGCTGCCACTCAGAAATAGTTTACCATATAACTCAACTATGATTTTAAACAGAATATTTTTTAAATGAAAGAGCTTTAAACTAAGAGGATACAAGGGTGAGGTTATTGAATTATTGTACAAAATGTTTCTTAAAAATCAGGAGAAATCCATAAAGAAAATAAATCCTATTACATGTAGTGCTAGGTACTGTATACCAAATGCTCGAAAGAGATCAAATACATTTTACAAAAACATTGGAATATTTCATAATCAGATAGTAATTGGCAATAATTCTTTTTTCCCAGTGGTGGTCCTTAAGCATGGCCAAAATCTTACTGACCATTTGGTCAAGTCAGATTTCTCACCTTTACCCCCACAGAGTCTCTTGGTACTTTTACCAGACGGTTCTAAACGTAGAGCTTGAGCTCAAAACAATAGTACAGTCTTATAAGATTCATATGATTCCTTTAAATACCCTCATAGAGACATGGAAAACATACAAAAGGAACAATTTCATCAACAACAAAGGGTGTTTTTGAATTGTCCTTCCATGTGGAAAAGCACATGTAGGAAAAGCAAACTGGTAATATAAACAAAGAACAGCAGGACACCATCACTTCTATAAGATGTCATAACTTGACATAACTTGAGTTACCAAATTCCATTTCTTTTCAATCAATAAGAAATAAAAACAAAAATAGGATGCCACCGTGTTGGACAAAAACTGTTAGCCATGCAGTCTGTTACATTGTTAGAACTGAAAAAAACAATAAAAACAAAAATTTTCAGAGAGAAATATTATGCTTCCATTATTCCAAAGACAATGTGCTCCACAGCCTCCTCTACAACTGAATGGCTCAGCGCAGGTCGTTCTAATTAGCAAGGAACCGGGTTGTAAATCCCTGGTTTCAATCAATACGGAGCCGCAACACTGAAAGGGCATACGACTGGGCTGCCCCCTGCCTCCTTTGAGCTCGCAAGATGAAAGAGCTCGAAGCACAGCAACAGCACATTAATGACTTTTTAATGGATCCTTTACCCAGCACAGCACGGAAAAAACCTTGCCGGTAATGTCCTGACAGAACCCCCTCCCACTGCCTGGGCTCTGGTCATTGAAACCACCTCTTTGCTCACTTGGATAGCGCCTCAGCAACTGGCTCCATGTGGGGAGACGATGCTCCCGCCTGCTCCATAATATAGCTCAAGTGCTGCCAGGGCTGAGCTAATAAAACCAGCTTGAATTCAGGCCTCCATACTCCAGCTTCAACAGTGAAAGCTAGAGCTCCAGTGATGACAAACAAACTTCAACAGATATAGACGAAGACCGCTCCTATTTAATTCTTTCACACACATTTAAAAGTAATCTTTTCAAGCAAAAAAGCGAAAACAGCTATATAATTGTTTAATTTTTAAATTGGCCTTTGTAGAATGAAAGAAACCACCATGAAGAACAGTGAAGGAAGCTGAACACATCACAGACCACTATATTAAAACCTACAAGCTCGTCCAGTGTTACAGTGCACTTTGAGACCCATGATGATCTCAAGTCATGTGAAAGCCTCTAATACTGTCTAAACGTCTCCCCTTTCCTGAATGGACTTATCGCCACTGTGCCTGCTGTAGCATATCTGCAACAGCTCTGAGAGCATATATTCCCGTTCTGGAATTGCCTGAATGAGGTACAGTACACTTCCACAAGAAACTCCCCTTCTCTTTCCTTAGGTTTTCACGCATGACTCTTCCTGACACAACTCCATTCTCCCAAACGCTCATTTCAGACTAGCTACTTTATGATTTTCCCTCATTTCCCTGCTATTTTTAAAGCCCAGGGCTGTAATCACTGGTGTCTGAAGGCAGAGTGATTACGTTGTTGAATCTCTGTGGTGACCTTCAGTATTTGGAAGTGGGTCATTAAAAAACAAGAGGAAAAGAGCAGCATTGTTAAGCCTGTCAGTTTCTTCACATTGTTGTAGTCAAGGGTGAGTGGACTGTTCAAGTCTCCAATGAGAAACACATTTCCTCCATTCTCTGGAGCTCCTAAGTCCACCGTTAGGATGACAGCAGGGAGATTCTATTCACGGTGAAGCCGAGAGGATCACACTGCCACCATGCAGTCACCTCTCTGCTGAACTGGTTACTTGGGAATTTGGGTTTACCTCTGAAATGTATTTTTGTTTTTAGAAGTGAAGATGAATGGCGTGCATTAACTGTATCTTTTGTAGTTGATACTGTACCAGGCCCTGAGATCACGAAGGGGAGCCTAGCCAATCTCCCATGGGCAGTACAGACTCAAATATACTCTTCAGCAAAGATAAAGCCCATGGCCTGAACCACTGTTGTTCATTTATATTAAAAGACCAAAGTTCAATACTGCAAAAGTTGAGGTATTCATTTCAAAACAAAAAAATTAAGCAGCTTTCAGATTCATACATTTATAGAACACTCATTTAGGTAGTCTGGTTCTCATTTAGGTAGAACAGGAGTGAAAGTTGAAGCACATCAGAAATGCGTTTAAAAATAGTGTGCAATGCTCTCATGCTTTTCTTTAACTATACACTTGCTCCTACTTTCCATTTTTTAACACTTGCAAATAAACCTTAAAGGCTGACAAAAGTGAGCATTACGAATTGTTTTTAATTTAAATATTTACCTTCAAAAGCCTCGCTATTCAGCCTGCTATGTTTTTAATTTTTTCCTGTTTCAGTTCATTTTTTGGTCTATCACTTGTGTTGAAACATATTATTAAATAGCTGTTCAAACAAAAAGAAAACTATCAACGCTGAACACAACTGGAGTCAACAAACTCTGCACAGTCTAACTTCATATGAATTCAAGAACATCCCTCCCAGCAACACCAGGTAATGAGATCAAATTTCTTTTACAAATCCTTAAAGAAAGTTCTGCAATTTTTTTATAATTTTAACTTAATATTTAATTATTTTATTAAGTTATTTACTGTTTAGAGCCCTTACTTTCCATAAAAGAAATAAAAAAACCCTAGAGAGCACATTTTGCCTCTGGTACAAAATACATTTGAAAAACACCTTGCCATGGTAACACATTAATTCTGCATTCCAGAGGAAAAAACAAAGAGAGTACTGTCATTGTTTATGCTTTGTACACAAATATATATGAAAATACTCCAGGCAACATGGAGGATAAAATCATTACGATCCTGAAATTATATTGGTAAGGAACTAATCTGTTTCAGCTCTGTGCCTGAATTGAAAAGTGGTTGGCTAACAATGTTTCCATTAGCCCCTAAGCCCCAGGTCAACTGAATCCAAAATACATATTTTTCTAAAAGCTCTCTACCAGCTTCTAATCGACAACATTGGTCCTTTGCGAAGGCTGGTAAATTAGCTTTTTCTCAATTCCTCGTGAGGATTCAATCCATCCAAGCAACCTGACTCCAGGAGCTGCTCCAGACAGGGCAGAGTAATCAGGGGAGATGTCCTGTTGCCTTCCTCATGGGGACAAGGGACAAACACAGGAAGAAGAAGAAGAAGAAGAAGAAGAAGACAAAGACAGTCAAACCTATCCTGTCAGATAAGGGGAAACTGGAGAAACCCTATGGAGAGAAGATGGAAACTCCACACCAACAGGAACAGGCAGTCGAACCTGCAGCAGGAAAAATCGCTACATTTGCTGCATTTTGAAGAGGACAAACATGGAGGAATTTGTACATATTGTATATGAGGTCCATATCAACCAGCAGAAAAATAAAAAAAAACAATATTAATACCAAGAGGAACTATATATTTAGAAAATCCTATAATAAGTCAAAATTAGGCCTGAAACCCTTTATATCAAAAAAGAAACTGAATTTATCCTTAACAAAAAACCTGCTTGATCCATGTTTATTCAGGCTCTTCAGCCAGCCGGTTAGAGCAATTATTATTATTGTCTGAAAAAAAGCCTAATAACTAAAACCATTCTTAAACGAACAACATAGTTCTCCTGACCCAGGTGGAGAGGTCTGTGTTTATTGAGTCTTTGTTTATTTTGTTATTCCAAACAAGACCTAGACACTCAACGGAAGCTCCAAAGGGTGGCACCACCGAGTCTACTGCCAACAGGCAGGAAGCAGAAAGTGGGAAAAAAACACTTCCATCCTCACCCTGTTACTCAGAAATATCAGCATGTTTAATATCATAGCTTCTCGGTTTCTCACAACTGCAAGCCAAGTAACGTCAAGAAGTGCAACAACGGGCACATCTATTCTAAACGTACACCACGAGAATATACTGTACAAAATGACAAAATACTTTCATTTGAAAGTTTAAATCGTAGTATCTAAATGTGGTCAATGATGGCGATGAAGAGCATATTGCTCAACGATAAAGGGTGTATTCCCTTTAACAGGCTGTTGCTCAGAGAAAGCCTCCAGGTTACCACAACCTTACCAGGAATAAGTGGATTTGTCTAAATGGAAGGATATGTGAAATAATGCATAAGACTTCCCTTTTTTACATTTAAGGCATAGTCCATCAAGTTCTTAGTAATTAATTCTAAGATATTAGAAATACAGAATAAAAATACAGAATACAGAAATACATTAGAAATACAGAGCTCTCATTTAGACTGCTCACAATTTTTAAACCCAAATTTGAATCCCTCATTTTCTGCATCTGCAAGGAATATGCGATGCAGGAAAAATTAACAGACCAAAGGACTTCACCTCTTTCAATTTCAATTTCAGATATGCCTGTGCTATTCTTTAATAGCTGAAACAGTGTACAATGCTCCTGTTATATTGAGCACAAAAGAAAACACTTAATCATACGCTCTCTCTCCCATGAGAGCTGATAACTAGGGTCTATTTTCTCTAAATAGCTGCTGTAATATGGTGATATAGTAAGTCACTTGAAAAAATGAGTAACAACTAAAAGAATTATATACACACACAATTACACAGATAGCCTAAGTGTGTTAATCTGGTACTTTCATCAAGTTTTACAAAAAAATGCAATGGCAAACACAGCATTTAAACAATCAGGAAATCAGAAAATTATTCACAACATTCAAAGGAAAACAACAGGCACATTGAAAATGAGGGAAAAGCTGGAGAAACTCATGCAATTATTTTTTTTCACATATTTCTCCCAATGTTAAATTGTATAATTATTTTGTAAAGTTCCGACTGCTCAATATTTGGAAAATTCTTTAAAGCAGCTTGTGCTTTCCTTTTTCTGCCACCACTGCCTAAAGAAACGCTGCTCTTCAAAGATTTTTTTTTTAAAGGAAAGAGAAAAAAATATAATTGCATCTTCCTGAAATCCAAATAAACTGCTTTGAGGAAGGAAAAAAAAACATGAGAAAAATGTTAACTCTCACAGCTGTGGCATAGGAAAACTAAAACACTTGATCCACCAGGCAGCACAAGCTTGAAAAATGGCCCTTTTTTCCAAGCAAAGTGTGGTCAGAATGATGTCATCAAGAACAGCCCAATTAATTTCCTATGGCTGCAGCAGAGAAGCAAATCCAGGCATCTCAGCTTTTTACACAAACCACCTTGTGGCTTTTAATTAGACCAACCATCTGGCTAACAAATTAAACGAGATTCTACTAAGGGGCTGTGATTATTATTTCCCATCTTCTGTCCAAAACCCTATACTGACAATCTACAAAAAACATGAACTGCACAAGACTCCTTTCCTGTTTTAATCTATAGAAGGCTGCCCTAGAGAGAGGTACACTGTATTTTTGTACCTTGCATTAACAGGTGTAGGACAACGCACTGCTCCAAGGCACCTGGCATTGATACAGTGCACACCAATTCTCCCTGCTAAGCAGTTTGACTAACCATATGTGTGTCTCAGCATGTCTGTCTTTCTGTCTTCTCTGCAAAATAATTAGAGAAGAAAGGGAACAATTCACAATGCTCATGTCTCACAAGAGTTGTAAACACTTATTGAAAAACATTTTTTTACTTGAAAAGAAAAAAAACTGGGGGTATGGTATTTTTTTTCAGTGGTTTTTGACATATGTGTGCTAACCAGAACTTACAATGGATATAAAAAAGATACAAATGCAATAGAGATGCATGGCACCCTTCTAATGACTATTAGGATGACAAAAAAACAAACAGAAATGCAACAGACTTATCTACATGTTTGCATTAAAGAGGCGCTGCAAATAAAAGGGACAGAGAAAAAAACCTTGTAAGTTAAATTAACTAGGCACAGGACTTCGATAAAACATAGACTAGGGAATTCTAGAAAAAGCAGTACTTGCTCTCCAAACTGTAGCAATTAAAGACAATCTCTCTCACTTAAATTATTAGTAGTAATTATTCATGACAAAATCAAACACCACAACTGTTCCTACATGGAGTTGGGACTGAGCAGGATTGAAAGGTGAACAGTTTACACTGTCATCACTCAGAGCAGGAAGCACACAGAACAGACACTATTGGTAGTCCGCTCTGGTGCATCAGAAACACAGTGGTCAAGTCACCCCAACGGTCATGGTAAAATCGTCCGTAATATGTTAGACTTTTAGACAAAATTTAGAATTTGTCTAAAAACATACCCAGGCAATAGTTCCAAACTTCACGGTTCTATACTTTCTATTCAACAAATGAGCTCTGCCATGGGATTCACACTGTGATACTTGTTTAAATGCAGAAGATTAAGGTGTGCGAGCAGAGCAATCCTGTGAAGCTCTGCTGGGGCCTGGAACTTGATCTGAATACCGCTCAACACTGAGTAGCTGCTGCTGCCTCAAATTTCACGCAGAAAAGACACAAAACAAAAACTAGAAAACTAAACTAAAAAAACGTGATTACAAAGTATAGCAGAAGTAGAAGAGGAACAAAAGTTGCTTCAGAGCTCTCAAAACTTAAGTGCTGGTGTAATTTAGGCTCACAGCCTTTTGTGTTTCACTCATGAAATGCTTCTACCAGGACTTTAAAATACCAGGAGAAAGACAAACAAACCCCAGGCATGGCGGAGCAAAGGAGGCAGGGGGGTGTTTAGAAAGAGGAAGCAGAGAATTATTCACTGTCTGCTTGGAACAGCAATGGAATGAACACCTGTCATGCAGAACAATCAGTGCAGAGGTCAGCTCCTGCACACAGAGGAGAGTGTGAGTTGCCACCCCCACTCCTTGCACCCCTTCATATGGAAAACACATTCCCAGCTGACATCAAGTGCTGTGCACTGTTCACGTCTCAACAGAAAGGCCTGGAATCATGTCAGGAAGCAGCCAAAACAGCTTTGGGGATCTCTTCTAAATCTGCTATATACTGTACTGACTCATGCAAAACAGGTCATGCGTTTTACTGACGCAGTTTACACTGAATAATAAGCATTCACAAAGAACTGTATACATATACACATATATACAGTACAGTGTGGTGAAAAAGTAAGTACGATTTTATGGTTTGACATATTTAGACATATTTGGCCCTCATCCCCACCAAGTCCTAATAGCAGATAAAACTAACCTCATTTGACAAATAACACAAAACACTTCTACCAAGTCATTATTTATTGAAACAATCAGCCTGCTATGGATGTAATATAATATTTATATTGGTGAGAAAGTACATTTCCATACTGAACACATCCAGCCCCAGTCCACAAACTGCACCCTGTGCTGTATATCACAAATGCCACAAAACCAAAAATGAGGACTGAGGAAGGAACTTAATTAATAAAATGATTTTTGTCTGTTTTATGACAAAAGTATTTCTAACTTAACACCAGCGTGTTTGACAGACGACACCTTTGAATCAACGTTTTAACAATACATCAGCACAAGAATTACTTAAGATGATGATTTCAAGTCTCTAAATTAAATCACTCGTTTCATCACGTTCGGTCCAAAAAGACAGAAGCTACTTATTGCGCAGAGGCACAGGGCACATGAAATAGATTTGCTGATTGATTGTACACTGCAAGACATTGCTAAGTAAATGACTGCTGCTTGTCCTTAAAATTCTGATTTAAAGACATCTCTCATCTTTCCCTGTAAGCCGTCAAATACAGTATGCCCCTGTTGTGGGACAACCGTGAGATCAATATCGGGCCACTGCAATGTACACGTAGGGGCTCTATTGCATTTCAGTCACAACACGCGAAGTGTCACCTTGACCAAGAAGAAAGTGACAGTCCATTGACAAGCCAAAAAGCAAACTGTCGCGAAGGGCACCTCAGGACTGAAGGACTGATTGACTTAGTGTTTATACCTCATTACATACAAATGCCGAATTCAATTTCAATCTGTTCAGCCCCCGCCGCAGGCCTACCTCTCTGTCCTTCAGCTTCATAGCCAGGACCAGCTGGTGCCGATGGTTGGTCAGGGCCTCGCGGTAGTTGCCTTTGGAGAAGAATGCCGATCCCAGGTTGCCATGGGCTCGACATTCACCGGTTTGGTCACCTGGCAACACAAACGCCGTGAGTAATTAAATTGCAATGAAATCTGAAAATATTTAACCTTATAACCTGAATGGAAAGAGCTGCATTAGAAGTTGCAAAGAAAGTTGCAAAAGAAGCCAGCAAAGATTTCTATTTGCTAGAAGGATACTATGTGCCGTTAAAGCTTTGTGAAACCAAACAAACCCTCGTCTCTTTAGAACACAAGTCTTGGAATTAAAAGTGTTTTTTACACACTGTACAATAGACAACAAACAATATAATACCTCAATGTTTAAACATAATTTCATGATAATAATGAACTAATGTTTTTACACATGTATTAGTGTTTTAGGAAAGCATAACAAATATCACAGTACTGTACTTTCTTTTTAACAATATTTATTACCTTTTCGTTTGAAATACAGCACTTGGAACTTGCTGTTGGAACCTATACTCCATTCTATTCCCCCCAGAAAACCTTTGGAAAAGAGATTTTTGTGCGAGCTGTTTTCATTGCAAGGTGTTAAAATTACAAAAAAATAAAAGGAGAAGTATCAAAAATAGATATTTTCCTGGAGTGCTGGTCAACAGCTCTACAGCTCCTGTTCTGAGCTGTAGACTCCTACTTTAAATGCATACTGTAGGTATCAAGAGAAAAGATGGGGAATCTGCTCCTGTTTGCACAGACACTCAGAGCACCGCTCAGCACGGCCTCATACACACTGCAGTCATTGTTCAGCCCAAGGAATTCTTTTTGGAAAAAAAAAGAACACAAAAAACAACTGTGCAGAGGAAATAACAGTGGTGCTAACCTCTCACACTGGCGTGAAAAGAGGCATCATAAAGTGAGGATATATGATCCTGGGGTGGTAATTACTCTAAATGGCTCTAGTCCGGCTCACACTATGAGTAATGTGTGTTTCCAAATAGCTTCTGAGCCAATCCATATAAAGTGAGCATTATGGTACATAACTAGAAATCGCACATGCTGTTATAAATAAAACACCAAAACCGCATGAAACTAAACACTGGCTGTCTATTTCACCCTTATTTTTGAGAATGATAGCAGTAGGACTTTGCAATCCTCTCCGATATGAATAAACGTGACAGTAGCAACAGAATGCTAGAATAACAGGTTAGACTAGCATTCAAAACAGTCACTCTTAGTTTTGCTTTATTGATCTCCAGTTTGAAAGTATAATTTTCTCATTCCTGTAGATTTACAGTAGGATTTTGTTCTGCTTTGCATTTACAGATACTGTATCTCATTTCCACCCTGTAAAAAAACTAAGATTTACCTTACCTATAAATAGATGTATTTTTTTCAGCTCAACAAAGTTCTTTTTTCAAACCTGGCAATGGGTTCATTAATACTCACCCAATTTGCAATAGCAGATGGTTTGAGAATTTTCAGCAACACCTCCAGTACTGTATGAGGAGTATAAAGTGCAGAAGATGTGTTCCACTGAAATGTCAACTTATCAGATTCTTTTTTTAATTTGTCTCACAGGTACAATTTTGGAATACAGAAGAGCTGAAAATTCAAGGAGTGGCTCTTAATAATGTCTTGCTAATGTTATTGGATGATGGCAGGCACCCAGTAAGTCACTAAAACTGCAGCTCCAATGAAAGCCAAGTCGTCTTCCTAGCCTACTACTTCCCAACCTACCCACCTGGTGAATCACAGTCCCAGTCAGCTAGTGACATGACTCAGGTCACAGAGATCAAATGGCTTTACTTGTTGAGCCATTCAGGAGATACAAACAGCTGCTGGACTGGGGCTCTCCAGCTCCAGGCATTAAGGACCACGCAACTGTCAACATCTTTAACAAACACGCGCATAAACACCTGTCTTTTAATGAGTAATTAAAGAGGCTTCCTCATGGCTTCACTGACAATTTGCTGGGCTTGTTTTTTCACCTGCTTTTCACCTGTGTTGCAGATTTTGTGTTTGCCCCTGTTACAGGGTTTTGATTTGATTTAGGAATCACTCACAAATAAATTGTGTGTATATACAGCATGTAGACCCATATTTGTGAAGTGGCTCTCTTACAATTACAACAACTGCTCAAAACTTGTCACATTTTGATCTTTCACTGCTTTGTGAAATTCACACCCAATTCAATCTTTCTTTAAAAAGCTTTTTCAAATGAATTTTCTTTTAACAGTCTTCAAAATTCATTTTCTTCCTTAACCAATTATACAGCTTGCCAAAGATTAAGATAACACTGAGTACACTGAGTATTTGTTGTTCAGCAAATATTCTGTCTTAAGTCACAAAAGAAGCTTTTAATTTAGTTTTTATTGTTCTTCACAAAAGCTGTGATTTTTGAAAAATGAAAAAAGTAGTTGTACAGAAAAAGAGGCGCAGTCAAGGTGTGAAATCACTTGTCCTCAGTAACTTATATGGTAGCATTCAGGATGCATAACTGCAGTTGTAATTTCAAAACATTCAGTGCTTTACAAGCTGAAATGTCAGAACAGACAAGGATGAAAGGAGAAAGTTCAAAATCTGCTTTTATTCCATTTTCTATTAAAGATGGGCTGTGTCATGCTCATGAGCTGGACAGGTTGCAGTGATATTTCAAAATGTTCTTGTATTTGCAAAATGTGGTGATTTAAAAAAAGAAAAATCTACAGTTAAACTTAAATAAACAAATGTTGATTTTACTGATTCAAACAGAACTGTACAGCTAGACTGTAATATTATAGCAAGATACTATTAAAATGTAAATTACCATATTCTAGGATAAACAAGCAACATAATTTTAAAACATATAGTTAATCACAGCAGCATTAATTGTACATGAAAACCATACCGACTCCTTTTTGGACAGCAGCAGAAGAATCTCTGGCACTTGTGTGCTGTTGACTTATTATCGATCTTTACAGCACAGCCAAGAGGGCAGAGGGCCCTGCCTTCCAATTGGTATGTCAGTGGTGTCTATGCATGCAGATGTTGGTTTTGATTTGTATAAAACTTTTCAGTACGCAGCTTGGCAGGTCCCTTCACTAAACACCGAGCAAAGCTGGGGATACTGGACAAACTCAAACCCTCTGCTGTCTCCTCACATAAATCTAATATTGATTTTGTGTTGAGTTGAAAGTGATTTTTAAAATGGCCATCTGTCAAATCCAAATAACCATCAAGAGGGTCTGTATAATGCAACAAAAGCATATCTATATTTTAACTCATCTTTTTCTTCAGCTCGATAAAACAATTGAAAAAAGAGATAGGGATATTATAAAGAGCGCTTAAAGATAAACAAATCAGTTGTAAACAAATCTGTTATAAATCAGAAACACTTATACTCTTAATTACTTGTTCATGATCTGAAAACTAAATGTAGGAGTGCCTCTGCTTACTAAATTTACAGTGAAGAGATTGAAGTGGAAGCACAAAGACGGCCAGATGACTGAAAATCCCTAAATCTATGCTCACAGTCAGTGAAACACCTGTCTATACAACTAAATAAAGTTGTGTTATAATTGTAACCAATGTGAACTGTCACACTAGGTAAACAGTGTGAACTATTTTTCAGCTCTGACCACTAATGGCTAAAAAGAAGAGAAGACAAATGGAAGCTGATAAGTATTACAGTGCACTTTTTTTGTCCTTTACTGCCACATGTGTGCTGCCGCCACACCCATTTCGAACTGTTCTGGGCTCTCACCTAAAGTCTTTGCTACTTCTAGGTCCTGCTGCATGTAGCCAGTGCTCTTCTCTGTGTTGCCCAGGGACCAGTATGCGCTGCTGAGGGCGGAGAAGACAGAGCCCCTGAGCTTCAGACTGCACGTGCCGATCTTCAGGGCGGCCTCCAGCACAACCACAGATGCGCCGTGGTGGCCAGCTGTCAGCAGCTCCTGGCCAATCACAGACACCACCACAAACGGACTCTTGTCCAGCTTCATCTTCTGCAGCTGCTGATAGGTGGGCTCCAGCGATTCTACAGCAGAGGCACAAGAGGGAGGAGGACAGAAAGATCAAGGACAAGCACTGAGCTTTCAATAAGTGTAGTAATCCTCAGGTTTCTCAGGTGGCAAAGAACAGTTCGCACACAGTAAGGCGGACAGTTCACACAACACAAGTCATTTCCCTGAAGAGCAAAAAAATACAATTACAATTGTACCGACATGCAAAATATAAAAATCCCCAAACCAGAGTGATTAATGGCAAACATGAGTATGTATCTTCTCAGTACATCTGTAGCTTGATGGCATTAATATCTTTTTCATTTTTTGGAAAGACAAAGTAAAAGATTATTATTTTGCTGGTCTACAAAAGAGGCTGCAGGTTTCGTTGCTATAGAAAATTAGTCATCAAGAGATTGCATGATTCTTTGGTTGATACTCTGGATACTGTAGCAGCTGACTGAATAGCATCAGGAGGATAAGTACTGTATTCTAAAACGGAAAACCTGCCATGAAATACACAGCATGTAATGTGTATTATATATGCACAATGATGAAGATACAGCATATTTCAAGAGATGGGTATCTAACTAAATTGCAGTGCCTTTATTGAGAGATACAGTACTACCTTTTGACTTTTACCAAGTTATAACCTTTCAAATCATTCCTAATTGTAGCAATGAATTGTAAAACATTCTTTCTTGTGTATGTGTATGCATTCAGATAGCTACGACCATGTCTAGGGTTCCACTTTCTGCATTTCTTTGAAAAAGCTATGAGTCAACTCTACGAATACAGTACTCATACACACTGGGGAGCGATAAAAAGGCATGGTGAACAGCAAAAGCAAGAGGATGAGATGAGCTGGAGACGTACTTGCGCACCAGGTCAGGTGGAGAGAATCCAGAAAACCTTCCTCTAATTTACGGTATAGGGGTGGGGGTGCCTTTTTTGAAGTTGAAAGTCACATAAAATGCAGGTCAGCAAAAAAGCAGGTTTATGAATATATGTACAGTTAACATTAACATATTTACAGTTGCTATAAATTAGGTAAAATCTCCTGGAAAACCTATTACTAAAATTCTTTAGCTGTGCCGTAGTGGTCTTTCAAATCTGTCATCTGTGGCAGAACTGGTTCTCAGAAACAGCCCTGACTGAAGCGTTTTTCTACATCACAGAGGCTGCCACAGAGCCTTGTACCTTAGAGCTTCCTTTCATGTTGTACCTGTCAGAAGTAGACTGGGTGAATCACGAGAGTGATACATCTTCCCTGCAGAAGAGAGTATCTGCTATACACCAGTGAGGATGACAACGGTTGTATCCACATCTGCCTTAAGAGTGACCCATCAACACTGAGGGAGCTCAGGCTCTTCCATCACGACAGCAGTGACTGTTGTTTAGTGTTGGTGGGGTTTGGGGTCTAAAAGGAGGATTTAGGTCAGCATATTATTTTTTTAACATAAGGTTATTCCACACATCTTTTTAGTCAGGGTTAGGGTAGTAACAACAGCAACATGCCTGACATGACTGTGCTTCAACAGTATCATCCCTTCCTCTTCCACCAGTATATAAAGCAAGTCTAAAGCGTGACGCATTCCACTCCAATAAGTTTGATGCAGCTAAACCCAGCACACACTCCCCTGTGAAAAACATACTTTATGGTTGTTTGAGCCCTGGTTCTTATGTAGAGCAAAGAGGTCCTATAGCTGACACAAACTGGACATTTGTGCATTTAAATTTAAGGTGTGGACTTTCATGTCCTTTGAATGTGCCGAGCGACCACAGATAGCGCGCGGGCTGGCTACTCCTCGGTTCCAGTAAGAGTTAGGAAGAAGGGGAGCCTAGCAGAACCACAGTGAGATTGAAGACATTTGTGCTGAAATGTGGGTGTTTATCCCCCACATCCCCATGAACAACTCGAAAGCGCATTTGACATGACACCCCATAAATCAACTCCGGACGCGTCACAAGGAAAAAATCAAGTGATCTTCACAGCGCTCAACCTCATAAACACATACTTAAGGATACCAAATGAGACAGCCAGTGCAATGCTGGGAAAGCTATAAAAAAAACCTGGGAAGCGCAGGGTGCCTAGCTCTCAAACAGAAGCTGGCAGGGGCTTGTTTAATGAGCAGTCTGTGCTCTACTTGCCGTCTTCACGCTGTCTTGTCTCAGTGAGAAAAGCTTTGACACATAACATGTCACCTCCTGGGACTTCAGGAAAGCCTGGGAGAATAATATTTACAAAGAACAAATCTCACCTCCATTTTCTTTCACTTCTATCGAACACATTTTTTTCATTTCACAAATGCTAACCCTTGTAATTTCTTTGTCTTTTTTTTCATCAGGTGTAGTGAACGCCCGACCGTACCAGTATTCCGCTGACATTCTGTACCTACATACTGCACAGACTAAGGAAATACAATGCTGACCCTACGCTCAGGGTGTATTAAAGAATAAATATATCTATGGTATGCATTTTTGACAAGCAGAGAAATCAGTGCATTGAAATGTGAAGGCCACGCCATCTAAACAATTTTAAAACAATTGAAGGTGTATGGGTTTTTCATTGTCAAATCAAGCTGATGATGGCCAGAAGTTGCTATCATGAATTGCTCCTGTTGAATGTACCTCAGGAACACTGGAGAGCTTTGAATCACTTTAGGCAATTTTAAGACGGTGCCTCTTCACAGTAAATATGTTTCAGCAGCTGTTATGGTAATTAGAATAATTCTGCAAAGATGCTGATGCAGAAAAAAATCAAGTGTGAACGAAGGAATAGACATGCAGCACAATCCCAGCAGATCGAGGGGGGTCTTCAGTATGTCTTTTACAAATTCCCATCTATTTTCTGGAATTCCTGTCTATTTCAATATTCTTCAGATCTAAACATACCTGCAACATTTTCCATCAAAACATTTTCTTCCAATTGCAAAGTGACTACAATCCTCCAACGTCAGTCTTCCATTATAAGATGTGAAGAAAAGGAAGAAGTCTCCTTGGTTGCTGTCCTCTGTCAATCTAAGGTGTCTCTATCCCTAGGCTACAAAACTCATTTTGCGTTTAACCTTCTGCAAACTGATGCTGCCAAAGTCATTGTAAACCACAAGTAGTCAGAACATCTTTCACCAATAGATGTACAGTAAGGGGAACATTTCAAGAGGCCAGCCCAAAGTGGAACTTTAGTTGAGCAACCCTGTTCTTACAAACAATGCCATGACATTTCTGACCCGAGCACCTCAGTTTCACCTGATTACAACACTGTGCCTCTGGTTAGCATACTGGGGCCTTGCTTTTGGTGCACCTACACTGCTCATAGCAACATCTCAACCTCCTGTTCCAGTTCAGATCTGGCCCAGCCTTGATCAGCTTCTCGGATCAGTGCCACAGGTTAGTATCACTATTTTAAAAACAAAAACATATAGCATGATTAAGTAGAGGTGCATTCATAACAATACCATAACATAACCCTTTCCTTCAGACTGCCTGCTTTTTCTAGCTATTATTCAGGTTTTTCTTCTGGATTCCCAGGTTTTTCTATATTTTACCTGGATATTTTTTTTATTTTTAGTGTGTATTAATTTTTATAGTATCACCAGCTGTTTAGCATCTTGCATTCAGCATTCAATAGTACTTATGGTGATTTTATTCATTCTACTTACATATTCCAAGTAATAAATCTTCCATATTGTAAGACATACTGCATAACATAGAACTTTGTATACATTGTAAGAGGATCTTGAAAAGGGCTTCTGATAAGAGAACATAAGAAGTGAAGAATGAGGCAAACTTCTCATTTTCAAAACTTCCACCTGGAACAATTTTACCAAGAAAGCGACTGGATCTGTATCAACTAAATAGTTTAAATGGTACTGTAGGTTTGAGAAAGCTACTGTATGTGACTGGCTAAGGAGGTTACTACTGCTCCCAAGATAACACAACTTTTACATTATTTAGATTAAAAGTTTAAATTAGATGAAAATTAAATTAAAAGAGAATTTAGAAATTAAAATATCCTCGTAAGAAAAGCCCTTGTGTTCACACAAAATCTAATAGATGGTTAGACATTGTGGGACACTGGATGCTGGGCCCATCATTTCCTGACCTCCGTTTTTTTTGCCTTTTTTTAACGCTTACACAGTGTGAAAAGTTTGGAAGGCCGCAACAAAAGAAAGGCAAACAGGGGAAAATTAAATTATGGGTGAGGTAATCCTGGATTAATACACAGCCCAGTGTATCTACAAAGCTGATAAAATTCCTGGCAGGGAAATGACTCCCGCTAATTTGGTAATAAATAGCTGCTGGAACTGTTAGCCAGACATCTTATACATATTTGTCATAATGACAGCCTCTCTTATCTGGAATAGAGAACTTTAAGGACTTTTATCAAGTTCATCTCAAAGGGGAATACAAAAAATTCCAAACGGATTTTCTTTCCTTCTCGTCTGTTGAATTCAGTCAATGTGAAAGGATCCTGGGCACTGAAACGTCTCCTTGATGCTGGATACCTGTTGTCAAGCGACTGAGGAGCTGCGCCCAGCCTGTGATTTCACCCCGGGTGGCTAAGCCAACTGACTTGGCAGCCTTATCAGCGAGCGCAGCTGTGTTAACTGAAAGAACCCCCCAAAAAAGAGTCTCAGTTCAAATCACTGCTCCGAGGGAGCCCAGAAACAGAGGGTGTGAAAACTCAGATCCTCCCCACATGAAATCCAAACTATAGAGACAGCTTCCTTGAAGGCCTCTTGTAGGTGATCTCAGTATTAATAATTAATATGAATTAATCCAATGGAGGCACATGTGGAATGAGGCTACAGCCATCTTAAAGGGATTCCTAATAATGTGTCACTTTGAACATTTCCCGCTGCTAGAAATCAGTTTACGATGGGAAAGCCAGTGTTCACTGCAAGAAGACATTCCCAGAGTTGAATTCCTTCACCTGCAGTCTAAGAGTCTTTTGTTCTGGGAAGATCAATGTCTGGTGCTCTGTAATATAGAATTTTCAAATCATGAATTAATGATTAGGGACCATATATTTAAATCATACGAGCTGAAGTAAATACAAATACATGCTAAGCAATCAGATGCAGAGATTAAAATAGTATACTATTTCATGAAACATTGTGCTTATGTGCATGTTGTTTGAAGTTAACCTCTTTAATAATTTAACAGCGCAGGCAAATGCAGAGCACATGCTGTTTTGACAGACTAAAAATCAACTTTATTATGTAAATAATCCATAAATGATATAGTGTACAGCATATAATGCACATCTGATCCAGATAATTTCAAGATGGTTTTCCCATTATCAGTGTTTGGTAGCAAAAACTGCAACTGAATTGAAAATTATATAGCCTAATGACACATGGCCAATCTCATTTCGCAATTAACAGGTTATTAATGGGATTCTCCTGGTTTAAATGATTCTATTGGTTTGAAGTGTGCTTTATGGGTACATATGTTTTATGTCATATATTATGTCAAATATCATAAGCCCCATTCCATGTGCCACCACTGATAAAATTAGACAGGTTAACTAACAGGATAAAAATGCCAATAAAATGTCACACTGTGCCTTTTTTATTCACCATTTATACAAGGAATCACTGAAAGTTTTCCTTCTGTACTCCAAGAAGGAAATTGGCATTTGGCTTTCAAGGACATGTGCATTAATTCCTGCTGACAGTTCCGAATTTACTGCCATCTCTAGGGCAGAGCTACACTGTTTAGCTCTATTCACCCGGAAGACACACACCCCATGAGTAGCATTCGGAGATCATGCACCCTGTATCATGTTTACATTTATTCTAAAACGTGCTAATGTTCTTTGACATATTTAATATTTTTCTTGATCGCTTACACTTGATATTTTCTTATGTAGTAAATTAATTTTTGTATTATCTATTTTGCATTTAAAGTGAAAAGCATTTGGGAATCTGAAAGAAATTTTGGCTAAATAAGCTGCTACTTCCAGAGTAAAAACATTTTTATACCTTTTGTCCCCCAGAAAAAGCAAACCAACAGTGCCGTTGATCTCTGCATCTCTGTAATGGGGTGAGGAGTTGTACAACTTTTATTCAGTTTGACATTATTTGAACAAGCTAGAGAAATACTTTTGTCCAGACCTCGACATAATTAAAGTACACATAGTCTGTGTTTCTTTCAGCAACTCTGAGTGACACCCTTGTATTAAAAAATGTAAGCTAAGATCTTGAAGATGTATGTAGTAGTACCCGTTAATATCTGACTTAAAAAACTTGTGAAGATGTAAATAATGAAAAGGGCATTTAATGCAAACAGCTGTAGTAGCACATCATGGTGAATGAAGTTATGTTATTCTGACACTGTTTAAATCAAGCATCAGTAATGATTTTGCAAAGAACACATTATTCAGCTAAACTGTAACATCACAATATGTGACAAACATGAAGACAAGATATCCAATTGTGAAAAATACTCTTTTTTTATTGTGCTGTGTTGCTAGAATACAAAATACTTAGATAAATAATACATTTAGGAATCATCATGCCAAAAAAAATAACCTAGTGGCGTACAGGCCTCTGAGGACTCAGGAGAGCCCTCGTCTTTTTATCTTTCATCTTTTAACTGGTCAATCAACTGCCAAACTACAGTTTCCAATGGAGGGCATAAAAACATTGAGAATGCTAAACAGGGAAAATTATATGCAACTGCTTTAGGAATTCAGCAATTTGAAAAAGCCCCATAAGGAAACCAAAGCTGTAAAAGTTTATTTGAAACAACAGACATTCCTTCATAAAAACACTCAATGATATTCTGTGAACAATAACAGAATGCTGTCATTGCTGGACTAAGATACTGCCAACACGATGGTCATTATTAGGTCATTCCTGTTAGTAGTTAATTTACTGAAAGTCTCCTAATGACCATAAAAAAGGCAATAGCTTCTGAACAAAAACTTCTGAGTGGGGATACTGTTTGTGATGCAGTCCTTTTAACCAGTTTAAGCTTGCTGAAGGTGATCACAGCAGTAATAAAACAGGGTGGAGATTCTGAAATAAATGTCTTATTCAATACAGAAACTAAAAATCTTGCCCAATTACAGCAGTATTTTTCCAAATGTGAAATAATATTAATAATATATGCGTTAATACTAAAATAACCCTTTTAATTGAAACGCTACTGTATTCTCAGTGCTGACTAAAAGATCCATTACAGAGAGTGTGACAGGAACTTAGCACATCTACGTGATGTTCTGTCAAGCACAACTAGTGACACACAGAAGCCATTTCACTTAGAGAAAAAGGTGAAAGTCATCTAATTAAATATCACAGCCTTTTAATCCATTGCTCAGTTAACCCTTTTTCTTTTTAGTCTTTGAAGTGAAAATGAAAACATTAGATTAATCTAAAATAAAGCAGGTTAGTTTACTAGCAGAACAGCATAGTATAAAGTGGGGTTTTTAAAAAATAAGCATTGAATAAGACTACAGTGACTAGTTTTGCACTGCACCTACCTGTATTATGCAAATGGTAGAATATTCTACTAATCCCTAAACCAAAAATCACAAGTAATAGCCTCTATACCCTGATTTTAGAACTATCAATAGTTAGACAACTCAGTCATGAAGACAGTGCGCTGTCATAGAATCCAGCTCATCATGGTACTAGTGAATGCAATCCGGGATACTCCAGTAAACAGCAGTTTACTAAAGCACAATCCTCCCGGTGGTTGTTGTTTATGTTCGGACCCAAAAAAAATGGAATAAGCATTGCACTTTTCCCATAAAACAAACTGCAACAACGTTTGGGGGAAAGCACTGGAGAAAAAGAAGTATGCATGGAAAACCTTCTGTGGTATGATGCAAATGATCAGTGTCTTCCTTCAACCCTCCATCAGCTGTTTTGTTATCTGTATACTCTAAGAAAAGGTTTTAAATCCAAAAAAAAACTGTTTGAATAGTAAGCACAGGTCAAAAATATATTTTCTGGGAGACACATTAGAATATTGCAATGTAGGTTATGTACATACTACTGTATATTTACTATACTTATGTACATACTCTTTTTTTCAGTGCTACAACAGCAAAAAGCAAAGGATGTAATTTAGAGTTGCAGAGATTATAATGCTTGTGCCATTTATCATCACATGTATTACACTATTAATATTCCCAGGCCTTTGCTTAAGGGAAAGGTTGACAATATGCCTCAGGATGAGGAAAGAAAGTCCTATTTTAAATCGCTTTAGAATAGAAAGTACAGATGTGTTACAGGTACTTGAAACATTTAAGATAAAATCTACAGAGCCTGATGGTATTCTGCCAAATGGATTAGTGGCAATAAAGGATGTTATTAATAGACCATTAACACATCTCTTTTAACACTCACTCAAGACAGGGGTGTGCATTATGGAAGGCAAGGTTACGGAGACAAACAAGGATCATTGGTACAGCAAGAAGTTTATCTGGGTGTTCAACATGAATTTAAAATAGAATGTTATTGCTTAGTTTGCCTTTAAGAGTTCATTGAACAAGCGAGAGTAGCAAAGGATACAAATAATGACACAGTAAATTTCGGTCTTCTCATGGCTTTTGATGAATTCCAGAGTAAAAGACTACCCATCCTTATATAAAAGGGGTCAGATGAACCAGTGTTTTACTACTGAGTACTGATTCTTCACTTAAAAGTCTTTGCAAGTCAATTGCAGGTCTTTCATTTTGGCATAGTACTCTGCATAGTTTCCACTCATTTTGGTAAAGCTGCTGCTTTTATTATGTGCAGAACTTGAATAAATTTTATCGTTACAGTTGTACAGCCCTCAAGGTGGTGTCAGTCGAAATCTGCTGTGTTATGTCTTTGTGTTGCAATAACGATCAAGTGGAATTATTGGTCTGAACAGATTATGTCGCAAATAAAACAGCGCACTGTGTGAATTGCAAGCTGGGCCATTCACTGGGAGTCTCCTTGTTGAAACAAGGGATGCAGCGAGCTCTGTATCTTGCCGTGAAACAACAAGGGAGTACTACTTTGGCTCAGACGAGCTGCTAGTTGAAGAGAGAAAATTGTCAAGGACAGATTTGGTTTGTAATTAGTAGAATGACCTCAACTCAGCAAACAGCTCCTGAGACACAGCCCATTTTACTAGGTTCATTAACATAGGGAGTACCAACTAATTAGACTCATTTGGCAACAGATATGAGGATAATAACAGATCATCCATCCTGTTTGCAATACTGGTCGATTTACAGTAGAGAGGGAATTACAAACTGGAGTTGGGTTCGGCTGAGGGCGGGGGAAGAGAGGAAACCTGAGTGATTTAAGATTAGAATAATTAATGGCCATGTAGGACAGCTGAAGCTCAAAGTGTGACCCAGAAAAGCAGATATCTTTCTTCTAGAGCCAGGGCAGCTCTTCATACCTCGTAAAGGAGACTTCATGGCGGCCTCCACCATGCCAACCAGCAGCTGCAGACTCTTGGGATCCTGAGCCAGGCCTGAGGCGAACGCTGCCAGAGCATCTGCATGGCGCCCAAGATACTGGAGGGCAACACCCTGTCGGAAGTATGCCTGTGAACAAAAGAGGAGAACTGTCAGACTCCCTGCTGGTACAGGAGGATGAGAGGCACTATCTGCCAGGATTCAGATTCCCAGTCAGGTTGGGTGGACTGTGATTGTCTGTGATTTCGACTGCGGTATAATGCTGACAGCGGCAAGCAACCATTTTACAGTAAGTAATTATACCAATGTATTTAGTAATACACCAAAGGTTAAACCAAAAAAAAAACTTTGCGTAGATGAACGCTGTGTTTCTAACCAGAGATGCACAACTGTTCCGACTTTATGGAGGGAAGCAAACAGAGTCAATACAACACTAGTCAATACAACAATGAAACAGCTGAATGTTCTGGCTTTGAGTATAAGTCAATCATTTTACAGAAACATTCTTGCTCTTGTGTTAACGGAATGTTAATAATCTTGCTTTGTTCATTTTGAAACTGAAAGCAAAACTACAAACTGTCTATGTTCTGCCAACTAATACCTGATTTCAAACCGGGAGTACACACAGGTTCTGGTAAGTGTGTTCCTTATACATAGTAACAGTGTAATTCATAGGAAACTGTTCTTATTTTCAGTTTTACAACATACAGTAGTTCAATATGAGGTTATGAAACTCCAGTACACCCTGCTTTGCCTGTTGCTAAACACACCTTGCTCAAATTTATATTTATATTTCCTCTTTTAAAAAGCTTAGAAATGTAAATATTTACTGCCAGATTCATGGGAGACAACATGACAACCATGACATCGTTTTACTTCAATACAGGACTATCCCTTCTCACTCAGTGATCATTTAGTGCTTAAAACATCCACATACAACATTTTTGTATTATTCAAAGGACTATAACTTTAGAATTAGAGTTGCTATAGTGAGAAACAAGCTACTCATCTTATTTTTTTAAAAAAGCTGGGTGAGATCCTCAGATTAATTAGCTGCTAATAACCAAACAACCATGCTCTGAATGGTCTTCTCTTGCTTGAGACCTTTCTTATTTTGCTGGGTGAAATAATTAATAAAACTGAATTTTATGGGGAATATGGACATGGAGCTTCTGTTCGAATCAAAATGATTGGATTACTGCCAGGAAAAGATATTAAATTAAAATCCTGCATGTACTGCAGTTGTACTTAGACAAATAATTAGTTTTGCACATATATACTTTTTTTCCAGTTCAGGAAAAACCTCTCCTACTGTCAAATGCAAAAGATTGACGAACCTTGGCCAATGCAAAAAATATAAGAAAACTAACATTAATTTAGCCAATATTCAAGGTACATTTCCTCCATAAGTCCAGAGCTGACTGCAAATGAAATGCGACTAATCTTCAATTAGCATCTAAAATAGGTTTTCATTAGATCTCCTAAGCAACTTCTCAAAAGCCACTTCTAAACAGGGCAGAAATGAGAGAAAATCAGACGTGACACAGAAAATTTATGAACACCAATAATTAATTTCCTTTCTATTAGGCCATCCTTGATTGTGGAGACATCTTTTTTATTTAAATGAATTGGGATGGAGATTAAATTTCTTTCATTAACCTTTGGTCTAACTGCGTTATTATTGAGCTGCACAGGCCACCGTACCAGTTCAATATTAATTACATCTCAAGCGTGCAGGGTTCAGAGCCCTAACTGGAACAGAGTGAAGCAAAGTTGTTAAGCCCCAGGGAACAGAAGACATTTAAAACCACTTCACTTCTTGATTAGATTTACTGTATGACTGCTTCAAAAAAGTGGATTTTTTTAACACTCTGATGAGCAGCAGGAGGAGAAAGAAGGAATGCTTTCGTTTAGTTTGAAATCTTTGGGCACTACTCAGGAACTGCTTAAAAAGAAGAGATATGCACTGCATATCATTACAAAGCAGGTGGTAAGTATTCCTGCTATATAGAAACTACATTCCCAAACATTAGGGAATGTCAGATACTGTATGTGTTTACTAATTGTGTTTGGACTAGTTATAACAATATCAACATGAAAGCAATATCTCCATCCTTATCCTAAGTAGCTGATTTTAAAATCATCTTCATCTAGGATTCCCTCTCTCCTACCATAAATAAACAGTGAGTGACACAGACAATCTGATCTCATCCTCACAGTAAAAAAAACATTTGCATTTGTGATGGTCAGATCAGGGGGGGTGAATACCACTCTTCTGAAGCACTTACAGCTCTTGCACAAATATTGTCATGCAAATATTTTCACAGCTCTTGTTTAATATCTGCATAAAACATATATTTGCATTTTTATTAATCATGTATCCAATCTAATAAATCAAATAATTACAAAACAGCATTAACAAATATTCCCGTATGTAGAGCACTCTGTATTTGAACATATATGGTGCCCACAAAGGAATGCAATGGAAGCAAATTTCTTAGTGCTTTACAGGCTGAATTATTGATGTTTTGATACAGAAAAATAAAAAGATCAAGAGATATAATTCCAAAATCTTATAATTGGCAAGTATAAACCCAACTACAAAGAAATTGAATTCAAAACAAAAAGGATCTCTCTTAAATACCTCAATATTGAGTTTTGCCAACTGCTACATTTTGTAGAATCTCACTGGCCTGTGCTGAATCCTGCATCTTGCCACAAACCGTTTCAGGACAAAAGACTGCTACATTTACAGTAAATTACCTTATTTTAAGGATGTGCAAATGTAGAATTCTCATTGGTGTGATATTATAAAATAACTGAAAGATTTGCAGAAAGACGTCTGCAAATAGTGACATTGTCTAGAAATTACATAAGCAAGACTTCAAATGAGCAGAAGCCATTCCACTCATCAGCTTGCTTACTAGTGTCTGACTTTGCTTAATAGAAACTGACCCAAGGACATCACACAGCTGCTCTGAGCCCAAGCAGCCATTAAAAACATCCTGATCGTAAAATAAGTAAATTACAAAAATATAGCCTATACTTATGATAATTAGCCTTTAAAGGCAAATTCCTTTCATCATTAATCAAGAGTGGAAAGTTTTTCCAAGTGGGTTTACTAGGATGCAAGTACGAGCATCAGATGGATTTATGTCGAAATCCTTCATTGCTTCGGTGACACATGAAGGAATCAATATACATACCCTTCACGAAAAAAAGAGACATCCGCATCTTTCATGATCACGGAACGCTTCACTGAAGCTATTCAGCCGATGCAGAAAAGCCATCAATAAAGAGTACATGAACTGTTGTGTATCTGCTGCATATTATGGGGAAGCTCATCCTTAAAATATTTTTCTGCTGAAAATTAATAAATATCGAGTGATTGTCATTATGGTGTGCTGTTTGGTGTATTACAAGTAACAGTGTTTCAGTTTGGTTAATGGCTACCGACACAGAACTGGAGTATTACACTGTGTATCATGTACAAGCATGAGAAACCACTAATGTACAATTAATAACTGGGCCCAAAGGAATAGTAAATCATTAATGCCCAGGCTCCATCTGTGCCTTAGATTAAGATAAACACAATTCCACATCAGCTGTATACTGGCATCACACTGCAGGCTGCAGCCCCTCCCCCAGCAGCAGTTTGGCTGTGAGGTATTTTGCCAGGATGCCTGGATGATTGACCACTTAGACAACGTGGCTGTTTGTCTTGCTCTCAATGTTTGGCGAATCATTCAACCAGGTGCTTCCAGACACTTTAAGATTCAGATTAAAATGTCGTTAATTCAGTTCTGGTTGTGTAATGGTATGGTAGTTAGCATTTCTGCCTCACAGCTTTGGGTCTTTAATTCGATTCACGACAACGTGCGGCTCTGTTGTCTTGTGTGCTTGTGTGGGTCCCCTCGAATGGACTTCCTTTAGTTTGGGCCACTGTGAAAAGGCCCTTTAGCCTGCATCATAATGAGTCTCCCATCACATCTTTAATCCTGCTGTTTCACATCACTGTCAGAGAAACAAAGTTCTGCAGGTTTTATAGCTAGCCCTTCAAGGCCAGTGTACAAAGAGCGTATCCTTCTTTTTCACCTGAACCTTATCCTACCTCTCTGCAGATTAACAGGGAAGAGACTGCAGTTCTGCTCCTGATGGAATGTGCAATTTGGTGTAGCCAATCTACCTGCCTACGTGTTTTTGGGAAGTGCAAAGGAAACTTTGCACAAAGCCACATGAACATGGGTAGAGCATGAGACCTTCACACAGAAGGTTCCCCAGTCTGTAATTTCCACACAATCCCAGGACCCCAGAGATGTGAGACAGCAGTGATAACCACCATGCTTGCATTCCGCCCACCTAGAAAGCACAATACAAAAACCCAGTTACATCAGTCAGAGCTTAACTGGTTAGGGTTCCTGGAAGTTGTAGTAAAAATTGTAAAATATAAGCTTTAAAACATGGATCTATCATAATGATTCCCCTTTCACTCCAAATATCAAGAAAAGACAAATGCTGCAAATTTCAATAAAACAGGCATTTGTGTGCAACAGAAAATATATAGCAATTGGATGCCACTTTTACAGGCATTCATCTTACTGTACACAATTCTAGTCTAGATGGCAGGTAACACTGATTAATATTGTGCTGACTGAATCTCTATCAGCAATGTCATGTTAGTTTAGCCACTGCACTAGGGACAACTAATCTAGCATTCCCCCAGAAAGCTTTCTGTTTATACCCTTACCTGCAAAATGACTTTGCAGATGTAAAATACAGCAGCCCTGCTTGACAGACAATAGCCAAACAAAATTTGCACATTTTCTCTCAGTGCAACCAAACAACAAAATACATTAAGTGTTAATTGCAGTTTGCCACTTCCTACACCAGTGTGACTGAATGAGCACAATTTCTGCCTTCTAAACAAGCCACGCCTCACTTTACTGTACTTCAGAAAGTAAAGGCAGACAACCGTCTAGCTGTTTTGCTAAAATCATTAAGAACGGACCTCCATTAATGGTGGATTAAACTGATGGATGGAAATTGATGGAATTGATTAATCAATTTCCCTTTGGGATCAATAAAGTCTTATCTATCTATCTAAACTGTAAGTGCTTGTCCGGTAAGATCAGGTCCGGCTCTATGGTTGTACAGTAGGGTTAAGCCTAACACTGTGCAAGCTGACTGAAACAGGATTCACAATGCAGCAGCGCACTTAGTGTTACCCCACTAAGGGTGGGCTCAGAGGAGTCGGCTGAGGCTCTCACGGATTTCAGCCACACAACGACCTCTGTGAGTGTGAGAGCAAAGCTTGTCCCGAAATCAGCGCTGAACCTCCGGTACGCTGCTCTTCTGCCTGGGGTGTGTAAAAAGGTATGTGAATCGAAGGCGGTTAGGCTGGAGTCTGCCTGCACTTCCTCATTCTCCCCATGAAGGGGAAATGGTGCTGTAAAAAAAAACCAACTGGCGATTCCAAATCAAGTGGATGCAACAAAAAATACATGGAGATTTGACTTTTTTTTGTAAAAAATGAATAAATTCATACTACTACTTCACTTTTTATTTGAAAGCCAGCTACTGAGATGGGATTTGAAGTGGAATTTTTTAAAGAAAGAAAACAAACGAGTACTGTCACTGATTAATGCATTGCCTGAAAACGAGCCAAACTGAGGTTGGGAAAATCCCCTGTTAAAAACTATCTGGGTGAAAGAAATTCATATAGGGCTACAATGCATTGAAACAAGAACTGGCACAACGCAGAGTTCAGCCTCAGCTCTGGGTGTTGCCAAATAGACTGTCATTATGACCTCTGATAGTTGGCTCTGTCAATCCTGGACTGAACTGTTAGCGTAGGCTCATGGAATCGGTAAGACAAAGACAGCAAATGGGTGATTTAATGAACTTCATCACTATGCAATAGGAAAAAGGATTTATTTGTGGAGGAGGGCACACACACACATATGCACACCATGCACATACTGTATACAGGGTGCCTGCAGTTCACTTTGACTGATCAAATGTGATCAATATGTAGCTCAAGTGGACGCGGCAGTAAAACAGCATAATGATCACACCGTCTAACTGTAGCTGGGGTCAGCATCACTGTCACATTAAATCAGTAAGCACTATAATAGACTAATCTCTGACAAAAACGAGCAAATAAACCTCAACATAAACAAATTCACCATTTGACAATAAAAATGCAAAGTTTGAGCAGAGGTGTATGCTAAAAAGTGATGACTGTTAGTGTTATTCTCATTTTTATTATTGGTGTTGCACGAACTGATCACTGACTCTTAGGAAGACGGACGAGGTTACAATGACAGTGTCCATGGCGAAGATGACTTCAAACTGAAGAACAGCTGTAGGAATCCATACTGATTAAACAGCACTCTTTAGAAAGCTATGAAAAAAAATTGGTTTGTGAGAGAAGATAGGAATTCTTATAGCATTTCCTTACACCTGCTCATGTTTTCAGTTTGCTAGCTCTTTAAAATGAAAACAGTAATTCTGGTAGGGCTGCATAAGTAAAATCACAACTAATACGGGCACAGTGCTGTATGAACGCCTTGCTCAATCATGCCTGAACTCTTCTGGTAACCCCATTTCCAACTGTGCCACATTAGTTTTTCAATATATGTTTCCAGTAATCTAATTTATTGTTTTAATGTTTCTTTGATATTTGCAAAGATCTTTGGCTCCCCAACCTCCAAATTAGCTTGTACTTGTGTTGTGTTCCTACAGGTCATCCAATAACACTTTTTCCCACCTGTGCTCAAGCCTTACCACTCGCTTCACTGGTGGCAGTACTGAAGTCACTAGTTTAAAATCCGCAAAGGTAAATTTACATGTATTTAGTATCAACAGTGTAACACGAACTAAAGGTCACAAGAGGAAACTATGTAGAGGAGCACTTACAAGACATCTGACTGAGAATGGGAGGCACTCCTCTACTTAAAGGGTTGTGGAAGTACTGTATGCTCCTTAGATAAATTACCTACTAACTACCAAACAGGAAAGGTGAGGCAAATTGTCTATGTTAATTGTCATGTTCTCTATGTTATGTTCTCTCATGTTCAATAACTAATAAACTAAAAGAGACATCTTATTGTCTTATATTAAACAACAAGTTACCTGAAGTGTGGTGTGGTTGTGAGCCAATTATTTTTTCAGCTGTGTGGTAAACTTGGAAAAGCACACTACCTCCAAGCTGTGAAAAAATCATGTCTTAACAGCATGGAAGCATGGCTCAATGTTGCAAGAAAGCTTTTATCAGTAAGAGGCATTTCAATTGATATTGCACTGTTAATTTCCAAAGCACTACAGAAACCACTTCAAGCTGATACTCAGTATGAATATGAAAATATCTCTAGTGTAGTAAGTAGCTGAGGGAAAGGCAATAATCACTCATTGAAACACCTTTTACTGCTCTTTAAAGTGCTAACTATAACCTACCCAGATCAGAGTTGCAAATAAATGTTATTTAAAAAGGACACAGACCTCAGGCAAATTCAATTCAATTTATTTTTGTATAGCGCCTTTCACAACAAGGTTTCCCCAAGGCGCTTAACAATGCAGTTGACGATACATTTTGTCAATACAGAGCAGAAGACCAGAGGACAATGGAGGAGAGGAACTAAAAATCCCTTAGTAAGGAGAAAAAAAACCTCTAGGGGTCCAAGGTCAACTGGTTGCCCAACCCCTTTGGGCATGCTAACATTCTCTAATTAAAAAAAAACAAAAAGGCAATGCAAATGCAAGTATAAAGCTCAGAATTTTTAATTGTCTGTATCTTGACAATCAGTTCTATTCTACGAAAGAACATTAACTGAAACAAACAGTATTGACTCTGATGCTTCCCTTATCCTTGAATTCAGTGTGCATTTTATGTGTAAGTGTGGAAGCGTGAGCAAAACCGACTCAGCAACATGGCAACACTTTTGATTTGTGATTTGACCTTGCTTGTGATCAATGTTTCCAAGCTGTCATAACACTAAAACCCAAATTATACGTGATTTTACTGTTGTCTAGTTTCCCACAGATTACATGATTCAGCATTATTACACAGAGGCCAAATGCTATGAAGAGACAAGTAAAATTACAGCATGGTCATGCAGACAGAAACTGCGGTTACTGTTGAGAACATTTTTACCAGAATATATTTTTTCTAAAGCTTGCAAGACTGATCAACTGACTTTTTGGGTGACAACAACTGCAATCACAGATGGTCAGATGTGATGTTGTTTATTAGGTGCGGGGAGGACAAAATTGCTGTCATGACTCTACAAAAAGTCACTATTCTTTTGCTGACACTGTTGACACATAAACATTATGACACATAAACATAATTGTTATGAGTAAAAACAAGATTTTGCACTTCTCAAGGCCTTTTTTTCAGTTGAACAATGTACTTCAATATTTTTTATTCTACAGTAGATAAGTGAACTCTTTTTGCATTGCAGATACATCATTAGTATGTATGAAACTTCTGAACTACTCTGGTATTTGTGAAAAACAATCTTCTAAAGGTCACAGAGAGAAAATGTGAATACTGAAGTATAGTCCACACCTCCAACAGAATTTCCCTATGTGTCAGTGCATGTGACCACTGTGTAAAAAGCTTTTTGTTCTTCAGCTTGCAAAATTCCACACAGGAGTCTAAAGGAGACTTCCTTTTAGCAAAGTGATCTAAAAGGAAAGTCTTTGAATCTAGTCTTTGACGAGCTCTTTCTGCTGGTCTCTGGCGGCTGGGGCAGCATACCGGATTACACCGTCAGGCAGTACAGGAACGGCACAGAAGAGCAAAAACCCAACTGTTCCCTTTAACTTTTCACTGGCTTTGGTTACGAACAGCAGCTGGCACCTGTCGCCTGCCCTTTACAGCTGCACAACGCTGACAGCACGCCACTTCCTCCAACAATCAACACCACGCCACCAGCCCTCGGCCTATCACTCAGCACATACTGTAACAAACCTCGTTAGCACCCTGCCGAGAGCTTTAAAGCCTGCTAAAGGGCCAAACTTCACAAGGCAAATTTCCCAGAAGCCTCTTTAACCCTTTCCTTGGCTGAAATGTCACTCCAAACCATGTGCCTCCAGAGCCTTCAGTGGGTCAAGATCTCACTGCAAACTCCCAATGAGTGGGAATATCACTAGAGATCAAAACCACTACAGGTCAAATCCAAGCTGATGTATCACTACACACCTTTTACTGAGCTGCATTAATGCTACAGAGCCTTTAGTAGGTTTAGTTATTGTTACAGGCTGCTTTCTGGGATGAAGTATCACCACAGACTTTTTACAGGAACAGAGCACCCTTCCGAAGCCTTTACTGAGTTGAAATGCCACAGCAGACTCTTGACCAAGCTAAAATAACACTAGAGTCAATTAAAGATGGCCTCCAAGCTCACCCAATGAAATTCTGAGAATGGCAACATTTAAATTACTCCACTTGCCAATCTTGACAGTATCTATTCCATGTGCTAGCATCTAATCTTTAAAAATAACACTCATTTTATAAAATACTTTGTAGTACTAAGCACTCTTGGCAGGGTGTATTTTCCTTTCATTGTGTGTCATTACACATTCATGTGCTGCATGTAGTTTTTTACAGACCTTAAAAAAGAATTCAAGAAATCCTGAATTCTCAGAAAGGACAAACACAGCAGCTCATGAAGCAATATGCTTTAGCAAGCAAAATGCAGCAGTGGTTTCAGTGATTAAAGTAGCAATACTAATGATTACTATAATAATAAAACCCATAACAGAATAAAATAACAGTTGTACAATAATGTTTGCTTCCAATAAATTTTGGCCTTACAAATATAATAATATGTGGTACTTAGTTTACTGAAGGCTCTTGAAAGAGACCCTTGCAGGCACATTAATATCCCCAAACACAGAGAGTCTCTCACAAACAATCAATTTGTGCAGTAGGAGGTTCACACAATTCACCAGCCCTCTTTCACACTGCCTAGCAACCCTCTGCCCCCTCCCCTCGCTGATGGGAAGCTCTCCCTCACAATTTCATTATGTCCAAATAGCTGACACCGTCACCTACCTGATGATAAAAAGGACATAAAGTGACTAACTTCAGAGGCACATCACATCAATTTATTTACAGTAATTTTGTGGTTTTTTTTCCTTTTATTCTACTCTTGGATCACTGAGTGATAAAACTCAGTAATATTAGTGAACGCTTCTGTCGTATCTCTGGTATATCTCTATTATTAAGTGCTATTTTGCAGAGCTTTCATCCATATTGCATTGTTATCTTGAGGGAAAAAAACTACATATACAGCACATGTGTATTTCTATTTCCTTCTCCATCATTAATTTTGAAATGATGTTTGCCTTGAAAAGGCACATTGCATAATGTACACTGACTGTAATCTTGAAAGAGACTGACTGTAGATCATTTCAGACGATAGCTTATGAATAGGAACTAGAGTATCTTTTTAAAATTACATTAAACCCTCCCTATTGGGGTAAATGTAATTATGTTTGATCATGACTGTTTAAGTAGTGGCGCAGTAGCAGGGTGGTAGCATTTCCAGACAGCACTGACGAGAAATACCCATGTTTGCTAGTTCATATTGGGTTGCATTGTAAAAACCATAGAACCACTGCAATCTGTCACTCGGCAGTGGGGACCTTTCATATTTAAATTACTTCAATAAAAAGTATCATGTGTAAAACAGGATTTAAAAGGCTCCTGTTGAATCATGAGGAAGCCTGGCTTTGCATTGCAAAGGTTCTAACTTAATGTGAAATAATCCTTCTCTTTTCATTTAACAAAAGGGACAACATTACTCACACACAGATGAGTTAAAAGACATCTGGGCAGGCTATGGTAAGTGTAACTGGTTTTGAATAGTAGTCAAAATGACAGAAGAATGAATGGGATCATCATGGTCTGTACTCACTGCCATCAATGCCACAGAAAGAAAATGTGACCTAATGTTCCCTAAAGAGATGAAGCAGCATATACACATTGGGTTCCCTTAATCCCTTAATAGATGCAAACGTCACACACCTGACCCATTCCTTTCATAGAAAGTACACAAGTCTCTCTCTCGGGGATACCCCCTCAGTGCCGAAACCCAAGCCCAGCCATTGTGGTAACCCACTAAGGCACCAGGCGGCCGGGAAAAGTTCCCTGCTGGACTGAGACTGAGCTGAGCGGTTGCACAGCCACACAGAAATACCAGTGCGCCAGCACTCCACATCAGAAGGTAGCGGGGTCAGGCCTCAGATCTGCAGCCACTGATCCTCCTACAGAAACTACAGAGAAGTCTCAGAGAGCCTGTGAAACCAGGAACAAGTGACCACACCACTACAGACTGTTTACTGCTCCTTTTCACAAATTATGACACAACAAGAGTGGAACTGCTCTTTTTTTACGCCATGATGCACTTCTTTAAGTAGAGAGGGGCAGGTACACTGTCAGGGCAGCACGGTGGTACAGTGGTACAGCGCTGGGGCCCTGGGCTCTTTACCTGGGGTGCTATCTGTGTGGATTTTGTATGTTCTCCCTGTGTGAATGTGTGTTTCCTCCAGGTGCTCCATTTTTCTCCCACAGTCCAAAGACATGCTGGCAGGTTAATTGACTAATTTAGAGAAGAAAGATGGGACAATGTCTTCACCTCCTTTTTAACCTCTCTTACATTCTCAAGCTCTCATTGCCAAGACATACTAAATGCATTTTCTTCCCAGCTTCTACAGCAAATAGCTGAGATATGCATTCATCCCATAGTACTCTAGAAAAATATTCCACCTGAGACACACGGAAATTTCTTATTCCATATGCGTAATTAGAAAATTGACATTTTCTTTTTAATTGGAGTATACCTCCATTTTATTGCCAATTATAAACACATTCTTGCAGTCCATTTTTACATTATATAACAAACAATAAAGTATAACAAGAGTTGCCCATTTGTAACCTTAAAGTCCAATTAAAATGATTAGTGTCCGTTCCTTACTAAACAGTAACCACACTGCTACATGACAGTCATGAATTCCTGTGTCAGTCTTGGTTGCACTAAATCCATGAAGATGCGTGTTACTATATGTGTGCAGGGAGCTGTTTTATGTTGGAAGATTGAGTGAAGTCTGTCCTACAGCAGGATCAACCAGATTAGCACACATCACTCCGGAAGAAAGAACTACGCCTGATCTTCTGTTTGAAAACTACCTTTGGTTAATATGGTACAAGGAAATAATAGTACTTTTTGGTCATCTCATTTACTTTCATTTTCTGAAAAGAATGACAGGAGAGACGTCATGGGTTTGGTACTTTCATGATGGTATTCATACATCTGAAAAGGATTGACAGAATTAATTCAAGGCATGTCTTTAAGAACAACAACCAAAAACAATAAGCTAGCCAAGATCCTAAATTGTCAGTGCAGAGTCCTTTGACATAGATGTGGGCAATCCCTGTCCTTTACACTGCAGTGTCTCTCTGAATTAGTAGCACCTTAAGATCTGGAAAGAACTGTTAAACCTCTCCCATTAATTCATTAATTAGCTCAGTTGGTTCAAAAAGAGCTATAAGGGAATACCTGCAGACACACTTCTCTTCAAGAACTGAAGGACAGCCCTGCTTTAAAAAAATGATTTATGTAATTCTTCAATCACTATTAGCAACCAGACAAAATGGTCTCAGTGGTGTCCTCTTGCGTGAACCCCCTATTATACTCTTAATAAAACACTATTTTAGCAATCTACTGATTAGTAGAAGAGTAATCTACTGTTTACTCTGGAAAGGTGCACATGTGGTTTTTCTGTACAAAGAATGTTATCTTCATTAATAACAACCCTTATGGTCTTAATGAACTATAATTATTGTTGTTTACTAGAAGTGGCTTCTTATGCACATTTCCACCTTTGTTCAACCTGTACAAGACTTATGTAAGAAGGGAACAAATTCAAGTATTGGATTTTTTTGCCAATATATGAGCAGGAAGGTTTTTTTGTGTTTAATATATTTAAGTCTTATTCACAGTGCTTGAGAAGGTGTATTTTCAAAAGGCCTCAGGAAACATAACCTATGTGTTCTTTCACAGTGGCTCAATGCACCACAAGCCAGGCATAAAAGATCTGTTCACAACTGCCGCTGCTCTAGCCAGATCCTGAAAGGCATCCTTGTGTGAGCTCTGTGGAGAGACTGATTCTCTTCATCCTTCCACAGGGACTGCCGGTGTCAAAGGAAACAGCCAGGCAGTGCCTCTCAACATACACCTCATGGGAGAGGAAGCAAAACTCTGGGTTAAGAAGCTCAAGATAAAAAAAGAATAGTGCAGCCTATACTACGGGCAACATGTGCAGGCAGGGAAAGGTTAAACTGCAGGAAATCAAACTCCTAAACTTCAATAGATTGTTCTCTTTTTTACCATAGCATGCATGCTATAGAAAGGAATGGACAGAAATATCTGAATGACAGCTATTTTAACCTATCAGAAGAGGTTTTTCAAGAGCCGGTCGATTTGAACATATACTGTAGGGCTTTGGCAGCCATCTTCGCTGCAGAATGTTTTATTTTTTATAAACTTGTGAATTTTCATAGTTAAGTAGTAAAATGAAAGGACTTTCTCAAGGTATGGTAAAATATGCTTTCTTATTTTAGCAAATGTTCGCTTTTGCACTTGTATGTTGCTGGAGAACCATACATTATAGATATATTTTCATGCTTCTCTAAACTGAAACATGAGATGAATATAACTGAAAAAAAGGTTTATTTGCTTTATGCTGATGCATCTAGTTACAAAACACAGTTCTGAAAAGCTCAGGTTGTATTGTGGCTTGTATTTTGTGATGTATAGTATGTGATTTTGCTGGTTAAAATATATATTATTCAACTATTGTGCAGCTTCTGTCTGAAGTGCAGCATTACGCTATTAATTTATTACAAAAGAGTTTCACTACAGTGAAAACAAACTTAATGGTTGTGTTTAAAGGATATTGGAGATAAATTATATTTGCATTATTTTCAGAAAGGATTCAATAATGTTTTTTGGTAACGAAATGTGTAGCATTAAAAGCCAATACACTTACACAGATATGCCTAGCTAGGGGGATAATATTAACTCTAAAAATAATCCTGATCCTAAATGGTACATCTCTACAATGCCAGTATTTTCTCAAGATTTTGGTTACTGGTTCTCAAATATCCTGTGCAGAGAGAGTACAGACCCTCAGACTCCTTCACACGTGAACCACTGCAATCAGAATGTACTGTAAAGGTTGTAAAGCCAGTAAACAAACAAAAAAATGACAATACAATTAGAATAAATATAATATTTATTATTTGTATTATTACTAATATTCTTCTGAAAAAGGACATTCTAAGCAGAACTTATCTTGTAGAAAAATCAATACAAAGTACACATCAGATTAACTAGCAGTTTGTGACTTGGAAAGGTCATGTTTCAAGGCAATCAATTACATGCAATCCCCAACTGCTGTAGAACCACAAAAAGTGCCTCTGAACAATTAAAACAGACAAAGCGCATTTCGATAAGAAAGCTGCCCTTTGCAAACAGGAGGCATCAATTAAATTCTAGTACAACCACATTCAGAAACCAATCCTTTATGCTGACAGAACAGGACAACACCAAGAGGGCAACCGCAACAATAAATGTGTATTGCACCTTCCAAAGCAAAGCAGTTTATAGCCACCATGGACACATGAGGCCAGCATGCTGTTCTATGACAACCTCTTTCTCTCCCTATAATTCCTGATCAATAATACAATACACAGACAACAACAAGGCCACAAGATTGTTTGCAATGGTAAACTAAGACCATTAGAACAAACATGGTCATACAGTACAACCACTATCACTGAACTAGCAAAAGAGGAGTGTTTGCTCTTTTAGAGGAGAAGGCTGGCATGTTTTGTGTCATCATCTGTTTGTACTGTGCAAAGGGAAAAAATGCTGAGACTTACAGGGCTGATTTACAGGCTGAGGACTGAAGAGTAGACTGCTCTGTTTCCTGTCCTGCATTTTCAGGCAGCCTTTCCTTATAAGGAGCTGTGTCCCGAAATATCAGATAGCGTAATGATCAAAACTGGCTGAGCCATGTGGAATGAGAAGAGGGCAATCATTAATTAAAACACACATTAATGAGTCAATTCGCCTTTAATTAGTACCAAAGCCAGCTTGCATATACAATATGTATGGAGCAACACGAAGCAGAATGCATTTTTATACTACTGGCGCAGTTTGCCAGGGGATTTCAGAAGTACAAGTTCAAGACTAAAACAGACCACCTTGGCAGGTCTGTAGCAGCTACAGTGCAGTTTCCCATCCTCCAGTGCCATCATGTTTTCCTGACAAATAGTATAATCTTGTGAAGCACTGTAAACAACCGAAAGTTATACCAACCCCACTTACCGTGCAGTTCTCTAACTTTTAACTGCACTGATAGTTTCCTTGATTACAGCCCAACTTCTACTTCTACTTTTTCTAAAAGAAACGGGTAAACAGGAAAACTACACACCCATCAATGGAATGGGCAATACCATATCAAATAAGGTAACACCAGTTAGAAAAGGAGGTGTAGTGTTTAGGAAGAGTCGTGGGAGCACAGAGCAAGCAGCAGGTCATGCTGTAGGCACTGATCTACCACACAACATCTTTCTACATCTATGACACAACAATAGACAATTTCTGGCCCACAATTTTGTGAAAATCCTGAATAAAACAGGGCAGAGAAACTATACTGAGATAGAAAGCTAAGGCTTGCAGATTGTAGTGTATACCTAAACAAAGGAAACAACCTATCTTTATACAGTAGTTCATGGTATCATTCACAATGTCAATCACTCTGACCCTGTTGAACCCTGAAACCCAACTTACAGGCTGATTAAAACTATAAATTAAGTGTAGTTTACTCTCCAGAAATGGTGACTGAGAACCTCAGACATCAGAATAATTACTGTACAGTATGTGCTGTCACAGTGACATCTGACTTGTGTGCTTTAATTTATTAAAAAGACACATTTAGAGTTCTTTTTTCTCTCCTAATTTTACAATATGGAAGAATTCCATCAGCCACCCTAAATGATGTACAGAAGCAGGATCCTCAATCTTTATTTGTTGGAGCCCTTAATTAGCTTTGATAATGAGTATGACTGTGGCAAGAAACAGCCATCTCTTTATAAACAACGAACCATTTTCAAAGCTCTGCTCTACAAAGATTAAGAGCTCTGTTTTTCATCATCTGTTACAGAAGCCTTTGAGTTTTAGTTTTCCCTTACATAAAATTAAGGCACAATAGTGATTATCTCTTTTACAATGTGAACCCAATTCAAATGAAACTAGGATTCAGATATGACCATGTAGCATTGTGGAGCTGCCCTTCAACCACACAATAACAAGGTTGAAAGCCACAGAGAAAGAGTGAGAGGGGAGAGGGTTTGTAATTCTTCTCTATCTTCATCCAAGTTTGACTGGGTTGTAGCACCACGGTAGGATTGCTGGAATGTACATGCAGAGATCTCCAGAGTGATGCACTCTAATTCAGAACACGTGCAAAAGACCTAAATATAGCCTACCAGATTCCACACTGGCCACACTAATGTGTGCACTGAGTTGATTGCGACACCAGCTCAGTGTGCATTCTTATCCTAACTTTGCATCGAAAGCGCAAAGCATTAAATTGCCTGTTCACTAAGGTAGTTTCATCCCACAAATTCATACAGAAGCACAACTATTTTCAAAGCAATGAACGGCTACACAAGTCAAGATAGGTTCTGTGCTGGTAATTCACTTCATCCACACCATCAGAGATTTGATTGGCAGTGTTTGGGGAACAGACTGAAAAAAACATAACCACAACTTAAAAAACATCATCAAGAAATCCTTACAACATAAGGCAGCACTGTGGAGTTAAAGATAGTTCTGCACCAGACAGTCATTGGCTCAGATCTCAAGTGCATCGACACTGCTGTTGTATCCTTCAGCAACTTGTTTCACTCAAATTATTACAATAAAAAAATCCTGCTGTATAAATGGGACTCTCAGGGTCATGATTATTAATGGGAATATGTTCTCAACTGACTTATTAACTGAAATGAAGGAAGAATAAAAAGAACAATAAATGAGAGTCAATTAGGTCCATCTAGCTCGTTTCTCATCTAATTGACCCAAGGGTGCCATCTTGTACGATCAAAATCAAAAATGACTGTTGACACAATTTTAAAACTAAAATGCACTCTATGAGGAATCATTTCTTTAGACAAAGGGTTATAGGTATCTGGAACAGGCTTCTCAATCAAGTGACAGATGCCTAAGTTCTTCCATAAAGCAGATGTATGAAACTGTAGATACAATTTAAAAAAAGAATGATGGGCTAAAAGGCCTCCTCTTTTTAGCAATGTTTTTATGTTCTAGATGTGCATCCCTTAAAACAGGAGGACAGAAGCTGAGATCAAACATAATGCACTTAAGTCTTGTGAAAATATAAAAACGCTGCAGCTTGTTCTAACAAAAACTGTGCATCTTTAACAGAAGGGCAGATTTATTTCAGGCTTACCAGTTTTGTACCACTGCTCCCAGTCCAAGCCTTTTCACTTCTATAGTACATTTAAGGAGATGCCTTATGCTTGGTAACTGCAGTAAGATTCACTGTCACAGGAGACAAAGAAGCCTGCAGTGCTGTTTCCTGTTATCTTTAGTAGTAGTACAGTAGACTGTAGGATGAAATGTAGTTTTCTATTCTTTTTATTCACTTCCTGAACTGTACAATTTTGCATCTTCTGAAGGGAGAAAGAAACCCTCAGCTCAGCTGAAAGTCACAGTACTGTACATCAAATTTTCCCCTCGACTGCCTTTGATCGGGCTGGGTTTGTTGGGCTTCCTTTCCAGACAGAAAGGGCTTGGCCTTTCATTTCTCTTGCTGTATTGTAGTGCTATCTTGTAAGTGTTTTGTTTTCCTTCAGTGTTTTGCCTGTGGACTGAATACTATTGATTTGTTTGACTGTCACAATGGTGTGAGCAGCAAAAAGTTGAATTGCAGGCTCTCAAGCCATGCATGTAGAAGCCTGTTTTAAAGAATGTCTAGCATTAAACAATTACAATATAATTCATGAAATTGCAACAACATTAAATAAAATAAATAAAATCACTACAGTATATCACCTCACAAGCAGCAGAATCCACATCCAGAGGCCATTAGAGATGCAACATCTCACTGTGTCAGTCCTACAAGCCCACTGATGGAGATGTGGGAGCTGTCATATGCAGTAAGCTGGTATCGTGTCCTTCGGTACAGTAGCACTGTGCTGCCTGAATTGTGCTTCCTGGTGGTAGTTTAACTGCAAACCAATGCACATAAACCCTCGAGGCTTCTACGCTGAAAACCTGACCATGCCTGTTGTTGCCTTCTTCAATGCATCAGAGAATTTCAAAGATAAAAAAACGAGTATCTCAGAGTTTAATGTTTCTCTTTGTATTCCAATAATGCTACTTTTTTTTTGTTTTACAGCATTTAAAACTTAAAATTTATTTAAATAAAATTATCTTTACATAAACTACTAACAAAAGAGTACAGGTTTGTGCTCAATCTATTTACATGATCATTTCTTAAGTAATAATGAGTGCTGTTTACTTAACAGTACACTGACTGGTGACAATTTCTCTAAAAATGTAAAAACAAACTTTCCCCGATTTCTGAGAATGGTGTATTCTGGTTGTTAATAATACTATTTAAGATATTTAATCTCTCTTCACAAATGTTTATACATTAAATCTGTCTCTGCATGTGAACTTTGCTTTAAATGTATTATAAATTCCAAATTAATCTAAACCAACAGAGCTGATGACTGAGAGCAAGACTAAATATGAGACAGAAACTCTGCAGGCTGCAACGCAGCTCTGCCACTGCTGGAAAACACAGAAAAGAGGCAGCAAGGTTTGTCAGCCCACCTGCTGCATAAAAACGGTTTAAAAAATAAATACAACTTTAATTGAAACTCCAGAGCCCAACTGTTCACATCACTGAAACAATCCACTGAAAAACATGGACAATTCCCATGAATATTATTTGCTGCTGCTCTGCAAAGTTAATTTAACACTATTAATCTATTTGAGGTTCTGTTTTTGCACAGAGCCAATTAATACATTATATAAGCTTGGCAATGACTGCCAAGCTGAGCAAGCTGATCCAGGCTTATAAAATCATGGAACCACATCTTTCTCATCAAGTGTACAAATACAGAAAGATGTTTTGCAAAGTCATTATCTAGTTAACTTCTTTCACCCATTAAACTATTTCAGCATTTGAAGAAAAATATTCATTTAGAAAATGTGTATCCATCATTTGTAATCCAGGAGAATGGGCTGAATATTTTCTCAAGACGGTGTATATATCAATAGCATCTGCTCTATAAATTGTTGCTGATGAGGCCTCATATCGTAAGTGCGAAACAGATGTCTGTAGCTGCCTACTCTGACTTTATATATGCAAAGAGGAATAATAAGCCTTTTTTGATGGTTCTGCTATCTAGCACTGTGAAACAGTCAAAGCTAATTAACATTCAACTTCTCATTATCTATAGGAACTGTTTGCTCTTAAAATACCATAATCCTGTTACAGTGTTCCTTGCTGTTCTGTCCATTGATCCCTAATTGAATTCCTTTTCCTGTTCCAAAGACAGCCCACTGTGACTCTAACTCATTTCATCCAAGGCCTTCTCCTGGATTCATCATGCGCTCCTGTGCATAATCCGAGGGGCTGTTAAACCCAAGCACTTTAAGAAGGTGATGGTAAAATACATTACAGAGGCACAGCGGCTCATCAGCCTAGGTTTCCACAATGTGAACTGGACCAGAGAGCCTGTGCCTCCTTCCTGGATTGGACACCAGTCCATTGCATGGATGACCTTCCTAGCACTGCTGGTCCCACGTATCTAGCTGGGTGGACTGGAGTAGCTGGGGTACAACTGCATTCAACTGGAGTGTCTGCAGGAGTGGGTTATGAGCTAACTAGCCAAAATGTACTCTAAAGCCACCAGTAAAAAAAAAAGAAGCTTATTTTCAAGCTTAATTAACAAGTGCCTCGGCACTTCTAATCTTCGGCCTGATACGCTCTGAGCCACCAACCCACTGTGCTGAGCATGTTGTTTATAAACATCTAAGTTCAGTCATTCAAGATTTCACACATTACAGGTCCTGACATTGCAAAATCATGAGGTTTGCAGTAGTGAGAGCACTGTATAGGACCTACTGTATAGGAGCACATAACGTCTACCTAGGGTTAGGGCTAAAACTTCTACAAAAGTTTGAAAGAAAAGAAGGTCACCAATTTTTTTGAATGGGCCAAATTAAGCGAGTTTCAATGGTTTTATGGACACAATTGAAAATGTTGATAAAGTATTTTGTGCAGTAGTGCATAGCCTAATACCTCATGTCAATGACAGGAAAAGTAAAAAAAAAAATATCAAAGAAACTCAATGGTTCCATTAAAACATTAATAATCCTTGAACTAACAACACATTCACGTTCTTTGAAAACATCTAGGTTCAGTCATTCTCCTACCTTAACCCTAACCTAGTACCTATGAGTGCTGAACACTGGTACAGTTCACCTTAATTCAATGAGTGCTTTGAAGACCCAGAGACAGTCACCAATTCAATTCAGTTTATTTGTCATACACACAAGTGCAATGAAAGACTTACGTGAAATGCCTATGTGATAGCACTGAAATGCTATCAGAGACAGTTACAAGCTGGTCTCCGGGACAGAACAAAGTTGGAAACGTCCTGAGAAAAACAAACTGAAAGTAATGACCCCATAAACTAAGCATCATTCCTCTGTGGGATTAGAAAAAAACATAACAGCCTGTGAAAATAATAAAGCAAAATCACCTTGAACGATTTTTTTAAGACTGATGAATTTTTGCAGTCATTATGTTCAGACGTCTCTTTGAGGATTCTGAGTACTTGAATCAGTTTTGAACTTTCCTTGGTGCCTGGGAATGTACAGTATCTGGTTGCTCTTCACTGGCTTCTTTCCAGAATAGTAATATATTCTGGAACATGTTGCGCACAATATTCCAAATAAGGTCTTTCAATTGTATTATACCATTTTAACATAACATCCCTTGATCTAAATTCTACACTTTTATACATTTTCACATTCTTTTTTCCTTTTTTATTGCTACCCCACACCGTCTCCAAGATGAAAACGACACATCACCATAAACATCTACGGTACATCTTTTTTTCAACAGGAGCTTCATCAAGCTCTGTATTTCCCATATATCTGTATTTTATCTAAGCAGTTTATATTTCTTCAACACAGGACTTCTTAGTTTTGGGTGCGACAAAAAAATCATTATGCAGCTCAGCAGGAAAAAAAAAACAGTGTGAGTCACTGTTGTTTACTTGCACCTTTGAGGCACAAGTAACTGTATTTCAAACAACACTGGGTCAAGAGTTGAACACCATTTGTTTACATTTTTGTTCTTGTTGACCGACATCAAATCAATCCAAAGTACATCTGAAAAGAAGCTCCCATTGATTAGTTCTCTAACCTTTCTGCCCAGCACTGCATTGTGCAAGACTGCACAAAAGACAATAATCTATTATTTCAAAGAAAATAAAAACTAGATATGTGAAAATGATATATATAAAGAATCAAGGAAATTTGCACATTTATTGAGGACCTGTGAGGGTCTGATCATCCTGTCCCAAAGTAAACCAATGTCAACAGGGACAAAAGTACATCACTTCATCATGAAAAACCAATAACACCCCAGGCAATCCTGGCCTCATTTTCCTCCTAAGGATTCATCCCTGCATCAGATTGTAGTAACCAAAAGATCATTACTTGTAACAAATCGCCCTGTGTTAAAAATTTATTGAACACTGCACATCAAACCAGGCTTTAAAGCGGGATTGTTCTGTGAAGACAGCTGTTTGAGAGTTAAGCTCTATCAATTATTGAAAGGATAGTTCAGTTCCTGCCGGCCTGCCTCTCCCCTTCTGTGGAGTGACGGCTGAACAAGTGCCAGCACTCCCAGCCTCCCAACATTTTCAAAACCTCAGCGCAGCTTCACAGGACAAGCAGTTTCCCTGCCTCACAGCAGCCAGTGAGACAAAACATGAGCAGCACACTGACTGAAGCTGGTCAAAAAGGATTCAAACCACTTAGCAGTCTCCTGCAAGGCTCTGCCTACAGCAACACAAAGATTTCAAGAAATGATCGAATTTCTTTGATCAAAATGATTAAGAAATAATCATGCTGAGCCTTATACTCTCATCTTACATTTAAGTGGCCTCATGTTCTTAAATTCAAAATGATGAAGGGTCTAAATAGCACAAGCTTTTTGTTTATGTATATATATTTATTTTTTAAATCTTACAAAAATGTACTAGATGTAAGCCCACTTTGAGGCTCACTCAAATAATTCTGACATGTATATTGTATATGCTTTTTGTGAATTACTGGGCACTGACTTTGGGAGGCAAAGAGGAGAAAGAAAACTTCATGCCAGTGAACACAAAGTTGGTGATTGTAGCGTCTTGTTTAACTAACAGACTTATACATCATATTCTTTTAGGGCTGATGTGTTTTACTAACTTTGGTATGTTGGCTGATATCACATTATTTTGATGACCCCCAATTTCTAACTTGGCTGTTTTTGTACAAGGAAAATGACCTGTTGAGGTACTTTAAGCAAAGCAGTATTAAATTACAAAGTATAAAATATATTAAAATACTCAATGGAATGGTTAAAAACCATGAAAATATTTTACCTTGAGGAGCTAAGGAATTTTATCAACTATCAGAGCTTCCAGCTTGTGGTTCACATAAGCAAAGCACTGCATCTGTACTGCATTAGCTATTATTTTATGTATATTTCACACACTGTATAGTCTTGTTTGCAACATCCACTAAACTCTCAGTAGATCTCCAGAGCCCCTGCGCGACAGAGGTGCATGACTGAGGTCTTGAAGGAGATGATGATCTTCTGTGTGTCAGCATCACTGAGTCATGTGAGAGGTGAGGGACACACCCTTTTGATTGCTTGGTGTACAAGAAGCACCGTTGAATACTTAGTGATTGTTAGTGTAGTGGATAATGGTGTTGAGGCAGAAAGCCCACACTGGACAAATGTAGAATACTATGTTGCTTCAGCTATCCTCTGGATTCTGAAAGTGATGACAATGTTTTCAAACAGAAGCGCCTGGAAGCTTTGTCAAACAGTACAGAATAAGATGCATTTTTCTTAATACAGATAGACATCCTCATGTCTTTGTTCTTTGTAAATACAGTGTTTTAAGCCTTATACCTTGAATTACAGCAAGGACTTACTGTTCTTATGTATCCACACAAAACTACACTACACTAAAGTTCTTCCGAAAAAGCATGATAAATAAATACAGTTTATTACAGCTGGCTTCAGCAGTGTCTGGTATTTGTGAGCTCTTAGATTTTAAAGTAAAAAAAAACACTAATCAGTAGCTAACCATTTTAAAACAATTTAAGCTTTCTACTGTTTCATTAGTATACACTCTCAATCCCACCCTGAAATACACTCTCAATACGTTGTTCTAGGGCTGAGGTAAAAACAATTATTATTAAAAGAAAGGATGCTGCTAGCACTGACAACTAAACTGATTAGGGCCTCTGAGCCGTTCATTGTCCGCCTTCGTCCTCAGTTTACAGTAAAAGTTTTTCTAGACAACAGGCTGTTCGAAAGCTGAGATCCACTGGCCCGCTTAACTTAACCTGTCCAGAGTCACAGTTGCTATGCAACATTAAGGGAAAAAAGCTCATCTTTTGATTTAGTGGGACATTCACATGGAAGTACTGAGGTAAGAAATTAAATTGCAAGCCAAGACATTTGAAACCTCATTTCATACAACAAGGATTAGCAATTATTTCAACAATCATTCACGTTACATGTAAAAAGAAGGTTGATTTGACAAGCACAATACTATTTTTTATTAAAAGTAATTAATCACAGCAGTCAGGAGCAGTGACTCCTGCACAGTGGCGGAGCTCCATGTTCAGTGAAATATCAAAAATCCTACATTATTTACACAAATACCCACACTCCCAGTTCTGTCTGTACAATAATTACTCCCTTATTTAATCACATGTAATGAGAAAGTGTTGAGAAGGTGAAAACAATTCTGCTAGACAAGATCTATTTGATAAGCAAGAAAAAATCTATTATTTTTAATAATACTGTGCAAATCCTCTTCTTTGTAAATCGTAACAAAAATATTGCACACATTTCTCCATGTATCTGAAATGATCAAGTATTGTGATCCGTTTTTCCACAAATGATGCAATACAATTGTTACCAGGCCTGGTCCTGGTCCTATACAGTTTTAATGCTTCAGATTGTGACTGAAGAAAGCATCTTCAAACATTATTTTAATTTTTAAACTTGATCTAGCTATAAAAAGGTGTAATACCTTCTGTAAGAGAAAGTATCCAATTTCATCACTTTCTGCTGATTTTACCGAAGTATAAGCTCAGAGTATACTGCCTCAGGTGTAGAATGGCTATAACTGTCCTTCATTAGTCAGAGCGGCTGATTATTTCATTATTCATCAGATTAGGTTCCTTGGAGAGTCCTGATTGACATCTTGAGTTTTTGAAGCAAAAACCAGACTAGTCAGAGCATTGTAAATTCAGTTTTCCAGGGCCTTGAGGTATTGCTGTCGGGGATTATAAATTAAATAAGATTAGTAGTGTCAGAAAAAAACGTGATGTACATTAGTTCAAATCCAAACCGACCATTAAGCTCAGACAGGACAGAGGAGTGTGGAGCAAATATGGAGCCACTCATTGTCCAGCCAATGTGGAGGTGTTGGTACTACGCCAGCCAGCATATATCTGAGCAGTAATTCCAGATTACTCCCCACAACTAAAAACTCAAAATAATTAAATCTTTAAAAAGATTAACTTATTTAGTACACCTCAAACATTAAAATGTCTTCCTTGATTGATGGCAGCTACTGTATACCATTTTGCTTTTTAACATTCCAGACATACTGTACCACATCTTGAATAACAGAGCTCCTTTCTCAATCTGTCTTTCTAGGCCAGAGCCTGTATCTTATCCAGAGCAGTACGCCGGAGGTGCGCTGCAGAATGATGCCCTTCATCATATTCTATGATATATAGGCAGGAGATAAACTACTCACGCACGTCAAACAAGCTTTCGCGTCTTCATCAAAGATGGATGACTACAGGGTGCTAAAGTAATCGGCAGTGGCAGTAAATGAAACTGTTGGACCCTGCAGAAAAGTCAATCCCGTCGCATTGCCTTTGCCCTCATTGCAGATGCTGATAAGCCGCCGGCCCGTACTGGCTGGCCTGCTGGCACCGCGGGCAGAGCAAGGTGCCTGCTTCGTTGCTACGGTTGCTTCCCTCCTGAGCAAGATAATCTCCACACAAAAACAAAATGAATTCTGCACATTCCTTTCCTGATTCAGAGCTGATTCCAGCAGGCCAACAGCCTTTCCTACTGTATATGGAAATACAGCAGCGCTTCTACAAAGCATCCACAAGCAAAGGCAAGCCATTGAAGTCGGGGTATGAACTTCTATCCATGTGCCAATTCCCATTTCATGTGCCAATTCCCAGGTCCCTGCTAGAATGCTGTTTAGTCTTTTACAAAGGACAAAATGCAAATTATCAGCTCAGAACTAAAAGAAATGGAAGAGCAGGGTACAGGTGCTGTCCAGTTCAAGGTCAGAGTCAATCCTCCTAGCTGCAGCGGGTGGATCTGTCTGCTGCTGCAGTACTTGGTAGGGGGAGGGCTGGAGAGGCAGCATTGCAGACCGATCGGCTGTCACTCACATCAAGCAGGCTGCCTGCATCTGACAGCCGCAGAGCAGTGATGTATGGAGCCATTTACTCAGAGCCCTCAGTGCCCTCCAACAGGGTCAAACCAATAGACCAGTCTGCTACACACAATATTGTATCGGCCCTACACTGGCTTTCTCACAGATCCCTGTTTAATTAACCCCTGCCATCGGTTCCTATTTGATCCTGGTGACACTGGCAGAGCAAGAAGAAAAAAATAAATTGTCTGGCAAGGTCATAGAACATGAACCAGTCAGTGAATTGTCACAGTATTTGTTAATAAATGAATGAGTAAACAAAAGATATCTTGCCAGTCTTAAATAAGGGCAGTTTGTGTACAATCCAAGAGAGCTGTGATGGGTTTGGGCTCTCTGTAGCTGCAGTCTCCATTTTCACTGTCCTAAAAAGAGTTGGAACCTGTATGATACCCGACAGGTGAAACTGAAAGCTCACATATGGAAAAGCACTACATACAAGCAGCATGAACACACAATACAAATATCAAACGACTGGCCCAGAACATGAATAAGTAAATGGGATTTTTATCAGCCTCATTGATACAGAAATTAACAGTGTCCTCAAGACTTAGTTTCATCAAAAGCAATCTGAGTATCCTCCGTTTTCTAACAAGGCAGTCAAGTTTTTAACGTCCTCTTGTGAAAGTGGATTTTTGCCGCTCACTGACATGAAATCAACCACGAATGCACTGAAAACAGCTGAATCTGTCACCTTTCGCTCTGAACGTCACATGCTTATGCCCCAGGAAGCAGGCCTATCCATTAAAGGTGTAGAAATGTTCATTATTATCATTTTAATGTCTGATTAAATTCATAAAACTATTGACAAAATATTCAGGTGTGAAATGAGTTCAAAGCAAATGCTGGTAAAAGAGTGCACAGAAAGCTCTTAATAGGGGTAGACACTAAAGAAAAAAAAGTAGGGTATCGATGCTCTATTGGAATACATTCTTACCTCCCTTCGAAGGCCACAGATGAAAATGAAATTCAGTTAACCTCCACAGTATAGATAACATGATTCACATCAGGTCTACAGCAACTTTAACAGCAACAGCAATCATTACAATAGCCTGAGACTGCATTTCTTCTCATTCAAAAAAATAATAAAACAAGGAAAACGCTAAAAATAGTATAGCCCGTAATTTCATATAGAACAATTCAAACTCGGTTTCTGACAATGTAAGACTTTATTTTCTTAATTTTATAAGATTACTTAAGTATGAGTCAGTGTAGCTTCTTGACATTAATCAGGTAGAAAGCAACATGAATCCTTGAACATGCTCATTATGTGTGCATGGGAGTCTGAAAACCTATTTCTGTCCTAGCAGGTGGAATTTCCTCTTGTAATTATTACTCTCAAGCAAGGTGGAACTCTTCAATTTGCTTGTAATTGAAATAAACCCCTGCCACAGAAGCAATCACGCCTTGTGTTGTGTTTGTAAGGCACTGCTTTTCAAAAAGACATTAAGTACCCCTATACCTTTTAAACAGCTGTGCCTGCTGAGCCTTTGTTAAGTGGAAGCCTCAGTCTTCTTCCTGATCAAGGGATAGAAATTACAGACCGACGCTAAGATGAGAACAACTTCAGTATGCAGCTCCTGTGTAGACTGGGAGTCTTTTTATTTCTCTATGTCAGTCATTCATTTGCAGACACCAGTGAAGACTTCTGACAGCAGGCAAAACAATCACTACCGCCAGGAAATAAAAGCACATAATGGTGGAAGGGCCGCAAAGAAAAATGGCTTCAGCTTTGATTGTGAAACCTTCGCAGACGGTGCCTAATGACAAACTGCTGGATCCCTAACGCATTTTGAGAGAGACACCCGTTATTAAAAAAAAAACTACAACTCCCTGAACGTGCTTGTGTAATTACCCAGCTGACGAAATCACCCGCGCTCGTAAAACAAGTCGGACGTTTCACGGCCATCGACTTTATTGCCCCTTGCAATTCTTTCTGCAAAGCTTGTAAGTCCACTTTGTTACATTCCGGGCACATTTCTGCCTGGCTGAGGGAGGACTTAACACTGAAATGGGGTTCTGGAATAATGGGTTGTTTTATGGCTGTACTGACTCAAGAAGTACAGAACATACAGGGCGGATTCCATTAAGAAGGCCAAAATCATAAACCAGAATAACCGTGAGCGAAGTACAAAACCATCTATCCATTTCCTAACCAGTTCTTCAATTTCTGGGTCGCAGGGGAGCCAGAGCCTATCCCAGCAAACAACAGGCGCGGGGCAGGGTACACCCTATATGGGACACCAGTCTGTCACAGGGAAGGCAAACAGACCCAAGCTAAAGTTCCCAGAAGCCAATGGACCTACCAGTATGCTGGTCATATGGAGAAAACATACAAACTCACTCAGATAGCACCCCAGGTCTGGAATCGAACCCCAGACCCCAGTGCTGCCAGGCAGCAATGCTAACCACTGGGGCAACCCCACCCAACCCCACCTGCCCAATTATAAAAACAGTTCTACTTTAAAGAAACAATAGCTTGAGGAAAACTATCAAGCGTGTCTGGCCCCCTTCCGCTTCAGCTCTAGTTTGGGAAAATGACCCCAGTACCCAAAATAGCAGCTATAGTCAACGAACACCCCATTTCAAAGGGTCTGTCAGAAACTGCAAATTAGATTAAACCAAAGTGAAAAAATATCTGGCCAAAAAGCAAGACCGTCCATCTGCCCCTGGCCTCACACAGGAGTAGGATAGGAAACTGTGAAAATGTGAAAGACATCACAGCAGTAAGAAAGGAATGTGAACTTGGCAATCCTATTGAGGGACAACACTGGTGAGGAATATCTACACACCACAGGGCCACTGTATGTGAAACTGTAAAAAAAAAATGGGTTTTAAATTTAGATAAGAGGATTGGAAGAACAGATCCGCTTTTTCATTTCAAATGAACACCATCTGATTGTTCAAACCTGGACTGGAATAAAATATTAATCTGGAACCTACATTGGGTCCTCTTAGATATGTACTCAGAAACTCTGGATAATAATACAAGACTGTATGTATACTGTCTGTTTATGTTACAGAGTGCTAAGAATCCAACGAGAGTCTGTTTGTACTCATGTAGTCATTTGTTGTCTCCTAGAACAGGGAGTCCAAAATTATGCTTTTTAACGATAATACAGACAAGCCTACCGAAGGCACTGAAAATAAAGAAGAGCAAACAAGACTGGGACTCAAGTATCTAAATTGCACCAGGAGGATACAGTTATATCTGAGAAAAGCAAAAGGCGGAAATTAATTATTTGGGAAATGTGGAATATTGAAATTGGAAGAGCAAACACCTCTCAATATTTCTTAAAGCCACCTGTGTCAGCCCATTGTGATTTTAGATGCAGCTACAAAATGGAGAGAAAATTCTTTGCAGCAATTATTTTTTGTGATTAAATTGGCTGTCAAACAATCCATTTCTGAAATACGCCTGAAAAGAGATGCTGTAAGATAAATCTTGGGACCCAGCGACTCCTAATCAGCCCACAGTATCTTAGTTGCCTCATGCCTCATTCAGTCTCCCTCTGTCATCTCTTATCTGAGTCAACTGCATTTTGTCTGTGGCATCACAGGGTTACTATAAAGAAGTGAACCTCATGATAGAACTGTCCCTTCCTTCTGTAATCATCTGAGACAGCACAGCCTCTAACACTGATTTCTTAATAGCCAAATGGTAATATCAGAACATCTCATGAGCAAAGCAAGGCAGGGCCAGGTTGTGTTCAGAAGGAATATGTCTTAGCAAAACATTTTGATTACACAGTGTAAAAACAGGAGTGCCACTGCTGTTGTAAGGATTCAGAGTTGTCTGGAGCAACATCAGGACCCAGGATTATTGGTCCTTCTGACACTACCCTAGCCTTGGCAGTCTGGGCTTTCAGCATAAAATGGAGAATGACTTTCAGAGGACAGACATCTGCTCCCAGGTAGTAGATGGATGGACCAGTGTGCCAAGGCTATTAACATTTTCTTTGAAGCTAGAAAAAACACAATAAAACAACAGAAAAGGCCATCAGAAACAATAACTGTTCATCTGATCATCTGAAGTTCTGACCAATTTCCAATCACTAGGCGCTTGAACCGTCTTATCTTGTTCTCTGAGCAATTGGATTAGCTGTGCCAGGCTACAGACTCTGCAATTCTCTTCTCTTCTTCCCTTTTATTCTGTACCGAGTGTCTCAGGAGATAAGAAGCATAAACCCTGGTCTTTAGTCTCCTCACAAGACTGAAGCCTTTGTCAAAGCCTCATTAGCAGCAATGCTGAGATCAACTCTTGCTAATCTGTGAAAGACCAGGATTGTGATATTAATATCTGAAAGCACACAGCTGCAGCACTACGAGTGGTTTATACTCAATCCCAAATCTAGCAGTTAAAACAAAAACAAATGAGCAGAATGTGTTATACTGTTGAGTTTTTTTCAGTCACTGAGAAACAAGCTGTAACTAAGGCCATCAACAAACATGCCAGTAGAGGCATTTATTTTTTACAGCAAAGGATTTCTTTTTTGGGGTTCATAAGTTTTTTCAAGCCCATATATCTTCTAAAATCACCCACAGTTACTACAGTATTGGCAACATCTGCGTATCATCTCACTCTTTCTCACTGAAAATCGTAAGAAACCCAAATTGCAAACATATCAGGGAAGCACCAAGTTATTTTATTATTTCTGTTTAATTACTGAACAGTACAATATTTATACATTTGTTAAAAGGTACTTCTCTGTATCCACTGTTTTTTTTATTGTTCTGTGTATTTGTAAGTGGAAATTTTATTCAGTTTAATTATTACTCAGCTGCTCTTTCAGGATGACTCTAGTAACTCAATTAGACTTCCTGGAATATAAGCACATTGCCTGACTATTAGACACCCCTGATTTCTACCACAGGTTACCTAAGCCAGCTCCGACACTGTATGACTTTGAGCAATGTCAGATAAGTACAACCAAAGGAGAGGACAAATTATGTCCAGCACTGTGCTCCCTCTGCACAAACATTGAGAGGGTCTTATTATTCTGCTCAGTTAATGAACTTCTGTAGTTTCCAGGCTTTCAAAGGCTCAGCACATAACTCTTTAACACCACTGGTATCTAAGCAGTGGAAAGCCTTCTTGATGTTTTTTCTTCTGCTTTCTAATTAAATTAATGGACAAAAGCACTATTTTTCCTACTGAATTTCTGCCAGTTAAAGGCAAGGAAACAACAATAACAAAAATATTTTTTAATCCAAAAAGGAAAGAACCAGTGAGGCAACCTCAGACACCGAGCCAGTTTGCAGTAATTAATAGAGATCCTTGCCAAAACCTTCTGTACTTTAAAGAAATTCTGTGCGCTTCTCTAAATGTCATGCATCTCACCTGTCAGTTACTTACACCCTTTAACCCCATTAAAAAAGTCTCCCATCAAAACAAAATGGGTTACAGAACAGACTTTCTGTTCTCATTTACTAAATACTATTAAAAATAAAATGATCATATTCACACTTTCTTTTTGACATTAATATATTCAAATAGCTGATAGCTACAAAACGTACTGCAAAAGCAATTAGGTTACAAAAATGTGACTGTTTTTAGAGCTCCTTACAGATTGCACATGAAAGTGATTGTGGCAAGAAAAAAATACTGATCAGAATACTTACCCTTGAAAACAAATTGAAATATACATGTATTCAAAGCCTAAAATATAGCTAGAATGTATTCATTTAATAACTAGATCATGATCAGCAATAGTGATGACCATATATATACTGTAGGGAGAAAAACTGAAATGTAGAATTTCTTCATGAAATTAAGAATTGTAATCTCCTGAAGTCCCCACTGATTCCAGGTGAAACTTTAGGTTTTGCAAGATTTGTTTTCTTCCAGACTGCCAGCACCAGGGCAAGGGAGATTTCTGTTTAATTCGGAAAAGCTCCAGGCCTGTGCTAGGGATTTGGCACACTTGTGTTTAGCCAGGCTAGTGAGAGAAGCTCGTGCCAGTCAATTAGCATAAGGCAGACGGCATAACTAACACCCTGCATGGGATGGGCATGACAGCCTCAGTCTGGCTTCACTTATCACTGAAAAGGCACCTATAATTTCACTGTGGTGGGACCAATTAAAATATTAAAAATTAAACTTTCCAAAACCCCACTTGTCACCTCTCTTTTGGGTATCTGAAGAGTGTATCTCTTTGGATACACTGAATCAATAGCCAAACAAAGCCAATAACAAATTAACTATTGAGGATCACTGAAATCTTATCTTTCTCGTGGGGAACATACATACTGTATGTATGAAAAGAGGAAATGGGTCAACAGGGTGGCATAGTAATGATTTAGGTGGGTAGCTGCGTCAGCATGCGTAGGCTGCAAAGGAACAAGTAATAGGTTTATTCCATGCTGAAAAAAAGAAGAAAGAGAACACAACGTTTCGGCCTTTCCCTTTCACAGGATGAGCGATCCCTCCTCAGCAAAGGGCTCAGTTTTGTACCAGTTCCCAGGAAGCTGGACATCCCCCAGACCAATGTCGACCTTAACCGCTTTTACCGCAGGATCCGTCTCAGAGCACATTTTGCCGACAATTCCTCTTCACAGGCAGCTGATAACAACCCGGTTATTGATGTCATTAACAACATTAATCCCAAACAGAGCTGTTGGACTCCCTCCTCTGGCCGTTTTCCACCAGTTGATTATTTCATCAACCAATGCACTAATCAAGCTCCCAAGGCACTCTCTATACCCAGTAAACATAGGTCTAACCTCACCCAAGGAGAAAATCAGGCGCTCCAGTCTCTCCGCAACAGGGATGATATCGTCATCAAACCAGCGGACAAAGGAGGCGCTGTTGTGGTGTGGCGTAAGGATCTATACATCTCTGAAGCCTCTAGACAACTAACTGACACTTCTGCCTACCTCCCTCTCCAACAGGACCCTACCACTGACTACCAAAAGGAAGTGGTATCCACCATTTCTCTTCTTATCAGCAGTAATGAGCTCCCCCAGGAGGCAAACCGGCTCATCATGGAACATCCACAGGTATCTCAATTTTACCTCCTCCCCAAAATCCACAAACCGGACACCCCTGGACGCCCCATCGTATCAGCATGTAACTGTCCAACTACTTACATCTCAGCCTTTCTCGACAGCCTCATGAGACCGCTGGTTGAAGATCTTCCCTCATACATCAAAGACACCAACCACGCGCTCCAACTTTTTAATGATTTCCAATTTCAGGGTATCGAATGCTACATTTTTACCATGGACATCACATCTCTGTACACCATCATTCCCCATAATGACGGCCTTACAGCACTCAAGCACATGCTGGACAAACGCACAGTGCTTGATCCACCCACCCACACCCTGGTACGCCTTGCAGAATTGGTCCTCACACTGAACGCATTCTCTTTCAATAATCTTTTTTACCAACAGGTCAGTGGAGTTGCCATGGGCACCAGAATGGGACCCAGCTATGCCAACATTTTTGTCGGCTGGGTAGAAGAACGCTTCTTCGCTTCCTACACTGGCTATGTCCCTGACCTCTACAAACGATATATTGATGACTGCGTCGGTGCCGCCACATGCTCCAACGATCAGCTTGAGTTCTTCCTGCACCATTTCACCAACTTCCACCCGTCCCTCAAATATACGATTAACATATCTTCCACTACTCTTCCGTTTCTAGACATCCACTTGTCTATCAACTACCCCCGACTGTCCACTTCAGTTTATTACAAACCCACGGATTCACACAGCTACCTCCTGTACAGCTCATTTCACCCCAACCACACTAAAAACTCTCTTCCTTTTTCACAGTTCCTTAGGTTACGACGATTATGCAGCGACGACATCGACTTCGAGAACCAAGCCCTCGAAATGTACTCATTTTTCATCAACAGAGGATACCCCAGCAGTGTGATTGACAGGGCCCTTGCCCGAGCCAAAAACACCCCCCGGACCATCAACCCGATCAGGAACTCCCGCCGTAACAACCGCATTCCTCTGGTGCTTCCTTACCACCCTAACACACTTCCTATCCCCAGGACCATTAACCACAACTTTTTCATCCTACAGGATGATCCCTCCATTGGGGCCCTCTTTTCTGATCGCCCTATCATCTCATATCGCCGACCACCTAATCTGCGTAACCTCCTTGTTCACAGCTCCCTTGACCGCCCTCAACAACCATCCACACCAGGCACTTTCCCTTGCAACAGAGCTCGCTGTATCACCTGCAAATACACAGCCACCACCACACTCATTCAAGGCCCCTCAGGACAATTCCGGATCACCCAGACAGCATCTTGTACCTCCAGCAACCTTATTTACTGTATCTCTTGCAGTAAATGCCCAGCCATCTACATTGGAGAAACGGGAAGGAGACTCGGAGACTGTTTCAGAGAACACGTCAGGGCTGTAAAGATTAAAGATCTCTCCAAGCCCATTGTTTCTCATTTCACCTCTGACGGCCACGACCACTCTAATCTCTCCGTCTGTGTTCTCAAAGACGGTTTTCCAAACTCATACATCAGAAAGACCACCGAAACTAAAATTATTCTGCAGCTAGGATCACACCTTCTCCCTTCCCTTAACGACAGACTACTGTTCTTTTAAATTTTCTCCATTCATTGGAGTTTCCATCCCATTTCATTTCATAATGTGACACCCACCCACAAACGGCACAGAGCTCCGGTACCCTGGAAGAATAAAATGAGCTCCTTGTATAGAAATATAACCAAGTGCACCTATGTGGGCTGTGACTGCTAGTGTGTTACAGCCTGCTTCTCACCTACATTTTTATCCACAGTGTCTTTCTCAAACCCCCACCTGTTAATACTACAGATTATATTTTAAATTCAGTGTTAACTGTAAATGTACAAACTGAACTAACATGCTTTTTGTACCATTACACCAGTACTGAAAATGGATATACTTAAAAGTTGACATATGGAAAAGAAGATCATAAACCATTCTGACCAATCTGGCTGCTCTTTTCTACTTGTAAAAGTGTAATCTCATTATATTTATTGAAAATCTGTTTGACAGCCCTGACAGGAGTGTTGGAGGTAGGACAAAAATTAAATCCACTTTTGCTTTTCTCTTTCTCTGTGCTGCTTCTCACTTTTGCTCACCTTTCCAGAGATAGACTGACCTCCGAGAGCACAATCCCAATGAAAGCATAGTAGAGCAAGTACAATAAATGGCATGTCACGCTGAAAAAATGCAGCAGGGATTCTCTTGCATCTCTGGTGCCAAAAAAGATTAGATTATACTGCTTCATTCTGGGGTTAGAAAGTCAGAGGATTCTCTATCTGGGATTTGTAATTATGTGCTTCTTAAAACTACTGTACTGGGATTTATTTTTCATAATCCATTTTAATTTTTTTTCAAAGGGTACATTTGTTAACTATTTTTAAAGGGTAAGTGAATTATAAAGAACTGGTATTTTGTGATATAAATTGGGGTACGATAAAAACAGCAAGCTACGGTATGCAGTCACATCCTTTCAGATGTGTTCATTATAAACAGAATAAACTCTCCATATTAATTTACCATATTAAGCAGATATAAACATGTACAGTAGAGAGATTAAAAGAAGCAATCATTTCACTAACAACTAACGCACCACAAGTGCCACCTGTCGGCCATTTTGGCCAGCCAAAGGCTGTAGGCTGTAGATGTTTTCCCGCGGTACGGGGTTGTGCCACGCGTTTTGAATGGTTGCATCTGTATGCAGTCACATCCTTTCAGATGTGTTCATTATAAACAGAATAAACTATCTATAACCTTTTGAAGGTCAGTTTTATTGACTTACTGTCAATCAGGTTGATGAGAAATCAATGCGTTAATCTGCAAAGGGTGCATCTTGTAGAATTTTTACAACAAAAGGAAAAAAATAAGAAATAATGCAGGTGCTGTCAAAGGATGTAGATTATATGGGTTCACTGCCAACAAAAACTGGGAAAGTTATTACTACTGGTCTGATTACAAGTCAACAACGGATCTACAGGAAGGAAAAAATGTAATGTTTCTAAAACTATTTTAGCCTGGAAATGTATTTTCTGTTGAATATGTAAGAAACTTCTACAGCACTAAAATAGAATTCATCCAAGGACCATTTGAGCAACCAACAAAATCAGCACACTCAGCTTGACTTTTGACTTGGACTAACCTATAAATGGGAAAAATACATTTTATACAGTCAACTATTCTTTTAAAACTCAGACTCTTTGATTATTAGCTAACCTTACAGTTATGCTACAAAAAGCAGGCAGTCAGCAGTCTGCTATATTTCAGGCAAGCTAAATTACATTCCATTTAAAGTGGGCATCTTGCACTTCAAAACAGTATGTTGCCCATTCTGTTTTGTAGTAGAATAAGAATTGAAGTGCAAGAAGCCCACTTAAAATACCCTAAAAATATACAACTACAGTATATATATATAAATATATAAATCATGATAAGAGGACACAGGAGACATTCATTACACTTCTGTAGTGATAGATGAATGCATTTAGGTGAACTCAAACACAAAATAAAAACTAAGTGACAATACTCCACATTGAACACAGCCATATGTCTTTATAACAGTCAGAAGCTGAATTTTAGTGGTAGGGGAAAAAAAAGATTAACAGTAAGTATACTTGTGAGACACCCCTCCAGTCCACAGAGGCCACCTGCTTGTATCACAAACCATCTGCAAACTGCACGACTCACTTCACACAGAGGGCTCCTGACAGGATGGGTTACTCCTGAGGTAATACACAGACAACTGAAGAGCACAGACTCAGAAAAACTCTTTTCATGGGAGCTATTTTATAGAAGACTTATTTTTCATAATGTGTCTTATATACACACTTACAGTTGTAATAGCAATAGCCACTCTATATACAGTCCCTTGCACTGTAAATGAAGACAGATGAAAAGATTAAATTATCTCCTGTAAAAAACTGTATTTCTTTAACCCCAATGTTCTCAATACATCCCAGGCTGCAATAGGTGCTACAACTGTCCATGCTAAAAAAGCAAACATTGACTATACTCACTCAAAGTAAAACAAAAAGAAATGAATTCTACTGTTATAACAAAAAAGCAAAAAACTGACATTTGATCAAACCCCAAGATATTTAAGTAAAATCCCTGTGAACTGTCATAACCTAAAACAGGAATAATTTGAAATGTTGACATCATAATTAGAGGACAGTGTATCATAGAGAGTGAATCTCAGCAGCTGCTTCAATGGCTTTTAAAGTTGTATCCCTCTTGTCCTTCAATATCAGCTCAATCACCCCCTTTATTAAGTTTTGTTCTGTGGGTTTTTAGCACAGTTTGAATTAAAAACTGAATAGCCTTTTTAACTCATATTTGACATTTTCCCATGTCAAAAACTTTTGTTGAGTGGAGCTAACACAGAGCTGGGTCATTCCCAAATACCAAACACTAAACTGACTTTGAATTAGGACTTTGGGTGCAAATTTCTACCATGCAAAGTTACTGTTCTGCAGTGTCCAGTCCTCCAGCGTCCTTCTGACTTTAATTTTGAGTGTCACTTAAAATATCCATTACATCCAAAGCATTTATCCCAAGAGAAAATACAGATAAACTCTGACCAAAAGAACACAAGTCGTCACCAAAGAGGTCCTCCACAAGCTTCTATTCCTAAGCAGCAGAGAAATATTTTACAGGACTGTGGTTTCATTATTTTGAAGATGATTTCCCATCACTTTGCTGAATTGACATATCCTGTGATGTTTCAGAAAGTTTTCAAGACATTGTGCTGTGAAAGTGGGGATTCTTTTTAACTTGATTTGTTGTTTGTTACCAATGTCCACTGCAGGAGAGACAAATCAAAGATTCATCCACCAGAAGATTTTTTTTGGCATTTTGCAATGCAGACAATGCTGTACTTCAAAACTTCTCGTTTTCTGTTACTTTGAATTTTCACAATATTTTAAATGATACATACTGTACAACTCTGTAACTTCTACAATATATGTATGCCAGTATATAAAGAAATGCTAATGTACAAAATCAGCATGATGATTCTGCATTCCCTCTGGTAGCTCAGCCTGGTGGAAGCAGAAGAGAAAACTGTGAGGAATACAACAGGGAATAGAGGAACCTGGAAACGATGCATTTTACAAAACCGTACTGTGGTTATTTTCAGAACTACAGCACTGCCGGAAATAGTAACTACAAAAACATGTCAATTGCTCCCAGATATGCATTAAAATGTGTCTGAGTGTTGAATTCTGGAAAAAAACAGGCACCAGGCTGATAATATCAAAGAGAATAAGGAACTTTGAAAAGTGTTTTGCTCCAATCAAAAGAAAATGTTTTAACATTACTGTATATATACTGTCAACTTTCCTTAGAAATTACAAAATAATTCCCATTTGCCCTTTTGTGTTATTTAAATATGTCAAGGTTTGATGACTTTTCCATGTTTTTCTTCAGATCCTCATTACAGTGGCTCCAGAAAGCACATGTATATCATCCATGCAAATATTTACTGGAGTCACTTTGATTCACTACTTTGGGTTGTGGGGTTTTGAATGGGTTTGTGTGACACAGTGCAATGCCCATGCCGATTGTAAAGTAAGAGTCTTATGTCTACTGGGTTTTCAGACATTCACTGAAATGCACCATAGGTCTAAAAAGCAGGGGACCTGTGGATACCAGGGAACACCAGACAGATAGAAACAAGGCTATAGAGAAAGGGACTCCAACCGTGGCCCTGGAGAGCCAACATGTCTACAGGTTCTGATTCAAACTCAGCACTTACCGACCTGAATAAGCTTATCATGGGCTTAACTGGACCAAGTTAACAGCTCCTCCCAGCTCTTTAGACACTGTCTTTGTTTTTGCGTCTCTGCAGAGCAAGTGTGAGATTGATCTTGCCAACAGTGTACCAGTCTCTTACACTAAAGGCCCATGACTTTAGCAAAACTACAGGTCTGGCTGTTCTACACAGGAGGAGCTCATACAAAATCATGGGAAGAATTAATATGGTAATGTCCTTTTTTACAAACAGAAATATACCTTATCTACTCCAGTTTTAAAAGCATGTCATAAGACCATTCTCAACTCTGAAGAAAATGTGAAATAAATAACACACAATTGTTTTTAAATAAGAAGAAGTTGTGTGCTTTTGTTTTGATATGGATACTGGAAGCAACGGAAATCACTTATTCAGAATACATAGCTGAGCACTGTTCAGACTACTGTACTTGCAAATTAAATGAATGCCCTGCTGCCCTGTATGAATCAGATAATCTCCCTTGTAAAGGTACAATTCAGTGGGCTCATAGCTGTCTGAGTGCTGTATTATTCCAGGACTTGAAAGGAAAAAAGCTCACAGGATGCACACTGCAACAGTCCACTCCTCAGTGAGCTAAAGTGCCCCCAATGACCCACATTTCCTGTGACATCTTATTCTCCCTGCCAGTCTTTCAACACCACTGACTTGTCAGGCACTGTTGGCACAAAGAACAGCAGACAGAAAAAGGTTTAATCAGCAGCACACAAGGCTTATACTGTATATACCCTTATAAAGATATGCTCACAAGGCAGACAGCATGACTGCTTTAATACAGCATTAGTTTTCTTTCATTACATTTTCAAAGGGTGAAAAAAGCACAATTTGTGAAAGGGGACTTTTGCGTTAGCACTAATAATCGCCTAAGTTCTCTTTAGTACTGCCATGTTTGAAAAGAGGCAAGAAAACATGCTGCCCTTTGACATTTGACATGACCTTTAACCAATTCCAGTTATTTGGAAATTTTAATATACAGTATATGAATTACAGGTTCTACAGCATGTCACACAAATATGTTCTAAGCATATTAAAATATGAAATCCAAAGATTTCTGAAAACCTAGAAAAGCATTGCCATTGACAGCGATTTTCCTGAAGCATTTCATTTTACCCTAAATTTAATCTCAATCACTAAAGTTTAACAAAGCAAGCGTATGTGCGGTACACAAACAGCATATTGAAATGGTTTGAGTGGGAAGCTGTGTCAGCTCGCAGGCTGCAAAAGAAGAGGTAAACATTAAAAAGTGCTGAAAAAGAAAGAATGATGTGAACACCTGAAGAAGGCCCACAGGCATAAACATTGTCTCTTCTTTCTACTTCTCAGAATAGAATTAATCTCTTCTTGTTATACTGTATGTATATGAGCATCGATACTCCGAATTATGTGAGAGTAGTATCCAGATGTTCGCCCATTTCTTTCACAAGCCTTTCTGACTTGGAAATGGATCTTTGTATGTATTTTACCAAAGGTGCTACAGTGTCACTTGTATACTATAATGGAACACCAGCCATTCCTGCCTAATCTACACTGACTCCTTCTTGCCTGCCATAGAGGAGCCATCCATCAACTCCTGACCTCTTGCTTCAAGACAGTTTCCAAAGGTTCCCAACCAGCTGTGCAATAGGCTTATGAGCCAGACAACACTGAGTGCAATAAATTCATTTTATTTGGAATATCACCAAATTGGAAACTGGGAAGGGAGGTCTCGCACATCCCCCTCTAGCAAATATTGTAGCTGGTTCCTAGTTCGCCAAAATGTCTGAAGCAGCTCCTGCCAGTTTTTTACATAAACTGCATCAGTTCTCATATTCAAATAGCTCACCGATTAAATACTTTGGTTGCTCTCATTTCTTTGTCTTCTGTGTTTATTTAAGTGGTTTGAGCAGGTTGCCACCTAAGACAGTCCCCATTCTTAAAAAAGACGAAAGGCTAATTACCAATGAGTGAGAGATCCTAGTCCACTGCACGCCGTACTGTAGTTCATAATGCTTTACTGCACACTTTCCGGGTGCTCTGTTTCCAACCATAAACCCAGAGTCCCCTAGGCTACCTTCTCCTTCAGACACGTCTGCTACAGCAGAACTGACACAAGGTTACGCGCCGCAGATCGGCGCTGACAAGGGGCTCTCTGTGCCCGGTCCTGTGTCAGCCCAGGATCTCGCTCATCTCCAGCGAGACCCTGGCAGAGCTGCACCTTCACCCTAAGCTGCTCGCCTGGAAAACATCAGACAGACGCGGGACCAGTGGCAAGCACACAGATTTAAACAGCACAATCTCACAGCTCAGTAGAGCATGAATCACTGTGTAATAGACTGCGCAGATAATACTGGTTCTTGGGGTTTTTACCTCCTGTAATATATATGGAAGAGTGATCACTTGCAACAGACTACAGCACACAACGTCTTGAGCTAAAAAATCAAACTCCATTTACTTAAAATGATCTTGTTCAGATCTCCGCAGCAGTGAGTACTCGTGATTGAAGTGGACATTCCTTATTTGGCAACAACATAAAAACCACTGGGATTCCCTTGTGAAAGTAATGTATGTATAAGGGACGGCTATGACACCATAACTCAGAAAAGAAAATTCAGATTATATACATTAATAATTTATAATGCAAAGAGACTGATATTTTCAGAAGAGGGCAGCCATTTTGTCATTTTGCTGTAAACTTTGCTCCCAAAAGTACCTCCCCCTGTTTCACAATTACAGCTGCACAGCTGCTCTAGTGCACACATGCTACATTAAGATGATTATTTACCAAGAAATATTGCTGGGAGATCAGAAGGTATCCCTAATCATTAATTCCGCTCAAGTCTGAAAAGCCCAACTGTATTACAGTGTGGTAGGTATACCCACTTCTCTAAATGGAAAGATACGGCACTTGCATCCCCGAGTGCATGAATGCATATTCAGCATACAGTAAGTCAGGTCCAGGCCCACTCTACACAGTATCTGACGGAAAGACGAGGCAAAACATCTGAAAGGAAATGCTGAGACCTTCATGCTTAGGAACTCTGGCAGTTCGTACGATAATCATCTGCTTCTGTATCTTGTCCTGTCGTTGTATGTACATCTCTGCTTTCCGCAGATGCTTCTGGTGTGTGGCGACCTTTATTTGAAAAAAAAAAGGTCTACTGTAAAGACTCCATACTTGAAAAGCATTGAGAGTCTCCACCCATGCGGGACAGAAGCTCTACTCAGATTTTAGGCTCCACAGCATTTATTCCAGAAAGACAGGCTGCTCTCAGGGCCCTTCAGCAAAGCCTGTCACGAGTCAGTACTCTTAATTTCAAGCTTTAAAGAGAGAAATAAAGCAGAGATACCCAGTTCATACACAAGGGTGAATACTTAAACCTATCTAGTATAAGAAACTTTAGTGCAGATTACATGCTGCATTACAAGACGTAATGCAAAAAAAAGCAGATCAAAAAGAAAGGTGGGCGAACCAAATTACTCTGCAGATTCTTAATACTTTTTCCATTTAAAGCCTGCATAGGGTAATGTGGAGCACCAACCGTGGCTTAAAACAGAGAAAATAGACGGTTTTAAGCAATACTGTTTTCAGTTTCAGAGGACACAGAATACATTATCCTGAAAAGCAAAAGTACAAACCTGGTAGAATTTACAATTAAGACCCTGTTGACAGAAGAGCTACATCTGACAGCCCTTTTTTCTTTAAATCGAGCGACATAACCCGTCACAATCATCCTCCAGGGTACTGTGGTGAACCATGTGGTGAATGATTTATAATTCACATGCAGGGCAGGACTCACTGGCAGGGAGTGTTGTAGGTCTGCAACATGCTATCATGGTCACACCAGGCCATCATGCATACACAGAATTAGACTGAAAGTGAAGACTGAATGTCAAATGCCTCAAAACAAATATTGCTAACATATTAATCCTTTCACTAGTGAAATAAAGTGCAAATCCTAAATTCCCTTTACTGCACTTTAACTCCCATCAGAACTGCTGGCAACATCACCTAACCCTAACCCTCAAATACAACTGGTACAAACTCACGGGAAATAGATTTAAAATACAGAACAAAAGGCACTTCTTACAAACAGGAGAGTACCCAGCCATGCTATCCAAGCCTGTAACCTGGATTCCTTCATGAAACAGCTGGGTGAGTTACTTGAACCAATCACCTACTAGCAGCTGAATGAGCTAAATATGTCAAATGGCCTCCTGTCATCGGTAACTTTTCTTACTGGCGTTTTATGTTTATGAATCCCCCACCACCCCTTCCAAATCTGAAATCCTGTTTACTGGAATTTACAGTTGCTGGTCAATCTCAAGCGAGGATTTTGCCCTCCCGGTGGTGGCTTCTGTCATTGCTTATCTTCATCCGTCTCCATGTCTGCTCTGCTCCTGATCACCTCTGAGGGGCAGCTCTAGCCTCATACCACTTCTGAACTGTAAATATATTCCTTCCTGTCCAATATGACTCTGCTGCTCCCCTGACACTGTCAGAAGGACCCTGGGAGGCCCAAACGCTCCGATGTAATTAGCTCTGGTGGCAGAAGAGAAAAGGAATTGCTTTACTAGGTAATTAAATTGTCAGTCAAGTCCTGCTTGTGACCTTTTGTTTCGCAGGGGATTAAACAGGAACAGTGTTGTACAGTAACCTTTCCGATGCACAAAAAGGTTTGTACCTTGTGGCCTATGGCTTTTTGCATTAGAGATAATGCGATTTAAGCACCAAAGATAAATAACTCACTGTACTGGTCCCAGCCTGTAAGGAGGCAACATTTTTAAGGGGTCAGGAAGAATGCTCTCAGAAATAAAAGAGGGACAAAATGGTCCCTCATTCGTCGGCATCAGAAAAGAATCAAACAGGCAATTGTCTTATACAATACCGTAGACTACAGGTTTTTCACTATTTTAAAGCAATCAAAACTACCAGGAAAAACAAGCAACTGATACGCCGGAAACTGACATGGGACTATTCCATTACAGGGCAGTGTTAGTTAACTGATGTGTGCAGATATCATTCATTACTCCTCATGTAAAGCACTCGGGACAAAATATTAATATTAACTGAAATATGCCTAAGGGCCAACTGGAATAAGAAAGATTTTTAAACTGCAACTGAGGTGCAGACAACACGTGGAAAAAAGCAGAAAAGTAATAATGGACAGCTGCATAATACAGTTAAATTTGTAATGACAGCAATTTGGGAAAAAAAGACTTTAAGAAAATATTGCTGGAATGATGCAATCAATTTTATTTTATGACTGATGAATGTTTTCATGTTCAGATATTTTAGTGCAACTATATTAAATCCATTACAGAAGCGACAGTACAATGTAAAATTCAGAAGAGAAAATGTCATTCAGCGCTATAGAATGTAACTCTAGTCTCTTTAGCCTCTTGCATTTTACAAGCATTGAATATTAATGCAGTAGACCCCGCTACTGTGGTCTCCTTGCAATGTGCAGTCAATACTGACACACTGCATGCTTGGAGTCCTCGGAACCAGCCAAGATTTATTTGCTGTCTCCTCTAACTCCAGAAACAGCTGCAGAGCTGCATGTAAATTCTGATGCCCACCAAGATCATTTTATTTGATTACTATAGTTTAAAGGATCATCAACACCCAACTTACAGGTACTAAGGACACACTGTAGGCTTCCCAAAACAACCAGTTAGTATGCAATTACCTGGGATGCTGCTTTGCACAATATAATGTACTGATATTTTGGGGGTTTTTTTGTAGTTTTTAGCATGATTGCCCAATTTGCTTAAAGTTCTGAAGGTACTGTACTGACCTACTACCCTAGCAATAATTAATACTAAAAGATCAGATGTGTTTGTTCATGTCTGTGCTTCCATGATGAATGGACATATCTTGTAGAGCCAACCATAGTGAAGGAGGAAATACTAACGGGGGAAAAAAAGTGTGTCTCAAATGTATGCAAAACCGTGGCTTGTCAAATATTACAATTTAAAATTTAAACTGTGGTGGAGGCCTAATGTACTATTTGTAATATCGCTTTTGAAATAGGACTTTGAATATATAAAATGTCATTTGGAGTTCAGCAAAAAGCAAGTCTGCAATATTACTGCAATTCCCCAAAAATTGTAAGTGCTGACTTTGGATACTATAATTGTCTGCTAACAACCCATCTTCAACGATTATTTAAATAAAGCTCCAAGACTCCTGATAATTGACTTATAAGCATATAAAACAAGTTTTGTGGAGAAAAAATAAATAACAGCAGTACACATCCATCTATCTGACCACTTTATCCAAAGCAGGACAGCGGGGCTGCCAGAGTCTATCCTGGCAAGCAACAGGCGCAAGGCAGTCTGCACATTCTATATGAATGTCCATGTAATGGTGCAAACAGGACTGCAGTATTCTGTCACAGTCCTTCTGCCAACACTGTAACAGCAAAAGGGGAAACAAGGTCACACTCCCATGTGGCTCTCGGTGAAGCCCCTGCAGCCAGCTCTCCCCTGCTAGGCAACAGTACCTCCCTGATGGATGTCATTTCTGTGATTAATAGACTTAATAATCCAACTTTTAGAAGAAGGTCTGCCAAGATCTTCCATACTACATTGACAGTGCACACCCCCTGCAAGAAAGTTGCTTCCCTTTTCAGTTTGTAAAACATATCATGCTTGCACCGGTCATTCTGCATCAGCTTAACCAAGCACTGAATCACACCATTGCAGAATTTGATGAGGTACTGTAAGTGCTGACATGTTTTTAAGGAACTTATAAATGTACACATTTGGGGCAAATCTTGACATTTTCAAAGCCTCCAAGTTTGTAAAAACATAACAATCTGTCACTTGAAAACACAGCATGGATAAACGTTCAGCCTATGCAGCTCATTTGGTTTTTAGCAGTTAAATGAGACAAGATAAATTTATTCAGGAATCCTGACTTTCATAATAGATACACATTGGGAATGTGATGTAGTATATTTCATTTCAGAAGGATATTGATAAAGTTACTCAGAAATAATTAATTCTCAATTTGAAGATGGTTGGCATTCATGGAAACAGGTGTTTCTGGATTGAGAAATGGTCATTAAATTGAAAACAGAGAGGGGTGGACATTAAGACTGAGGTGGTGTAATTAGTGGAGTACCACAGGGATCTGTACTAGGACCACTGCTATTCTTTATAAGAATGATCAAGATTCTAGTATAGCTCTTAAAGTGGTGAGATTTGCTTATAATACAAAAATTAGGAGGATTAGCAAATACTGTAGGAATAGCAACAAAAATTTAAAAAGATTTAGATGAAATTCAAGACTGGGCAAACACCTGGCAGATGGCATTTAAAGTACACATGCATAATTGAAAATGCTGAGCTAGAAGAGGCTATGTATGAAAAAGACTGGGCTTTTACTGTATAAATTTATGTTGAAACCACTTACATATTCTAGACAATGTGGGGACAGAATTGAAAAGACAAACAATATACTGTGTTTTGAAACCACAGAATTTAAATCAAGGGATGTTATGTTAAATGTTAATATGCTAAAAAAAAGTTGTTTTGGAGGGGTATAAATTGTGCCATAATATGGCCAAAGTCTTGCCTTGATTTAGTGGACACTTTTTTGAAGAACTCCAGATCTGATGATTTTTAAAACCACAATAAGCAACATCCAAAAATCTTTGGAAAAATGGGACAGAAACTCTCATTTGGACACAACACATGGGAGATGTGTTGTTCTTCCCAAAACTATAATTTCTTCTATAAGAGGAATTATAGAATGTTTTAATGTTATACAATTATTATTCACTCACTCACATGGAATCCTTTTGAATAAATAAAATTGTGAAAACAGAATTATAATGTGTATGTTAAATACGTGCTAAGATATTATAACAAGATGTGTTCAAGCACTGACTTGCCTGGCTCTAGCTGTGACATTCCAACAGCTGTGGATGAGATGTTGTGATGAGGCTGACAAGATGGTAAGGAGTCAGGTCTGTGTCAGCAGGTCAAAAGCTCAAATCCAGGTTAAGGACTAATTTAATTCTTAATATGAAACATCAAGTCAGTGTAAACATTCATCAGAATCCCCACCAGAGACTATTCAACAAAGCTGTCCCTGGACTTAGATTTTTTTGTTATTTCCTAACTGGGTTAAGTAAAAAAAATCAACATTTGCACCTGTTCAGCATTGATTTGAGACTCTGTTCTTTAAGCACACAACAAGCAGTTGCTTTATTTTGCAGACAGCTTAAGTCATCTTCCAAAATTTATGTGAAAAAAACACAAGGAACGCAAAAAGCAGACAATTACATAGTGAGACCTGGATTGTGCCAGAGAGGACCAACCAGACTGGCTATGAGGCTCAATTCACTTTCATACAATATTTCAAAAGAGTCCTCTTCCTCTCACTGTCCAAAGAAAAACATCTTCAGCTCTCAGGTATCAGAGATAATGCTGATTATGCAATTCTAATGCTCATTAAGAGGAAATAAAAGTTCAAACGGTTCTGCTAATATAAATAAAACATTATTTTGTCCTTTCATTACCAATGTTGAGCCATGGATTACACTTTGACCCTAATAAATGTGTGCATGTGTGATGGGGAGGGTTAGCCTTCTGGTATTTATCTTTTTAAAAAGGCCTCAACACTTTGGAGAGAACTACAAAGTCACAGAGAGAGGGCTTTTCATATTCCAGACTCTTCATTACCACATTTAAACTTTATATATACTGTAAACGCCTCAAATTTCAGCCCTCTAAAAAGAACCTTTTCAGCTATTCCTCCTGATCTTTCAGGGCAGTCCACTTCATCAGCCCCAGGGGGATAATTATGATTTTTCAGTCATCCAAAAGACAGTTTGACCCCATAACCCTACACCAACACCCTTTTACACGTCAGAGAATTACTGTGAGCTCCCCTGCCCCAGCTGCAGAAACTGCTGGGCTCCGCTGGGGTTCAATTATTTTAACACCCAGATCCCACACATGTCTTTGGAATTATTCTCCTCTAGACCGCCGAGCTGAAGGACCAAAGAGCCAAGGGGGAACATTTTAACAAACTCACCCGTGCAACAACTTAGATCCACCACTCTAATACTCAGGGTAAAGATTTCAGTACAATGTGCTTAAACTTGATCAAGGGAATATATGGCAATGATCTGCTCACAGGGTACTACTCCAAAAACATCCAAGGGAAATCTCTGTAAAAATCAAGGATTTTGTCAATTTTTAATATTCTTCTAATGTCTGAACTGCTTTTATCTTGAATTTCACAGAGCACTGTACAAAATTATCCCTCTCCTTCCAGTTCTGTTCCATTAATAACAATATACAAAAAGTGGTGATCCAGTGGTATTGATAGACCAGTAGGTGACAGTCTTTCATCTGGACTGCAATTTTCAAATTAATTGCTGGAGTACAGTGACAGCGACGTTCAACTGAGGTCTTCATTACTTGGTCATTAAAGACAATGACATGTTTGTAAGAGTAGGGATATTAATTCTGCTCTCATGGCTAAATTCTATTTTGAGGTTCTATAATGTGGTCTCCCTAAATTTCCTTCAAAAATCAACTGCTAAAGTCTGCTAAAGTTTCTTACTCTTCCAGGGTTTCTTTATTCAAAACATATAAATGCAAGGAATTATTTAAAACGGCAATAAGAAAAACATGATACATAATATCAAGATTGTGCTTCACTAATTGTATAATTGTACAATATAATTAATAATACAAAGAATGAAATCTGGTGCGAGTTCACATTGTTGGAGCTGGGTTTTTACAGGAATTTTTTTGCTCCCTGTTAAACTGGGAATGATTTGTTGTTTCTTGTGGAGGAAGTACACAACACTCGCAGGTAAAAGAGGAATACAATAAGTACATAGAAAACTAAAATGTTAAAGTCAAAAAGTTTCATCCTTTTGTGAAAAGACATGACTTTCTAAATCTAGAAACAAACAAGGAACACAAAGGATGAAGGGGGTGTTGGATTAAAAGTGGTGCTGCACACTGATCAATTGGATTTCAAAGCCCATCCTTAAACCTCATGTGGGGCCTATGAAGGTGATTAAATTGGTAAGCCAGCTGTTTCCGTTTGGCTACCTGTTAACAGAATGGGTTCTTAACACTCTGTTAAAACATACAGCACTCCTCAAGAAAACACCGGCATACTACAAACACATGAGCTGTACAGCGATTTATTGTGAATTGTGCACGTACAGTAGATGTTGTCTCCCATTCATTTGATCTTAATTTGCCATTCGAAGGAACATTTAGGGTTGTCCGACCAACCAAACCTTAGAAAAAATAAATTAAGCCAAACCATTGATTTTAGCCCCCATAGTTAGATAGGAGCAAGATCTTTTACTTTTATAGCTCAACACCTTGGAATTTGTCTACATGACAAAGGCCTATATAACAGCTTTCTTGAACTGCACACAAAAGCTTTTTATAGGTTATAAGTACTTCATTCAAATGCCAGCTTCTAACTAACATGATAAAAAAACATGCAAATAACTCTTGTTCCAGTCCTTGGAGTCTTTTCATAGATAAACCATTTCCTGAGGGCACTGGGAAAGCTGGAGCGAGATTGTGGCTGATCCTCTGAACCTCCGCCCTCCAATTCTCAGCCTGGGAGTTTCTCCCCCCCTGGGCCAGCACAGTAGCAGTCTGCTTTTCATGTTTTCATCAGGTTAAAACTGCAAAATAACTCCATCCCCCACAGCTACCATCTACAGCTTTCTCTCTCAAGATGTGCGGTGGTCTCAGCTTTCTGATTGCATCTTAATTCCTAATATGTGAACCCAGAGAGTATGGAAAATATATGCAACCCTTGAAATACTTCAAAGCTACTTCTGAAATAAGTGTGCATACAACAGACAGCAGGGAAATAAAGAGAAACATCATTGAAGACAGTGCTATTTTAGAATTTCTTCATATTTTTTCACTCAGGGACCAAATTATTAGCACACCTCTGTGAAATGAAATTAATCTCTCAGTGATTTTTGGAGACTGAAACAGCTTCCTTCAGCCAGATCCCACTTCCTTGGAAAACTGTTACAACCGTATAGTTGAATTCCAAACACCATTCCCGGGTGATTATACTAAAACAATCAGTAGGTACTCAGATGCAAATACTGTACTGTACAGTATATCAACATTTTGCAGGCTGCATGTGGTCATTCTTTTAGTTATTTGTAATGCAATTGTAACTTAATTCAGCAGATAAAGGAAAAAAGGACTATACTGTATGTGTATTTCTCACAATCATTACAATAATAGCTGCCTTCTTAGTAATAAAAAATCATCTGTTTCCTAAAAATATTGCACCATTGTCATTCTTCCTGAGATATCAGGATTGTACCACCTGCAAAGAAAGTACAAACAGACCTACACTGGTTGAGAGTTCTCAAACACGTCTGGCCCAATTATCTCATTTCCACACATTGCTGGAAAACACAAGGGGTTACTGTTAAATGTCGTGAGGACTAAAAATAATCCTGTCTTGTCATCAGGGTATTCTTTCTTTTTGCTGGTCCATTTACTGTCAAAACTTTATACGGTACAACTACAACACAACCTAAACACTGTCATATTATTTCTTCAAAGCTAGAGGAGCAGAGAAACATTTATGTTTGAGAAAGAGACATCATCCTTCTTACACTTTACAATAGAGTTACTGTCCAAATTCCTATCATCCAAAAACCCGAAGAGTGGTTTTACATTAACCCAAAAGGAATGAGGTGGTACACCATGCAGTATTCAGTTAGGAACAAACCTGGTATGTTGTATCTGTGCACAACACATAACTTTCTGGTATACAGAAACATACACACAAGGACTCATGGACTGTTTTGTGTATTTTAAAAAGTTGGGAAAAATATATTGATACTCTGCAGTTACCCCCGTAACCAAAAGTGACCTATAAATATGAAGTGAATTCATATATGAACATATATTAATTTAAATATGAAGCCCAAAGCTTTTACTCAATAATAAAATGTGGTTTCAAAAGTAACTAATAAAGTTTAAAAGAAAGGAAAAATCACAATAAATTGAAACGTTGGCTATATCTCAAATCTATAATGTTCCTCCAGTTGTTGTGTGTGTTCATGTCTGAAGACTTTGAGTCATTTTCATTGATAACAATTGATATCAGCTTTGTGAATACTTGATCCAAATTTCACACCTCTTTCTGTTGCTTCTAGGAACTTTGTATGAGTGTGAAGTCCTGGTTCCAGACACACATCACACTCACAGTAATTTGACTTCCATTTACACACGTGCTTACTTAATAATCAGGCTTATGCTATTATGTAAAAAGCATGGATTGTATTTTAAAGCTGATTAGCAGTGTTTCCTTTTATGTTCAGCAATTTGTTTGACTATCAAAAGATTAGTGTGACTGGGCTACAGGCTCAAATCTTCACAGCTCATAATGAAACTGCAAATACTTGAGCAGAATCCTCAACATGTGAGCTTCTTCACACACACCTTCAGTCTCTGAGGCTGAAACAGTGTTTTCTTGTTCTTTACGTCTTTACTTTTGTGGAATTAACCTCTATTTGTTCCACAAAAAATATGGATTGCTCAGAAAAGACTTGATATTAACAATTATTCCATAGGGAAGAATTTCAACCGCAAAATGGGTAAAAAACAACCATAAAATCCACAGAGTAGGAGAATTAAAGATTAAAATGTGACAAAGTTAATGCTCCAATGGAGGACTTGTGACCAAAACATTGGATGTTTTTGTACCTTTGCTAAAATGTAAGTCTAGCTTATCGTGATATACAGGAGTTTTTTTTTTTGTCAACAGCAAAAGAAAATCTCATTCCGAGCAAGAAAATATTTAATTTTCCCCACTTCACATACCACTGTAAATTGTAGGATAAGCCATAAAATGTCACTGTGCTTTTACGTGCAATCATTTTGTCATTTATCACACAAATGCACAAAATAAAGCCCCTTAAAATGTTTAATTTTAAAATGACAGAACCACTGAATAAATATAATGCTGGTGCTTACAACAGGCAGTCCACCCATTGTGAATGAGCCAGTTATTTCTGGTAAGAAACCACTACAGCCTGTGCTGGAAGCACAGGGTTTGAGGCAGGACTGCACTCAGGACAGGACTCTTGTTGTTGCTACAGCAATCATTAATGATACTGTAATTGTATTTCTGTAATAAAAAGTGCTGTTTTTACAGTGGCACCTTGCTTCTATCCAATGGAAACCCAATATCAGTGCTGGATTTTTGAACCAGCTATGTGGAACATATGTCTGAACATTGGTCAGTGTCAGTACACAGGGAGTAAAGCTTTGCAGATTCTGTTTAAAAGACTAATAGATACCAAACTGAAAAAGTTTAAAAGGTAATTTGCATGCCTGTTACTATCACTATTTCAATACCAAAAACAAAATATTTCACAAGACATGGTTTGTGACTAGTCACAACTCTGGATTTAAATTATTCCAACCCAGAAAAAAACATGGCCACATAAAACTGTAAACCCTATTTCTGTGTAGGTAAAAAAAGCACCTCAGTGAGATCTGGAATACAGCCAGACACAGTGCAAAAACAGGCCCACTGCTATACAGGCCAGGCTGCCCCTGGAGGTCCATGAAACAGCTCACTGAACGAGGCATCCACCCTCCTAATTATACTTATCTGATTAGGCATTACAATTGGCTCCTCACTTAAACCCGATTAGCTGTGGCCCCAGTCTGAGCAGTGAACTGCTGCCCTAATCCTTGTATTACCATCCTGCTGCTCGTGTCCGAGAGAGTCAGAAAAGATTATCCCCCGTTTCTCTCCCCCTCTGCTTGTTTGCAAGCTGCTATCGGCTACGGGTTTGCTCGTGGACTCAACAAAGAGTCACTCTCTCAACCGTCCACATAGGGCTGCCAGGACCCTCCTTAGGTGACAGGATGAAACATGCAAACGATACAAACATGGTGCTTCTTCTGGAAGTGAAAAGGTATATGCTTGGTACCATTTTTGCATTTTTGTTTTGTTAATCACAGTAGTAAAAGTAATGGCTGGAAAAAAATGAAAAGAGTAAATTGTAGAACTGAATTTATCATTTATGCATGAAGACTAATAACAGTTAAAATGTTTTTCTTCTGAAATTACCAGTGGAGAGTTACTTGGACATGCACTGCAGGTTTTAACTGTACTTCTAATTAGTAGACTGATTATCACATAAGCAATACATGAGATTTGGCGTCTTTTACAAATAGTTGGTTCAATTAATCTGTTAAGTTTATTTTTATACTCTAGCCTTAAAGGTGTCTGCTTTAAAATTTGACACCTTAAAAATCCTTATTTTTAAAAGTAAAAATAAAGGTTAAAATCCTAGGTTCAGCTTTAAGATCTGTGTTGCTTTGCAAGTCAGATTTTAAGAAATTCTAGGAATGACACTAATGAACTCGCCTTCAAATGTGTTCTGTTGGTTTGAAGCATTGGATTTGTGTGGTTCATTATTAAAACATCTGAGCTCCCTTCAGAGAGAGATTCTTTTGTACCTTCTTTCACAGAAATTCTGTCAGCATTTTAAGATCAACAATTTGCTGGCTTTAAGAAAAGAAAGCCAATCAGTGCTCCATCTTTAAACTTCACTTCAGGGCAGTCCTAGTGAGGAAAACGCTTGGGATGATAAACAGATGAATATGACACAGTGTTTATACATGCTGCTTGAAGAAGTTATTCAACCACATCTTCATCTTTAATTTTCTCAGTCATTTAATATTCCATAACATAAACAAGCAAATCTGGAAAACTAGAGGAAGGCTGTAATACTGATTAAAATAATAATAACAAAAACAAAAATAATCACCATCATTGTCCGTGATACAAAAAATCTTCCAGTAATTTCCTTTAATGAAATACTGTAAACCCATAGGTAATATATTGACAATACCAGCTAACTGTATGTTGATCTAATTTCGTTAATTAAACAATAAGGTAAAACTAGAATTCAACCAGCAAAAGTCACAATAATCTTTGTGCAGGATTAGAGTGAAATTCGCCGAGACCTGATGGCGTGCAGCGGTTGGTATAGCAGTGCTGAGCTGGTGCTCCAGGCTTACTCGAGCTCTTTCAAGTAGGAAGTAGTGACTCTTAAGTGAGAATTTAGATGAGATCACATTCAAAAGCTTCACAGAACTTCTTCAGCACAGCCCCAGACCCTTCAACATTTAACATTTCTTCTTTATAGAAACTACTGAGCACAGCCATACTGCCCTTCTCAATCAGCCTACTCTTTGGATCAGGAAAGCACCTCCACTTTCATTCTTCCAGTTGTACGGCCTCGCTTCCACAGGGGCGTCCCTCTCGAGACCCATGTTTCCCCACCAGGCCCAGATAAGATGTATTAGTCCCTTTTGAGTGCTCTCCTGGGAACAAGCTCTCTGCTACTTATCATTAGCTGTCTTCTCTGCCTGCTCTAGAGTCCATTTAAAAAAACACTTTCAATTGATTGCCTTGGGAATCCAAGTACTTAACATAATTTGCCCCCCCCCCCAAAGCAAGAATCTTCTTTGTGGCACAGAGCTGCCCAGTCTAAACCCACTTCATAGAAAGCAAATTAGACTTTTGCATTAATGATCCCAGACAGAGGTTAGAGGAGGGAGTCTGTAATTAAAAGCTTTCTTCTTTTTAAGCAGTCCAAATATGCCGCAAAGATTGCCTTTCCTCTTTCTAATACGAAGACTTAGCAAGATGGCATATTCTGGACATGAAGTTATTGCTGAGGAAAAGGAAAACAATATTTATCAGGTCTGCTAGTTTTATTTTATCTGAAGTGTATCCATAAGGAGCCTAGTCTTTCACATTCCCAGTTGGTATTTACAGTACAGTACACTGCAGTGTCATCATTCAGCAAGGACCCTGATTTTAGAATAAATACATTCAACATGGAGTAGCAGGAACAAAGGGAAGATAATAATTTCAGAAATCTTTCCCCACTTGAAAGGGACAGCCTTAGGTGAAAAAATTAATATAATGGTTTCCTTGATAAGGACTTCGCCTCTTCTTGAGGTTATTCTCAAGTGTTCGAATGACAAACAACCCCCTTTTTGTTGTTGAATTTCTGATATCAAGAATAGATTAACAGACCCTCCTTCCCACTGCTAGATTCTCAAAGGGTTGCAGCATTGTAATCACATTCTGATACACAATGCCATAAAAGGGACCAAATCTAAATTCATGGTTGTCTAAGAGTAAACACACACACAAACTTATGGAGACTATGAAACTATTAAACCTCATTTTTGTTTAGCTTGAAAAGGTTTGGCTTCTGTTTTTAAACATTATATAGCCGCACCCAGTCTTTGATGAAAATGACTTTAGTGGGCTCTAAAGACTTCTGGATGCTTTTTAAGTTGTTGTTTTTCCATAAAATGGCTCATTTGTTAAGCCTTCACTTGTAACGGCTGTGCTTCAAATGACAATCTTTATATTTTTTTTATTTTTTGCACTTATTCAAAGTAAGAAACCATTCTTTCCTTTTGTGAGCACAAAATTAAAATCAGCATATGGATTGTTAGTCAAGAGTCTTTCTGAGTAAACAGAAAGATGTTTTGTATATGGAAACATTTTAGGTAAACGCAGTGGTAAAATCTCAGGAGAAGTGAACATTTGGTGCATGTTTAGAGCTTTGAAAACAAAATTCTCCTCAGGTTTACACACTGATCCTCAGGGCACATACCGTAATCAATAAGACAATGTGATGTTTGCTGTTCAAAAGACTATTCTACTTCAGGAATTTTTTTAACTGTTTATTATTTCAGATTCAAAACCACAATGGCTGTCAGCTCCATGTCAGCACATGGCTGCACCCCATCAGGGGACCCCAAGAATTGGCCTACAGAAACACTGCAGTCCTGTCACTTCTCTGTCATTTCGTAGGAAGACTAGTGATAAAATTGAAGATAAATTTTAAATCCATTGTCATGCACAAGTATTCAGGCCCTACAGTACCTATAGTGGTCCTTTTGTGCAAGTGCAAAATGATGTATATACCATCCCTACAAACAATGGCACAATGATGCATATTTTTTAATTCATAGTTTAAAACCTGAACCTTAACCTGACCTCTAAGGGTCATATAATTTACAGTAAATGTCAGCAAAATTAAATATGTTGATTGCACAAGTATGCAGACCAATGAATTCAATATTTGGTAGAATTACCTTTGGCAGCAAGTACCGCCACAGTTCTTCCTACTGTATGTAAGCCCCTACAAACCTTGCACACAGGCTTGGTGAGATTTTTCCCATTCTTGTTGGTAGATTTTCTTCAGGTCTCTCGCATGGCTTGAGGATCTCTTATGGACAGCGGTGCTCAGGACATTCCACAAACCCTCAACAGAAATCAAGCCAGGACCTTGACTGGGCTTTACTGGACATTCACTTTCTTATTCTTAGACCATTGTAGTGTAGCTTTGGCCTTGAGCTCTGGGCCATTCTCCTGCTAAAAAGTGAATTTTCATCCCAGTTTTAGCTCTTAAAGCAGAGTGAGGCAGAGTTTCTTCTGAAGCTTCCCTGAGCTCTGATCCTTCCATTTTCCCCTCGGTCTAGGGTTCTAAGCTGTGTCTGGGTACTATGGCAATGACACTGGGTATTTTTCATCATGCTCAAGGAGATATTCTTTGTGCTTTTTAGATTTTCCTCTTTTGTGCCTTTCTACAACTTTATCCATGCTTGCTTTGAAAGCTCCACAGCACTGCTGGCTGAATCTTTGCTTGAAATTAAAACCTGACTGCAGGATCTTACAGAGGACCTTGAGTAAATTTAGGTTTGCCATTGTAAAGGATCTGAATACTTTCGCAATAATGACTTTTCCCCTTTTTTTTACATTAATTATCTGTTCTTTTTGCATTCTGTTTTGAATGTGTGGAGCAGGTTGTGTAACAAATATTAATTGCTTCTTGTAATGACTGCAAGCTTTAAAGTGATAAAATGTAAAAACTGTGCAAGAGTAAGAATACTTTTGCTAGGCATTTTATATCACAAAGATCACAAAAATGATTTCAGTAGTCTATTGCCTCAATATTACCAATGTACTGATTGGTGTGTTTAGTTTTTAATAATCTCCCCCTGCAAACTAATTTGCTAGAATTCATATATTCCTTCTCATTAACTGCACCTACACAGTCCTTCTAGTTAATTATAGGAACTCTCTTTACATATAGACATTTTTTAATCATTAATCATTTAATTAATTTTCATTGTTTTAAGGAACTGATTATATTTTCTTTTCCTGAATGCTTCTTCATGCCACATGCTATCATCCATAAAGCAAACTGAACAATACCCCCTCTTACATAAAAAAATCAATCAGATTAAGAACATAAGAAAGGGTATAAACGAGAGGAAGCCCCTGGCCCCTCTAGCTTGTTAGGTAGTCAGTAGTCAGTTGACCCAGGGGCTTCAGCCAGCCATTGCATGAAAGAACCAGGATATCAGCTTCAGCAACATGGAAGGACAGGCTGTTCCACACACTCACTGCCTTCTGTTCTCAGGTTTACATGGATTTCCACAACGTTTCCACTTCTACCTTCTGGTTTGTGTTTCACTCATTATTCTGTCAGGTATGTTGTGTGTAGCCCCCTTAAACTCACACCTAAATTTTCAAAGTTGTGGATTGGCTGAGATGCATTAAATTACTTTTTTTTTTTAATCCTAAGTCCTCTGAGAAATAAACCAGAAAGACTTGGATGATGATACACATAATACCTGCAATTGATGGGATACTTGAAATACAACAGCTGAGTAATATGAAACAGAGCAATTAAACCATAAAATTTATAGAAATCCATTGGGCTGGCTTACACTCAAAACACTACACTATGAAATCAGAAGACACTGCTAGGAGATGCACCTGAACTGTGCTGTAAGAGCACTGCAGTTTAGGAAGAAAAGTGGGAAATGTTAGGGAATGTTTCATTAACCACAGGATGGAAACAAGTGATCTGGGGTTTCCTAGTGCCAAATAAAATGCCAGTTTTGCAGAACTATGCCAGACGTTTTATTAGAGAAAAGAAACATGCATCATGCTGCTTAAAAAAAACTGCCTTAATGCATGTTATACTTTCTTCTAGTATTTGTAAAAACAAGAACCAGCATAAGGAACACACTCATTTCATATTGGTCTATATCTAAACCTGCCAAACAGACTTCCATTCAGTAACTTTGAAATACCTTAAAGCAGACATCAGTATACAGGTTTTTTTTACCACCAATAATGGAACTCATTACAATGACACGGACCAGCTAAAAGTAATTAAATTTAGGAACTGGTTTTGATCTACTAATGGAACTAACAAAGACAATTACCACAACTTGTGTCCAATTGGTTCGCAATGTCTGTTAGATGCTGCTGTTAATTTAAAGGAAAAATGTTTATGCCATTCCGAGATGACTGTGCATAGCAAGAACAAAGCCAATCACCTCGTGAAATATCTTCCTTTCAATTATTCCTGGCTCTTTGCGCACAGCAGAGTTAATTAGGCTGCTAGTTATGTGCGTTCTTTTCTCTCCTCATCTTCCTGCTTTACCCCTGTGTGCAAACAAAGCCTCCACCCTCCTACATTCAAAGAGACACCACTGAGAATTTAAAAAAGGCAAGACAGATCTTTTATTTAGCAACTAAAACTGCTATCTTGTAATTTCAAGATGACAAATTACTCACATGGACCTCTATTTAATGGGAGTCAACACATCCATCGGTAACCCCACTTTCAACTCGGCCTTCTCGGAAAGCAATTGATCTTTTTCATACACCAGTGAGAATTCTCTGGATTGAAAGGCACAGTGTTATTTCTCTCATACCGGGAATGTTTCATTAAAGAACCCTTAAAACCTACAGTACAAAACTGTCACATATAAAAGGCACAGTGGACTGAAATGTGTCATATCAAACAAATACTGTTTTTGAATGGATTACTTAAATGAAGGCAGTAGAAAATGATGTATGTAATGCAAATTAATTTAGCAAATAAGCATTGAAACTATTTATAATGTATAATATGTATTGCACAATCGGTTTGTACAGAGGTTGATGCGTTGTTTTCTTGCTTCCATACAGTTATAAGTGAAGGGCTGCATGATTTGAATCCAGCTATCCTGAAACTGAAACCTTCCACAGGTTTTTCATCCAAGTGGACTGGTTGACATTTGAAGCATCCATTCAACCCCACATGGCTTTTTCTACTTTATCAGGACTGTCCAGGCTGAGATCTTTTCCTTGCTGTTCCATCAACCCCTTTTCCAAATAGTTTTACACCACACTGCATGTACACTTGTGACCACTGTCATGTTACAAGATGAATTCCTATCCTGTGGGACACATTCCTAAGGAAATAGCGTTGTTCACCTGTCTGCAATCCAGATGTCCTGGATCTTACATGATTCCCCTTGGGGATGCAGACCCATAACTGTATTCATCCAGCCCTGTACTTCACCAGGGCCCCTACACTACAGTATTGTTGTACCACTCTCCAGTGTTCCAGTTCCTCATCCCCAAACGATGCAAAATTTGTCTTTTTAAATGAGGGGAATATCCTGGTGGAACATCGTTTTTTGATGCCATTTGTAGACAGAAGTAGATTAAACTAAAAATACTTAGTTAAAGAAGCTCAAGTAAGGAGCTGTGTCTGCATGCATAGGCTGCAAAGGAGCAGGTAAAGGTTGATTCCATGCTGAAAGAAAAGAGAGACAACATTTTGGGTGTGGAGCCTTCTGCAGGCGTTATTTAATGTGTTTAGTCCAGACAAGGTGAATGTCACTCATGCCTCAAAATGAATTTTGTGTTCTGTCATTGGAATTTTAACAAAATCCAAAACAAAATATTTCTTTATAAAAACAGAGACAAATTCTGACAAATTGCTTTTCAAACACATTTCTTTTCAAACACACAAACATTTCTTCAGCAGCTCTAATATAATGCCAGCAAAACTGTCAGTGAGTAACTCCACTAGTTTTTTATTCTTCATTTAAAAAGCATCTTTAGAAAACAATTTAAGATTAATACGATTGTGCAGGAAGTCAGCATGCATCTAAATGTTAATTATAGAATGCGACTGATTTCATTAATTAGGATGAGGAAGTAAATATTGGATAAATGACTGCATAATTACATGATAATTATCAGATATTTAACTAAAGATTTACCTGACTGATTCTGAACTGTGAAAAGAATTCTAAAAGAGACATATCGTACCTGATGCAGAAGTCATTAGCTTTTCATTTAATCAGAATCTTACAAAATACACTTAGTTAAATTTAAAAGACACGGAAGAAATCCTAATTACAGTGCTCTTTTCTGCTGGCATCTAACGTGAAACAAAAAGGCAGATTTCTTTCTTAATATATTCTGCGGCTATCACAGTGTACAGAAACCTTGCTGCTGAGTCTTCAAATTCATGCCTAGTTTTGCAAGTCAGTTTAATTTATACACTCAGCTAAAACATTCTGTCATAGCATCTGTAAGATGTTTAAGGAAACAAAGGCTGGTAGTAACTGCTTCAAAATGTGATGTCTTTGCGGCTGAGGTTAAATATTGAATGGTTCTTAAGCTTCTTTTAGTACATTATAGGCTGTGTTTTAACTCTTCTGACCTCAAGAGTTTTATTGCTACGGTGTGGACAGGAAGCCACTCCTAGTGTTGGCATTATAGAGAGGGATAGTATTTTAAGAATTTGACTAAGACTTCAAGTTTAGGTTTTAGAAATTACATTTTATGCAGAAAAAGGTCCAAAACCACCCCCTGATTATTAGCGGCAGAAGTTTATAGATTTGTTTACAAAATACAACATCCTCGACATCTATAAATGTTAATGTACTATGCAGAGTTGGAGGAAAGATATGCCCAAGCACATTTGTGTTGAAATAAAAAGAACCAACATTTAAATAACACATTTTGCTTACAATAAACAAACACAGTAACTGGTCAAAGTCAAGGTTGCTTTCCCTCTTTATATACTTTCTTTTGTGTACTCTGTAAAAACTGTTACACTTTACATGCAGAATGGCAACTATTAAAATAATTCAAAGCCATGGGGATATACTGTAACTAATCTGTGAATGTTATTTACCAAAGAACAATTTAAGAAAAATCAAGTTTGTTTTTATTAGCCTCACTGCCAACACGCAAGGTTACAATGTGTCATATTTATGTGTTTGCTGATCTCTAAAGAACGTTGCGTAAGTATTGCTAGACCTCTGAGTTTATCTCCTAGCAGTCGTATGTCTAAAGATCCCTTTGGCACTGTCCTGGTGAGAGGCTGGCAGGGGACGTGTTGCCTTGGGTAAGTTCTCTGCTTGCTGTTGCTGCACACTGTAAATTTATTCTACCCACAAGAAGTGACTCATTTCGCTTCAGCAGTCACTTTTACCAACACCAATAAATAATCATCTTGAAACAAGCATGGCAACTCAACATGAGATCAAACCTTTGCATCCCAGTACTGCTGATCAAAAGAACTAAAAGTAGTTGAATGTATCAATTTGAATCATTTAAAACACCTCTAAAAGAATATAAAAATGTAAATCTGGGCTTTTAGGTTACATATTTGGACAGGATAGCAGGTTTTGCATTTTAATTGTAAATGTATTTTGAATATACTGTATAGTATTAAACGTAACAGTATAATTGCAAATTATACTATTATGTTTTATAAGCTTCATTTTCATGAATTCAGCTGTGCCCATTTTAGAAATAAAAATCTGGTGATAGTCTCTAAAAGGATGACCTACCTAGTCCCAAGAAAACTGATCACTACGTTATTCATTAACTAGCACAAATCCTGGTATACATTAAATGGCACAGACACTACACGAAGAGAAGAGGTTTGAAGATCAAAAAGGCACTATACAGTACAACTCAGAGCAAAGACATACTGGTTGCCTTTAGTTCTGACTGCCATAGTAATGGATAATCTAAGGCAGCAGTGTGGAGAAGTGGTTAGAATTACAGACACCAGGGGATCCTGGGTTCAACACTTCTGTGATCTTCTGTGAAGATACTTAACTCAAATGGCTCCAGTAAACGGGTGCTCTACAAACAGGCATTCTACATGATAATTTGTTCTCAATTCAAAGCAATCAGTTAAAAAATATTAAGGAATTCAACTAGACTTTAGGCGAGCGCAACCTAGTATTTCAACCAGGAACTGCTTTTTCCTTTACAACGATTCTAAAAATAAAGCTATTCTTTCCACCCCAGATGTTTTACTGCAATGACCTCTTTTCTGACCTTTGACCACTGACCCCTGGGAATGACCTATCCCAGAACAGTGCCCACATCAATACAGCCCTGGACTTGCAGAGAGGAATCAGCAGCACCAGAACACTGAGCAGCTTCTCCCAGGTCTGCACCCATCTCACTTCTCATGTTCTCATGACAGGCCTGCTAGAGCCCTCCTGCTAACCTTTCTCCCTTGTCCCCTTGGTATTTCACAAGTGTTTACTGCAGAAGAAGAGAGTAAGTGAGAGACGTGAAAGGGCATTCACACTGGGAATCAGTGAGAATCCAGCAAAACTAGTCAAAACCAAAGCAAGTCTTTGAAATCAAAAGGTGACTTGATTATGGACCTGTTCAGCTACCCCGTGTTATGACACAAACAGATCCTGCTTCTTGCGTACAGTACGTAATGCTGCAACACATACATTTTAAATCTTTTGATATTCACAGACAATTTTGTTTAGATATTTGTCAGTTCGCCAAAAATAACAAAAGCAGTCATGGCACCTCTTTCTCAAGCTGCGGGTGGGGACTGTTTGTATCACCACATACTTCACATGTCAATTCCTACTCCTTCTCCCTCATCAACACCGATTAAGAAACAACTCTGGTCTTGCTGGGGTAGTATTTATATCTTTTTCTGTCAAACAAAAACATTTTATTTTTGTGTTTGGATACATCAATAAAATGACACTGTTCAAATGTTCAAACCGTTCTCTCAATATTGTGTTAAAGCAGGAATGGCCTAAGAGTTGCAGGGTGTTTACCTTTCTTTTTGGGAAAAAAAACATGATAGCTACAGTACATGATCAAACTAAATATTTACTGTCAGACAAAATATTTACTAACCCAAAAATGAAATTCTGCTACATCATCCACCATAACATCCTGTTACAGATTTTTACACCAAAATCAAATGGCAAGACAACCCTTACTAATCACAATGGGCTTATTTTCACACAACGCACTGTGCCTCTTTTTATAAAGACAGTTTTTACCAGCTGTTCAAATGCATCATCTTACTGCCAAACCTACCACACCCAGAGAACCCAGAGGGAAGGGTACAACAGAGACTGTGGGTCATGAGCTGGTCACCATGAATAAAGGCCCTCAGCTCCCTGCCCTCTGGTTTGGATGTCTCTGCATGTGGATAAGTTCCTTCCCAACCACACAACTGACAAACAGCCACAAAGCAGGGCTGTTATGCAACACATCCATAAAAGAACCCTGAAAATGTAAGCATTTAAAGTCTGCGATGGTCTAACATAAAAAACAGTTTCAAAGACAAAAATGTTATGAGCTCCTGCTTTAGGAAACTATTTTTATTTTTCAAAAATACGTTCATACACTCATTTTTCAAATTCAACACTGCTGAGGAACATCAGGTCGCTGCACTGTTACCCAAAGTACCCAAAGCACTTTAAAGCACAGTACAACGAGCCTTTGGGAAAAGAGCACAAGATGATGTGTTTTTCTTTTACCCTCAATCCAGAATTTAAAGACCTCTCTGCAGGAATAAACATTACACTGAGATGTTACAGGCCATAGTTTGTAGCGCCTCTTTGGCCTCTGTTGTGTCAGCCATGAATACCAAAAAATTCTTTCTGCAGACCATTCTACTATCAAGGTGTACTAGATCAATTGTTCTGTGCTAGCTCTCACAAAAAAACAACTAATATTAATAACCAGTTGTTGACCTGATGTACTGTACTACCATCTCATTTCCAATTTTGCTTTTTCTTGCAAGAAAACCTGAAATAGGCAGCGACAGCTAAACTACACTGTCAAATGTCCTGTGCTTCTGGGATAGACTCAGTGTTTATAATCTTACCAGGATTATGCAGCATCCTGATAACAGATGGACAGAGGATGACGATGAAGATGATTGTAATTAATAATAATTTGGACCAAAAGAAGCTAGAGGATTAGGCTTTAATTGGATTGCGGTTGCTGCAAAAAAAATTAAAATTAACAAAGAAAGTATTTAAAGGGGCAAGTGCCTATGACAGAGAATGCTACAGCAGAATTAAAACCATAACAGGGCACTTATCATTTTAAAATGGAAAACCAATTAAACCATACATTTCCAAATTAGTAAATTACTTTAAATGAAACAAAAGTTGGATTTCTCATTATGATAAATACAGTCTCTGGAGGAATTTAAGAACAACAAATGAATGATTGCACCATATTGCAACCCAAATGAACAATGAACTAATAAAAAAAAATGTTATTGTTCCATCTGCTTTTGATGAGTTACTATTCAGATGAAAAACTATTCAGCTAAGCAAAGTTTATTAAAGCAAACTTTCAAACGTAACCTTATTTCTTCTGTTGCCTTGTTGCCTATTATTAAAAATAAACTTTATTCCTACACAGACCACCAATAAACCTCTTCATAGCTACTGAGGAGATTTACACAAAACACTTAGTGAGCCACTGAGCATGAGCAACTGAAAAAAGATGCCTTGTGTGCCTGAGAAGAAAATAAGTACCAGCGACACTTAATTCAACTCCAGCAGCAGCCCTGAACTACGTTCTCTGTGATTCTTTCAGAAATACAAGATTAATACCATTAATCTTTTTTTAATAAATGTAGTCTTGAATACAGACTTTTGTGTCAATGTCTGATGGCTTTAGCTGTCAGAGATGCGAGTCTTTCAATAGAAAATCAATCCGTAACGCAATAGGAGGGAATAAATTTCTGTTCCTCACTTCTTATCTGCACGGGCAAGAAAAATGATTTTCCATCAGCGATACCTCCAGCTAGCCTGCTGAAGTGAAAGAAATGCGTAAATAATAATAGTCATAATCGTAATAATAACAGGATCAATATGCAAACACCAGCCCACTTTAAAAAAGTGCATTTCATAGCATTATTTTCTCAGAAAGGCACGGCAAACAGTGAATGTTATCTTCCTCATATAGCCATTCCAGCCTGCGGATTATGGATGAGTGGATCTGCATTATTGTGTTTAAAGGGGGCTTTAAACAGAATAATTTAAAGCCTTTAGAATCCTAGCGAGCTCCAATCTAATGTATGGGCACTGCTGCCTCTGTTTAGTAATAATGTCACTCACCTCTCTAAGCCTCATAGAGAATTTGATCTTTCTTATGATATTAATGCACTTTGCATTTATACACTATCTTGTTGACTCTTTCCTGTCCGAATCACCTAGCAGACGCCCTTTCATACAAATCATTAAAATTGATTTTACAAAGAAATCAATACTCCATGAATGCCCTTCTTTACACATTTGCAAGTTTACTCAGTATGTGCAACAATATTTGTTTTGAATACAGTAGCATTTTCTACAAGCAATTCACCTTTGTTTTCTTAGTTACGTCTACAATATGTCTGAAAGGTCCACCTGATATTCTAGCTCCACAAGAAACCTTAAATCATAGTATGGTGGGCCTTTAAATGTTAATTAAATTTGGATTTATGGAAAGACCCAGTGATAAAAGACAAACCGTTTCATCTAGCACATCTAGCGCACACCTAAAGATAAGAGGACTAAATGCCAGAATCAGCTAGCATAACTCCACTTTAATAAGGCACAACAAAGCAGAGGATCAGACATGCTTCATGGCCTCCTTACAAGGAAAGCCATACTTCTGGCAGATTTAATGATCACGACACAAGACGACAGACAAAAGGACTCTGACTATCTGTGCGTTCCTGTAGGTGTCTAGAAGGGCCTGGTTGTAGACTGACTAAAGTGGACTCCTCCTCTACTCTTTAATATGATAGTTGGCCAAGGAGCCTCATCAGTTAAGAGGATTACACTGGATTTTGATGCTTTAGGTTGCACAAGAAAGGAAGGATTCAAAGTGTTTCCCAGGCAGCCTGGGACTCCAGTCTCACAACCTCCTGCTTGCATGAGCGGTCATGCAATCCATCTGTTAAAGAGAAATGAGTGGGTGTCTATTCAAGTAGGCATACTCTACAGTACATGCTGAAATAAAGGAAATAAAGGGTGTGTTGTATGAGTTGCATTACAATATTGGTAAGTGAAACACGAACAATATTACAATTAAAGACATGCAATGTTGCTTTTGCTACAATATTATGAGACAAAAAAAACTTTGGAAATGTACAAGATGTTTGCCACTTGTATTGAATGTTAAATCTGTGGTTTTTATATGCATCTTTCTTTGGCTAAATTAATGCACATCTAAAACCTTGTGAACTTTTTTTTTTCCAAAATCTGTACAAACAATACATTTTTGGTTAACACTACTGGGTCAAGACAGTATAGTTTCCAGCGATGCCATGTTAGAGAGTTAAGAGGCTCTCAACACACCACCAACATGGTTTTTAGCCATGCAGAGACTAGCTAACTAGGTACAATTCTGCTACTGTGATAGTCCAATAAGTGGGAGTCATTAGTCAACAAAAGCAGTAGGAGAAAGCAAAGCAGACAGAGAAGAAGCCTGTCTTTCAAACATAACTACTGTATAACTGGACACTCCCAAAACATGTGTGAATATGCCTATGGTTCTCCGTGGACAGAGCAGGGATGATGGACACAAGGGATCAAGTACAACCTGCAAAGAAAATGTAAGTGGATCATTCGATGATTACGATTTTTTACATGTATAATGTCCCAAATAGTGTTCAGCACATCAAAGACCACATAAACACATGTTCAGAACCTGTTTCATTGGATCATAAATGCCTAAGGGTTAGTAGAAATCAACTGTTAAAGGTTAGCAGAATTTGTTTTTATTTAACTATTTTTCTTTTTTTCTTTTTACATGATATTTCTTAATAATTAGTTTAGAAACTCTGCATCTGCAGCTTAATAACCACCACACCTGCTGTAAATAAAATCAGAACATCAGCATCAGATGAAAAATCAAAGGCTTCCCTTTTCTGGTGCTGCAAACCTAATTTTATGTTATTCGGAAAGAAATGACTAAAACATGTTGGCTGCCCAATTAACTGTATTCCCATGACGGCAATGGAACACAGCTATGTGTTTTCTCAGCACTTCTGGTTAATAATCGGCAATGTTGATGTTATAATATGCACCCTTCAGGCAATATAAACCCTTCTGCAGTGTTTACAGAAGAGCAATCAAGAAAAACAAAATAGCAAGGTACCTCAATGAAGCTTAGCTTTCAAGTGGCTTCAATCGGACCCTTTGACCATGCACAGACGCATACAGGTACTATAATGTCTCTGAATTTTACTGAAAGCCTTTCCTGTCAGGCAAAATGAAGCAAACCGCCGTTTTTATTGCCTTTTTAATAAAGAAAAAGGGAAAGCAGGAACACAAGGCAGGCTCAGCAGTATCCTCACAGGCTTAATTTCCAAAACATGATTAGATCTGAGTGATGACATGTTACAGGCGCAATGAAAGACAGTTCTCCTTCGGCCCAGAAGCAGAAATCTGCTCTACTGCTTAAACGTTCAAGAAGAGTCATGCCGCGGCTCCTTTGGGGTTCCATTATTTCTTGTACTTGTTAAGTGCCTTTTCTACATCAGACATCAAACACTTTCATGACTCTTTGCTCCACCAGTCTGACGCATTTAATCCCAGACTACAGGCCTTCTCAGAGCAGAGGGAAAGAATGTTAAGAGCAATCATTACCAAAGGATTTAGGGATTTACTGAAAGAGGCCAGGAATTACCAACTGAAACTTGATAGATTTTCTTTTTTCTAATTAACAAGGAATTGGTGACTTTTTCTATGGGCTGTTCTCGGAATGAGCAAAGGGTCCAAAATGAGCAAGACCCCTGAGTCTGTCCCCTGGAAGGAAAAGAAAGACACGACTCCACTACACCCTACGGAAGGCTACCATCAAGGCATCAGATAGAATTCTCTGGTTCCTCCGCTGAGCAATGACATTTCCTGTCAGAACCATTCTGATTCCTTTCCATTGCACTCGGAACTACGCCCATTTCCTAGAGAAGAAACCAGGCTTCCACCTGGAGACAGAATGGAATTTGAAGAGATAACAATGCCAGGACTGCACAGGCTCCCTGGACAAGAGGAGAAAAGAAGGTGAAGCCATAAACCAACCCTTCACACTATTCACTGCAAACATGCTTTGCCATTGTGAGACTGACATGCAGAAAATTCACATTTTCATCTCCGTACGGTCTCTCACTACTTTGAATAGTTGTTTGTACAGCATATATCATTGTTCTTCCAATGTAAATTGAAAAAATTATGTGTTCAACATCAGAATGCACTGTACAGAATAAAAAATGATTACAATGATTGTGATCTTTTTTGTTTTGGAAAAATGTGAACATTATATACAGTATGCTCATCAAATTTAACATTGCCTATATTACTTGCATGGATTATCTGAAAAACAATTAAAACCCCCATATTAAAAACAAAATCAAACAGAGAGACTTAGAGCACAATTTACTTAAAGAGCACAACCACAAAATACAAAATTGAATCAGGGGTCGTAGATTGTGCACTAGGAAATGCAGAAACACAGAAATGTATGAATGTTCCTCAAAACCAAAATTCAATAACGTTAAATGGAAATATTGCAGCATTACCATCCAAAACTCTTCCCCTTGAGATGAGTGGTCTCCTTCTAATGACACTCTATATCTCCATGGAACGCCCAGCACTAATAATAGCAAAAGAAAAGGCTGTGCAGTAATGGGAGAGACAGGCAGCAGTAATTTAACGATGATGAATTGGGAGCTTGCAAAGTGCTGGCTGAGTACCAGTGGATAATCGGAGTGCTCCCTCAGCCACACTCCACAACCGGCCGCTTAAAGGTACGCCCTGCGTCCAACAGCAGCGTCAACATTTGTTTCTGTCAATTCCTATTTCAGATGCACTCTGTATCCATACTCGGCTCCCGTCCTGGGGCTACCTCACTTTGGCCAACTGCTGGCCCATGAAGGGAGAAAAAGCCTTTCCAAGTCCCACACAGACAGGCTAAACAGCCGGACACCTGGCCTAGTGTTACCTTCATCAACAGGCGTAGCCAACTGAACACTCCAGGCCCGACAGACTCTCTACTCAAGGTGCTAATACAATTAGAGCCCATATGCTTTTCCTACAGATATAGTCCATTGTGAAGCATCTGTTGTGCAGAAACACCCTATATCCTGAGAGGGACATTGTTCTGCTCTGGTGTCATGAATTGGGTGGACAGTTGGATGTTTCATTTTCATTAGCCTCCTCTGCAACCATCTGTTGTTCATTCATCTGGTCGCCACTTAAACACTTCTTAAATGCTCAAAGCAGTTAGGCTTATGCCTCTATTCACTCCCCTGCTAGAAGCAGACTGTAGCCTGTTATCTAGAAGGCATGCAGGTAGCTAGTCATTTATTATCATTTATTATCTACGAGGGACTAAAGCGATTTTTATTTAAGGCTGCAAGGCTCCTGAACCATAGCCGTATTGCCTGCAGTTATTCCAACCTGACACAGCCAGACAACCAAAAGCGAAGTGAACTCTGGTTGAGCACTGAATGATAGCGGGCTGTACATGTAAGACATCCTGTAGTCTCTTTAAGAAAAATAACTGTGTCAGATTAATAAAGATTTGCAGTTATCGGCTTTCTGAGGTTCCAAAGGCATTAAAACAATAAATGGTGAAAAATAAATAAACAAAACTGAAAAGGAAATGAATATATCATGTGCTGGAATGAAAATGATACACTGTACAACATTTTGCTAATTGATTAATGGAGTTATTTTTCGGTCTTTTGTAGATTAAAATATGTGTGCTTTTCCTCCGGCTCCAAATATATACTGTAGTAGGACATCACAGCTGGAAACACCACAATTGGTGTGAAACTTACCACCAGGACAACCCCAGAAGTCCATATCCAGCTCCAGACGTTACAAGGTGGAGGAAGAGATTATTTTGTCATGTACAGTACATGTACAGTGGGATTTGTATTTGTGCTGCTCTCTTGGGACGTGCCAAGTACAATAGACAACACTTTCACACAATGTGCACAATACAAACATAATAATACATGATAGCAGTAAAAACTGTAAATAATAAATAATGACAGTGCAACAAAGCACAACAAAATACAACAGATAGTACAGGAAAATAAATACATGGTACAATTATATCTGTTAATTTCTCCAGGATTTTAACTGTACCAGAAAAGTTGTTAGCTCTTTAGTTGCAATGTTAATACGTACATATTGATTATCATTAGTGAGAGAGCTGAATGGGTGTGATGAGGTCATTTAAACTGTTGAATGTCAAGCCTGCAAATCAAGGCAGAAAAACACAGAAAGGAACCGACATGAACCCCTTATCAAGAAAGCAATGCCTTCATGCAATGCTGGACTCATTCACTGCAGCTGCAGAACAGTACTCTAATTGTGTGAAACAGACTAACCAGTGGGCTACAGAACCCCAGAGGAGCCTGACTGCATCAGGCTTCATGGATAACATCCTGGGAGCTCATTCGCTCCCTTCCTGCAGGTTCATCCTGATGCAACAATATTCCAGCAGGACAAAATGCACGTGTTTACAAGGACATGTTTGGAACTTCTGGGACTAAAAAAAATATTGTCTAAATTCCTTTGAGGATTTAGGCTTCTACGTTGCACTGCTGCCAGAAGAGTTGAAGACAGTGGACTAAAAGGTTGTGGGTTCAAATCTCAGGTGTCGCACTGCTGTTGTACCTTGTTCTAGGGTACATCACTCAGATTCCTGCACTAAAATGACCAACCGTATGAATGGGTTTAAATGTACTGGATCTATTGTACACCTTTGGATAAAAGCATCACTTACTTTAATTCTACAAAAAAGGCTCAATATTTAACTACTGCACTCCATCAGTCTCAAGTGAGTCACAAATATACTTGCATGTAAGACTGTGATATATAAGTAATGTGCACTCAATTCCAGCTAAGCTTTATTTCTTGTAGAAAAAAAAACGCATTAGTAATGTTATAAATTATGGTGCATTTGTATCTTCTTTCCTAAGCCACTCATCAGATAAAGCTTGAATAAGAACCCTTCTCTGTACCTAAAAAACTGTGATTTAACCAGTGTTTCAGGGGGTTTCAGATGAACCCAACATATTGGTATTCCTCTGTTCTGGGACTAGTGAGTTATTTGTCTTCATTTACTTGTAGTTAGTTAATGTAATTAATGACATCACACTTCCCGTCTGCTATTTTGCATCTCAATACAAGCCAATGTAGCGGGTGTGGCTGGACTAAGGAACCATAACAGACACACCTCCCAGTATTCAATGGCACCAGCGAGACACCAATCTGACTGCAGCAGGCTTATTTTATACTATGAGATATGTTATAGTAACACAGACTAGCATTCTTTTTAACCTGTCATACAGTATAACTTTAAAAATGTGGCACAGATAGGCTGAGAGTTTTTTCCAATGTTTTCTAAAAAATGTGTAAAAAACAACAGGAGCTGCATTAAAGAATACATTCGTCCACCATCACCCCTTCTTAAATATCCTGTGAAGGGGGACTAGTTATGTAAAAAGGAACAAGCAGAGGTTTATTCCAAAAGAGAAGAAAAGAGTGTTTCAGCTATGGAGCCTTCTTCAGGTGTGAGGTAGTTACTGTATGTACAACCCTGGTGAAAGGTTCCACATACAGATATTTTTTAGAGAAGCTGTGGTATTTCTGGGGGCGAACACTACATGCACTTGCATTCTTCTAGGCTTTGTCATATTTGCTCCGTGGAAACCTGCTTTAAAATCAATGACCGCTCACAAACATAGGAAGGAATGTTTCATTACTTTTCCAAGCATAGGTTGTAGATTCTTTTCGCAGCGCATTTTGAAAACTGGAGACCATAAAATAAAAATACCATAACCACCAATAAAGACTAAATCGAAAAGAAGGAAATAACATGTCACAGGAAACTGTTTGCTGTTGGTTCAGACCATTAGCCAGGATCTTTATTATTTGGCAAGAATGGGTGACAGAGGGAGAGATTAACGGTTTGTTCCCTCGAAGATGCTAAAGAGACTGCTGTGGTCTCTGCTCTGCTGGTTTTAAAGAGGAAATGCTCAGAATTAATGCGCTCCCAGAGTCCTAAAAGAGAGCCTACAGCAAACACGAGCAGGTGTGCAGTGAGAGAGGGAAGACCTGATGGAGGAACGATGCAGGAACATCTCGTGTGCTTCATCCCAGCACCAGCCCACCACTGGCCCAGATAAGGCAAACAAAACTACCGTCTGTGCAAGACGTACACCAAGTTCAAAACACCACCAGCTACCCCGGGAAATGGCACCTGCATGGACTCAAAAACCAGAGCTCCAAATCAAAGTTTGTGGCATAAGGAAATGCACCAACTTTTTTTTATTTACTGTACAAACGACACAAAAATACTAAGGTGTATTTTCCCAAAACAACCCACTGAATAATAGGAATAATGACCAAGTGCCCATAACATGAATTTCTACAAACAGAATACAGCATCTGTAATGAATTATTCTTCTATACAAACATGAATCACTACTGGAGACTGGGGTATTATTTTTCCAAACCGTCCTTCAGCTTTAGTGTTACTAGAGACAGGCCTCTTATAGAGATGTGGTGCAATTATACCCAAGAATGTAACTGGACCAGATATGATGCATCTAAAACAAGTGCAGTAAGGCTCAGAACATTCATTAAACACTTGTGTCACCCTTACAAAACTGTTAACTGTACTGTCCTTTTCACTGGCAGGTAGTGAACCTGGATTTAATTAATACACCATTATGGATTTGAGGATTTAAACATCTTGTACATACTACTGCAATCCATCACAGTCCATCTTGGAGCTCTGCTAGGATTCAGCGGTTTTGCAAGGAATATCTCCTTCTCAATCTTAAGTGTGTCTTGATGTGTGGTCTTGATCTCCTTCAATAGGACAACACCACAGAAAATCTTGAAATCTTAAGATTATAAAATAATTTTGTTTGTCACCATTAATAAAGGTAATGAGTTATTTGAACACAACACCATATGCCTGTAGATTTATCAGATATAGTCAAATATAAACTGATAAAGTCTTCTTTGGAGACTGTAGTGTCTCCCTATATGTACTGAAGTTCCCATGACTCACCCACATCTGCCAGCATCCTCTCTCTAAAATTCCATCTGTACTTTCTTAATAAGCTAAATCTGCTTTCTCCCATCCACATTTAGACACAGCAGAAGCTGAAACACTGAACTGCACTAGATGATACTCTGAGAAAGCCAAATAAACTACAAGATCTAAAGATCTAACCCCAAGGAAATTCATAACAGCTTTGTACCGCTAAGATCAGAAAATATCAAAAGAACCAGTAATTGTTTTTGCTAGAAGTTTTTGACTGAGCTTAATTCAGTTCATTTGTGCTGCAAATGCAGTTCCTCTCACATAAAGTGAAACCCTTTAACAAGAAAAGCACCAACTGCTCCTGTTATCTGAGTTTGACACCGCTGCAGGCTGACTGGTGAAATGAATACCCCACGAGACAGAGGCATATAAAGATATGAATGGAAAGACATGAAAGCAGAGCTATCTAGAGAGCAGCTGCAAGGCTTGCACCTTCAAATTAGAAAACAAAAGCTGAATGGATTTCTAAATGTGTCTTCCTGCGGTATGAAGCTTTTTGTTTTGGCTTCCCATCCAAAGGGCACCACACAGATACACACAGATAAGTGCAGACAGCTGGGGAAATGACACACAATCTCCGTATGCAATTCATGAGCACAGACCAGAGACAGGGTATCACACCATCCCTCCAGCCCCAGAGGGCCGGCTCGGAAGTTGTTGGGATGGCTTGTCTGTTTCCCTGTTTTGTAAAACGAGAGCTAAATTAACAGCATATCATCCAGCGATGTAAGACCCCATCAAGCTGGTGTCAATGCTATTCTGATTCCGCAAGGGAACAGTACTGGAATGCTGTCTGGAGGTCCATATGGGATGGCCTGAGGTTAGTCAGTCTGATAGAAGGATTGCATTTGCAGCCTGCAAAGGTCATACATTTTTTCTGGAAACTATTGACTGCAGTCTGTACTGTAATCTATTTACTGCAGTTTCTATTGTAGCTTATTTATTGTAATAGATATGGGCTTTCTGTAAGATTATTATCCACAATAACAGTTTCCAAATTATTTAAAGGACTAAGGAGTGCCTCATCATAACATTGTAAATATTAGCACAAACCATGCCATATGGTTATAAGTGTTATGATATTGTGTCATTTGTTCACTTGATCACATTCTGGAATCATGCGTTTTAATATTGCCTAGTATTTTAGGACCTGGCTTTTGGGCAAGAGCTCTTTTATCGCGAGAATGATGACCTGAAGTTGTGCTCCTACACGTCTTACAAGCACCAAGCTGTCGGAGCAATCCTTGTCTCAACCCCAGCACGCTCACACTGGCTTACAGGGGTGCTGGCACCAGTTAGAGAAGAAGCCCGTCACTCAGTGACAGGTATCCTGCAGACGCCAGGAGGGCATGGAACTGACCAATTCACAAAGGCCTTAGTCCACAACTCCCTACATTGGCCATAGGACTCAATCTGTGCTGTGAGTTGAGATACCTTCACCACCCAGCAGCCTGTAGAAGTTAGTTTTCTAGGCAATTGAAAAGAACCTCAGGCTGAAGAGAGTGTATTCAGCTTGAGTGGCATCACTCTCAGTGAACACCCCATGCTACCACCCCTCCATATCAACAATAACAGTAATAATAATAATAATAATAATAATAATAATAATAATAATAATAATAATAATAATAGTAATAATAATAATAATACAGTTCAGTATCTCCTGCAAAGGAACTGTGCAATTCAAAGATTCCCATTCTCTACATTCTCTGGCCATATACATTTTGCTGTGATGTGTATTGTTTAATGTATCATTATATTTGAACCCACCTTTAAACCCAACAATTCTGTTATATTAGATAATGAATGTGCCATCTGCGTTTACCAGGAAGATTTTGCATAATCGCAAATCCAAATTGAACCATCCTGCCAATTACTTGTGCATACTTGGGGTTTAAGGAATAAAGTCATACTTAATCCTCGGAAAAAAACAAAACAAAATTCAGGACTCTGTTCCTTAAAAGGTGTTTAATGAATTGGCCATAGCAACTCAGTCGTATTTCAAAGTACATTCATCAAACACTGAGCCGTGGTATTTTTAAAAAAAAGTCCCCACTTCACAAGAAAAATACAAACTACATCCAACAGATTCACCTGCCTAAACTAACGACACGCATGTGTCCAGGAGTGGAGATGAGTAAAAAGAAATACTCCTGGGTCACTAAACCTTACTCCCAGTAAGACTGAATTCTGACTCCGGGGATAATTTGCATTCCAGTTTATTGAGTCCTTGAATCATTTTCTCACCTACTGGAGCGCAGGGGCAGGATCAAATGAGCCACTCTCAGACCACATCACATTTCCCCCAGCTGGTCAGCCAGCCCCGCCTGTGCACAGCTGTCCAGTTCCATCAGTCAGATTGAAAGTGGTGTAGTCTTGTTATACCAGCCAATAAAACAGCATGACAAAGTAAGGGCTAATGTGTCCTCTATTCAGTTAATGAACTTCATTAAAATCCCCACATTAGAAAAAGAACAGCGGAGTCCCATTAAACAGAGATTTTTTTCTTCATGTTTTGGAGATGCCTGCCAAAATTGTTCTTATTTTTTCTTTGGTTTTGCTAATTATTTCCATGTAAAAATAGCAAACCCTTGTACTGGAGCTAACAGCCGCAACTTTGGGCTTTTGGAAAGTGTCCAAGCAAACTGAACTGTCTGTCCTCAATGAAACTCCAGGAAGGATGTTTTGACCACCAATCATGATGTTTTAAATCTATTCAGTTGCGGGCTAGACAAAAGGGACTGCCTTTGTTATTCTGATTTAATTATTTTTCAGATTGTTTCCAAGAAATTCATAGTACAAAAGTAGGTCACAACTGCATTTCAACACGTAAAACAGACATTAAAAACACAATAAATCCATACTGCTGATGAAGCACACAGCACGCTGGTGGTCACATTTTTACATTTAAATCGTTTTATCATCATGACTTCACCTGAAATCCAGTTACAGAAGCTGCCCGCGGAATCAAGGACTTCATGGATTTATGTTAACAGATGCAAACAGACTTGCAGACCTGGCCTTCACTACCTTGTGTTAGGGGTGTACCAATTCGCAGTGTGAGGGACTTTTTAATGCCACAGGTTCATTGTTGCTCCTGTGCAGATGAGGCGCACTGAGGCGAAGATTTGAGTCCAGGGTCAGACTGTCCGTGCAGCACATTAAAAAGAAAAGTGTACTGGACTGGAAAGTTCTCAGCACACCCCCATGTAGAGCCCATTCAGCGCTCAGTCACTATGCTCACAGGATGATGCAAAGTATCAAGAGTTTTAAAAAAAGCTGCACCTTGGACTTTTATGAACAGGCCATGCACTCAGGAAATACAATATTCCTCTTGCTGGTGTCAGTACTAGGTACCAAATGACCATGAGGGATGTTAAACTTCACAGCAATATAAACACATTACTTGAGACGATGTCTGATAACTGACACACAAAAACAGTGCCTGTACAGTCTGGAAACACAAAACCTGAACTATTTTCATGTATTATGGATTGCTTTATGAATTATTATGAATCATGTATTGCTGGAAACAGCAATCAAAAAACAGCTATATTCACAATGATTCTTCTTCAAGAATAGGAACGTCACCTACACCACTATACAGTACTACTCTTGATCCTAAGCAAAAGGCTGATAATAGATCAAGCTACTAGAGGACATATAGGATTCCTTAATATAGAAGTTTCTAAGGAATATATTATTTAAGCCAATAATCTTTATTCTGGGTCCGGTACAGTAAAGCTCAGCTATATTAAAAACATAGGAAACCATAGCAACAGTGAGGTAAAACCACAGTAAAACTGCAAAGATACTATGATAGCAGCATCAAAACAGCAAGACAGCAGATTCAATGTAAAGATAAAGTGCACGACAACAGTTTGATAATAATGAAAAACAGAAAGAAAAACAAATAAATTAAAAAACAACAAACTAACAAATAAAATGTCCACAAACTAAGAAACCACACAATAAACAGAGTTAAATTTCACACCCACAATAAGTGAAGCATGCAGCCCTGTACACAGACCTCATTCGTAATTAGGCCTAATTCTCTGCCGAGAGCCACCATCAACCTCTTTCTTTATGGAAATATTTTATGGAATCGAACATTATTAAAGCCAACTGTTGATATTTCCCAATGCCACTAACGTTCCTTTCAAAATCCCTCAATTATGAGGAAAAATGATGTGGTTTATAATGGCATGATTTGAAGGCATACCTGACAGAAAAAAAACTTTTTTTCTAGCCTTTTTAGGATTTTGCACTTTAGCTTTGTTTATTTCTCATAATACTGCATTATCAATATAACCCATTTCTTTAGAAAGACAACAGTTTGTCTGCTCTGCCCTCTGGACATGAAAAAAATGAACAGGTGAGTTCATACAGTACACAGTATAAGATGTTTTACAGAGAATAAAGCTAAACACATTTATGAACAGCAGCTACTGAAGAGTCACTCTCACTAGGTTTGGTGTCACATCTGAAGGATGGAGCACAAGAAGATGCAATCACAGTTTGCTGGTAACATGAGGGTAATGTTCACAAGCACTCATTAATAAAAGAGCAGGACAGAAAAAAATACTAAACCACATGCAGATTGTGGAGGTTCTCAGGAAAACAAAAATGGAAAGGGAGACAGAGAAAGATTAAAGAAAATAATGCAAAAGCAAGAGCCAAAACAAAACCTTGCTGTGATCCAAAATGCAGCAAAGAAAAAATGTTAACACAGTTCAGAAGCTTTAATCTGGGACAACTGTTCGTTTAACAAAGACAAGCAAGCCAAGAGCTCGGCTTTTGTGCCGCTATTTTCTGGACCCCTCTGCAGAGGGTACACTTCAAAAGGGTGTATCATTTTTCAGGCTCACCATTTCCCTTTCATACTGAATGTTAATTTCCTCAACTTATTAGCGCTCCCTCAAAACTGCCAAAAGAACACTCATTCTCTTTGTTGAATGTCCAAGATCTGTGCAAGAGATTCTGCCTCACTCCAGCAGCTTGTATTTTCAGTTCATCCCTTTCTTCTTTCAGGCTCTACAAATGCCAGCTGTTTTCATTTTAAAAATCTCTTTGTTTACCACTTCATATTGAGGGAATAAAGCAATAACAACTGAAACATGCTCAAAACAAGGCTGCAAGAGCTGTCCAGTCATGGGAAACCGCTGAAGTGCCTGCGCTGGGCTTTCATTTTACACATTTGTGCTTCCACTTGTCAGAGCATCCTGTGTCTCTTCTTCTAGATTCTTTTAATAAAAGGTGGAAAACACTTCAAATCTACAAAGCGTTAACTGAGCGAAGGGGATTCAAGGCAGGTTTCGCTGCCACCGCTGGAGAATCTCATATGCTCATGGATGAAGCTCACAAGGAAGAACTCTTTGGTCTCTACTGATGTCTTCTCTCACATCAGTGGAACACAGATGTAAACTAATCCAGGGTTATTCACACACCAAACTTACAGATACCCATGTTACGACTCAGTGATTCCAGGCACAAGCATTTTTTAACCTTGTTCAGTGCAAACACTTGCTTCCAATCTCTCATATAACTCCTAGACTCTCCAAAGTCTCCTATTAGATCTAAGGAATTTGCTTGCCAGTAAATATTTTGACAGTTGTTCAACTGACTGCACTTGACGTTTGGCCATCTGAGGTCATTTTATTGATTTGGAAACATCTTAGGCGTTTTGTCCTTAAATTATACAACACATGATCCTATGTTTATAATTCACTACCAAAAGAACCAGATGGCCCGAATTATCTACTCTCATTTTAACTTATGTTCTTAAATTGGCTACAATCAAAAGTAGTCCCTTTGAGATATTTATACTGTAACCAAGAATGGAAATTCTACGTCTACTCGACTGTATGTTACTATAATACTTTTTTTGTGATTTTATATTTCAATTTTTTGCATCATTCTGTCACATTTTTTTCTACAAACCGACTGCACATACAAATATGGTTAAGACTCCCAAAATGATACAAATGTATCCTTTAACAGGTTTTAAAGTAAAAACACCTGATTGTTAAAATGCCACATCACCCCGTAAACCAAACTGTAGTGAAATGTTGATGCTCCTAAAAGCAGAGGTCAGCTGGCATTAATTAGTGTGAAGATTTTTTCTTATACTATCAGCTTTTGACTTTCTGTTTCTCTGCCTGTCTCTGTTTCTGAAGAGGTCTATTTATGTGTAAGTAAAAGTTCACTGCTACTTTTAAAGCCATCTTGTCCATCTGACTAATTTACACAAATGCTGTGCTGTACTGCACTTGCCCTATTTATATCACATGAAAGGGAGTGGTAAAAGAGGAAATGGTTTTAAACTACTGGTAGCAATTTTCTGCTCCCGCAGCTTGTTATAATTAGTTTAAATCAATTCTGGTCGAGAGTTTGCTAATCTACAAGAATGGAGCAGAGCAACACGGCCCCCTCTTCAAATCATCCATTAGCTCCCACTGATCACCCCTTTCTCCGGCTGTGCCAAAGTCCCTCGAATAGCGAGCTGGAAAGTGGGCACCCCTTATCTCCACGGTCTCTGGGCTCCACTATACTCATCCTGGCCTCCGCGTAGCCTGGCTGGGGTCCCTCCGTGGACAAGAATCAGCACCAGCATCGTCAAGGTACTGTATATCATAATTCCTCCTCCTCCCTCAGTCCCGCTGGTTTTCTCATTAACTGCCAAACGCACGATTTCAACATTGGAAAGACTGCCTTTCCTGGCTGCGTGCAGAACGTGTTCAGATCATTCTCTGCTTCTCCTTAAAGCTGTCTTTTCAACAAGTAATAAAATTATTAGTCATTCATTATTACAGGTTTATAGTGACCTTCTAATCTTCTAGTGGCCTCTAAGTAAATAATTTATTTAGAGGTGAGCTAAAATAAAATCTTTAAGAATTTCTGATTATCCTGCCCTTTGCTTTCATAACCAATACACAAAACCCCATATTTTGTAAGTCTAGTTTTTCACAAATATTTGGAATAGATTTCTAACTACCACATCCCTGATCTACTACAGGCAGACATGACAGAGCTGAGCTCTTTTACATTGTTTATATGCTTCCTGTTTTTCCTAAGTGTGGACAGCAGGAGACGTGCAACACATGCCGCTAGCTATACCAGAGTACGACACTGTGGTGCAAGAAGACCAATGAGCCCCAGACACTTTTCATGGGCTCCAGTGGTTTCCCACTAGGTGCTCCTCATATTCTGCTTCTCAGGACTAGGAAGATGAATTATGTCTGCTATTATACTGAGACCTGACTGATCTGGTCTCAGTATGCTCCAAAGATTTAATTAAAAAAACAACAGTCAATGACAACAGTCAGCTTTAAGGTTATTATAAATATTTAATCAATACATGTCTCAGGGAAGTTCTTACATACATGATAATTAAATCTTAAAACAAAGACAATATTATATGAGGAAGAACACATCAGGAAACCATTCCACCAGAGAGTTTTATTTTTGCCTTTGCTGTCAATCAAACCACCATCAGATAAGTATTCAGCACAAGGCCGAAATGAACCGTGTTTCGGAAAAAAATAGAGGAGACAGGATGGGTCATCTTTCCCATAACAATGTCACCCCTGCTCATTTCCAACAACATGAATGGGAAATAGCAGAACCTGGTTGTTTAACCTCCAGTTGTGCAGCAATAAAGCTGGAGACAGACAAGAATTATCGTTTTTCTCAGTGCTGTCAAACAATGTTATTCAATGCGACTGCAGTGCTGCAGATGAAACTGCGTATTATTGAATCATCAGCCACACTAAGTTAGATTGTGCTTTGGGAAGCTCCAGCAGTTCAATGACTACCCATTTACAGCGCAGTGAGAGGGGCATCCATCATGGTAACAACTACAATTCAGGAGCAAATTCAGAACAATTCCTGATGAGGTTCCGTTCTCAAAAAGTCTGGTAAAAAAGGCGTTTTGAAGAGGTGAAATTAAAATAAAGAAAAACTACATGCCAGTTAGTAAGACCTCTTGAACTCTCAACTAAAATCAAGAACAAAAGACTCAAAGTGCAAGCCAGTTTGCAGAATGAGATTAGGAAGTAAGTGTACAGTATCCTGTATAACATGATCCTGCCATGCATGTGTTTTTCCCTATCTTTCCAGTTTGCACAATGCTTTCTCATAATTCTCTCTAGCCTTCATCATACATTACATTTTACTGTTCTTTAAACAAAGCATTCCACTGTAACCTTTTATCAGGGATCCTTTAACAAATTTTCCATAGAGGCTCGCTCAATAAGCTACAGTAAGAGTAAAAAAGCAAGGTGAACACTTTTCTGTCTTGTAAAGTTTCTCTTCTAAATACCACATGAATAATAAGATGCAAAGTGCCATAACACCAGTACCACAAAGCACAATCCAGTTCAATTTAATTGTAATACTGTGCCCTAAGACTGCAGACTAAGATAACATAGCTACTTGATGACATTCCCATCTAATTAGACCTTAAATATCCTTAACTGACAAGCTTGTGCATGATGCTCACATTTCGGAAAAGGTTACGTTTCTATACTCATCAGGCAATCGGCTCTTTTTCCCTAAGAGGCTTCAGACCTTTAGGTCTTCATAGTTCATCTTTTTTTTTTAAGAAGGCTGTTGCTTAAACCACCAGCTTCAGTACCTGCACAGCTGGTGTGCAGCTTCCACTGCTTTATATATGGGAGGAATGCCTCCATTTAGATCAATCCCAAACTCTACAAGACAAAGACTGGAACTATCCAGGAGAACATACTGTACCAGCCAAGGACAAGTAGACTATCTAGTTACAGTACAAGAACCCAATCATCAATCAATGAATCAATCATTTCTATGACTACTGTACTACTATACTGACTACTATAAGCAGCTGACAGCTTCAGTACATACAGAATACAGCATTTACTATACACAGTCACGGGGCGGATATTCCTTGAGATACACCTGTAAAAAATGTTCACCTACCTGTAATGGACAGAGACGTCAGTCAGGTCAGGAGGGCAAATCCAGGCAAAAAAAAAAGAGAAAGAGAAGGGAGTGATTAGCAACTTGTTTAAAGAAACAGAAACAAAAGAAGGTGTATGTATAAGGTGATCAGACAATCAGCTGCTAAACTATGTCAGTTGTCTTAAAAGGTGGCATTAGAAGTAATTTTAAAGACAGGTCACCCAGGGCATCTAGAGTCTGTTACTTATGTGACCAGATCTGGGGTATATGATCCTAGGATGAGAGGCCAACTGAAAATGCCACACTGCACATTCTTTCAATGCTCAAACTTTTGTTTTCCCCATTTCTCTGTTTTTTGAACAGACACCAGAATCTCATGATCCACTTTCAAACAATGTTCATAAGGAGTACTAAAACAAATATCCATGGTAAAGACTGGAGGGGTTTAATTCTACAACTAAAATCTATCACTTCTAAAATAAAATAATTCCTTAGTACAAAATTTTAAAAAACTGCAAAATTCTAGACCCAATTTTTTAATTAAAATAAATTTCAATTGCTTTTCGCCACAAAGTACTGCAGGAGGCAGACAGCACTAATTAATTAGGTTCTGTTTTAAAGATTGCCTTGCTACAAGGGAGTAATTACATGCAAAACTCAGTTAATATAAATTAAACCCCAATTGTACTAGTATTATTATAATCTCAATTCATAGTTTTTCTTCTAAACAGAGCATCCCAGTACTGTATCTCACAGATGTGTCATCCGTGTCCAGTAGTCTGAAATCAAATCAAATCAAAATGCTATGTTTATGATGAAGATATCATTCCAAAACACAAAGAAATGGTACTGAATTTATAAATCACAAAGACTGGTAATACAAGATTTTCCAAAACACTTCCTCCCAAGGGACTCTTCAAATTGTCACCTTCAACCAGGAACCCTGCCTGTTTGTACAAGCATGAATTATCGAAACTATAATGAATTGGATATCATTATAATAATGAAATATTCAAAATATCACTGCAGGACACCAGATTCTGCATTAATGGCATAAAGTCAGTTCCAGTAATGAGAAGAAACTGAGTCTTTCCTGTCCTACCTGGGGCTCATCTGTCATGCCTCTGAGAGCTCCCAGGCTGGAACCACAGGACCAGTGAAAGCAACAGCCTTAGCAATGACAACGCTTTCAAGATGACTTTACACAGTGTAATTATTCGCCTGGATGTTGATCATTCACAGCAGTTATCTGTCATCAACTGCTCAAATGTGTTCAAAATATTTTCATATGGATAAAAAGTAGGTGTGTAAGGTTTTTCAACTGGCCACCTGTGATAGAAATGAGAAGAGCAGGGACTTCTTCAAGAATGGCGCTAGAAAGGACAATGATTTAGTGCAGAGCATCTCAAAGCAACTACAACTGAAGACAACAGACACAATTGTTAGGATCGGGCGCAGAGGTCCAAACCAGACAGCAGCACAAAACACAGTACATACTGTACACAATACAAATATTTGGGGGATAGAAACAACAGTGACAAGCCCTAACAAAGATTAATTAGAGAGGTCAATGCATGTTTTACAGCTTTTTTCAAAAGCATGTATGATTTTAGATTCCTACATTGACATTGTAGGATACCTACATTCCTACACTGCCTGGAAGAGACTTTCCCTGCAGTCTAACTGCAGAGCAAAACGCCCAAGGGTAAAGACAAAAACATCTCTGAATATCTTGCAGTATTGCAAGCAATGTTGCTTGTTTTTTTTCACCAGTAAGCAATTACTGCCATCAGTATTTTGTGAGTGCAAACCCTTCATACATTTGCAAGAGAGCAGAGTCATTTTGAAAGCAGCATCAGCAAAATAAGCAGAGAATACACAAACATTCTTGTACACCTTTAGTGACAAGCACGTATGACGGAGAGACAAAAAGGAACAGCTTTCGGAGGCCTTGAAGCCACGCTGCAGACGTGACTGGCCTGCACTACACATCTGAATTGGAGCTCCGGTAGAAACCCCATCACCCAGAACATCGAGTCACAACAGAGCCGACAATGAGAACGAGGTGACCCCAGGCACACGAAGGAGGAGACGTGCCTGGAAAAGGAATATCAGTGGCAGGAGATTTAATGTCTGCTCTCTTACCTGCTAATTTAATTGAAAGACCTCACACTGAATCAGCAGAAAGGAAATGAGCTGCATTTCAAGACACAAGAAAGTGTATAGCAGCCAAAGATGTGGACAGCAGCAGTCACTCACAAGCAGCAAGGAGAGGCGTTTGATGTTAGTGAGGTGGACTATTCCAGCTGTACAGCCGGTACAAACATCAGTGGGCCAATACAGATACAGATAAATACAGCTGGTCTACAGAAGACAGTACAGTACCTCACTCAAGGTACAACAGCTGTGTCTCCAGCAGGGACTCAAACCCACAACCGGTCAGCTGCTATGAGTAATAAAATTTATCCACTAAACTGTGCCGCCCACACAAAGCTTCATCAACTGATTCATGAAGCAAATGATGGCTAAAAAACATTTCACTGAAATCTAGACTCTTGGGAGTGGCGTGAAGCTGTGAATGATCAGTACACAGTTACCAGTCTGCGTAACCAGCAGGGAGCTGGGCTCTGGGGGTTGTCTGTGTGTTACAGTCCTGCAACACCGTGTCCGCATACCACGTCATCCCATGGTACACCCTGCCAGTAGGAAGCACAGACAAGGATCCACTGGCCAGGCACAGCCTTCCAGCCCAGGTCCATTCACACCTCCTCTAGCTCCATCTGTCGCAACACCACTGTCTCTCTGGCCTGCGCTGTACTGCTTTCTCTTCCACACAAACAGGATCTCCCAGCTGCTGAAAACAAAGTGCTCTGCATCTCTGAGAGAGCCACCATACACCACTTATTCTCCTGGCTGTCGGCGGCAGCCAAGCATTGTTCTATTTGTCAGAGAGAATAAAACGTGGCACTGCCCATGTCAGACAGGCATGTACAGACCTGCACGCAGCACGCGATGAAGCAATGGACCACTAAACACTGTGAATACTTGCTGCTTGAATCTGATTTCCAAAAGGTTAACATGTGACAAACTGACAGACGTACAGAGAGAAATATAGACAGAAATCGACACATGGACAAAGATGAATGGATAGATAAATAAGGCAAACTTGATATACAACTCTTAAATCTCACTCTGTAATACTTAGAAGATTATAAGTACTAACATCTGTAAAAAATGTGCTCAAGAACAGTTCATATTGATCCCTTGTTCACCCAGAAAGCTCCTACTCCCCTTTTAATTAACTATGCAGAAGCCCAGTAAGATGTTGCTGAGTGTACACCAAACTCCAGGCTTGAGCAGTCTGACAGACTCTCTTCTCCCTCACAGTCACCAGGGGGAAGAAGGCTTTAATGTGTCTAAGCTCAGCTAACATGTAAAACCTTTCATTTCAACATCGTCTCCCAAGAGAACCCCGCAGGAGGGAGAGAGAGGAGCAATGCAAACTACCAGGAAAAAATTAAATCACTTCAGGAAAAGCAGAGACAGAAAAATCCCAAGACTCTTTGCAAACGAAGAATTTCCGACCAATTTACTCTTTTTAAGACCAAGGTCGGCACCATTTTACCCTAAGTGGAGTCGGTATTAAATACTGCATAAAATCAGCTTTCCCTGATAAAGAACATATAAACATACTACTGTATAGGATGACTTTTCATTACTTGAGCAGCACCAATTGCTTCAAATTTTTTTCAGTCTTACCAGGTTGTTCTAAATGATTTCTTAAACCCGCAAAGTAAAGAGATTTGTTTACTATTTTTTTATTTAAATTTTATGATAACTGAACCTTGAAAACCAAAATAATTATCCTTCGAATAATAAACTACAATGGGCAGAACAGCCTTTTATTATTTAAAATGTCTTAATTTCTGTTTTCTCTACTGTAGTATGTGGGCATTATAATACACTTATTACACTTTTATAAACACTTATTAAGTTATTTTCAGCTAAGCCTCTCCTTAATATTCTTTTTGGTCTGGTCACACATATCTTTTATAAAAAAACTGTAACAGCTGCAGATTCAGTCCCCGAGCTCGATTTGGTACTTAAAGGTCGGTCTGCTTCAAGGATGTGAGTGGTCAAGGGGGCAAAAGCACAATATCTCAGCTCCCCAAAATTATTTATTCCCACGTGGGAAATGCAGAACACTAGGTGCCTGCGTTTCACCAGATTCTCTGATATCTCATAGCATTCTACTCTTTAATAATTTATCTTTTAAATAGTTAAATATACAGCTTGGCTATGTTGAGAAATGTCTGACTGGAATCCAAATCATTTGTTCAGAGGGACTATCCACAAAGTCCAATCAGGCCCACCTTTCAAGAGATAACTGAACAGTGGTATGTCTTCAATATTTAAAACATTTCAGGCAAAGAACAGCAACTAATCAATGTTGAGGAGATTAAAACTGAGCAAGGTTTGAAACATTTTCCAGCAAGCAGATCCCCATGTTAAACTGAAAATCAAGCTGAAGGCAACAATTATCAATATAAAATTCTATTCCATCCATCCTCTTTTTCTAATGACTTCCTTCACTTAAGGGTCTGAAGGAGTCAAAGCCTACTAACGTATCCCAACAATCAACAGGTGCAAGTCCCCAGAGGAAACCCATACAAACGCAGGGAGAACATACAAACTGCACACAGACAGCACTCCAGGTCTGGAATTGAACCCAGGGCCCCAGTGCTGCAAAGTAGCAAGGCTAACCAGTGCACCTCTAACTCGCCCTTCATAATTCTATTAACTATACAATATTAAAGGCAGATCTGTCAGTTTTCACACAACACCAGACTGGGGTGAAATGATCCCTCTTGTTCCTGGATCCCTCTGGACAATGTCAGGTAATGTCAGCCTTTTCAATGACTTAAACTAGACAATTTAAAATGCATTTCTGGGGCCTACTGTTCCTTTGTATGGAATATGATTATGAAACTAGAAAGCAGGCTTTTCTCCTGGGAAAAAATAATGTTGAAATTAAAAAGTTATTCAACGGTATGCCCCCCACCCAGCTGTCTAAACATTAAAACACACTCACCCAAACTTTTGCACATCTGGAAGTAAACAAAACCAAAAAGCTGAAAATTTAACAATTATGGGGCATGCAAAAAAACAAGCCAAGTTACTTAATCTTGACTGAAAACAGTGATTGCTTAATGTTAGAAATTCCTGAATGAATATGAAAATCAAAATGACAAACACTCCGACACTGGAGAACTGAATCATTAGGAGATCATTTCCATTAGTACCAGCAGAACAGTTCCACACATCAACATGCAACTAAAAAGGCAAAATTTGGGAATGTAAAATAATCTCCTGCACTTTTGTTAAATTATGTCCATGTGTGTGGCATACCTGGCATGAAGTCTCTTTCCACTTCTCAGTGTGTATCTGTCAGTGCTGGCCCGCAGTACAGTGATTGAGTAAGCACATGCGCTTGCAGGGCGAGATCAAGTGCTGTACCACAAAGACACAGCCTTTCCTGCTGCCCTTCTGATTAGAGCCGAGTAAGAGCTGAGAGACTAGTTTGGAAAAAAGCTTTCTGTGGGATTATAAAGAACACGAAAGGTTTGAAGTGTATCATGTCTTATTTTCAAACTCAGACTCACTCAAAAAAAACACTCAAAAAGTTATGAGACCTCATTCTTACGAGAAAAAGTCACAATGCTGAACCAAAACATCTTCTGTTAATCAGAAAAAAATACCATTTCTCAAATGAAGACGTCATACAGTATAAATGTCAATAAAAAACTGAAATTGTTATAATCCATTCATGTCAAAAAAGATAATACTGTGCCGAAACAGATTTTAAAAAAGACATCCCAGACAAATTAAACTACCCCTAGGAGCACTGTGGAGTCCAACCCATTACACTGTAGCTTTCCAGGTCTTTTACATTCCTTCCCAGTCCCAAAACAAACTTAGAAAGAATCTGTTGCAATGATCTAAAACTCTGACGGTATACAGCTTCCAGAAATACATAAACCGGTTTTGTTTAAAACATTCCTCATGAGAGAAAAATGCGCAGGCTCCACACTGTCTTTCAGTCTGAAGAAAGGAAATCAGACTCCCAGCATACTGCAGCAGAAAGACATGACATGAACTGTCTGATCTACAGAGCTTCCCTCCAGCTATGCCTCTCTCTGGACTGCTCTACGGGCACCCGGGCAGCGTGGCACCGCCCCTACAGGACCTCGGACTCTGCATGTTCCCGGTCAGCACATACAACGGCAAGTCTGAAAGCTGAAACAAGGTCAGTCATTATTGCAAACTTGGAGCACAGTCACTGAAATCACAGTGCAAAACCACATGTGGTCTCACAGCCTTGTTAATCTAGGATGCCTGTAAGCAATCTTAACACCTCCCATGTTGAACTGTACACAACAAAACATTTTAACTTATATCATACATAATCATTTAATATATTTAATTTAAACTTACATAATGTTTTAACTTATGTAATTGTGTAGCTGCTTGATATGTCAACTTTTAAAGAGTTTTCATTTGAGATAATAAGCCATCTGTTTGTGTGGTTCAGGTTAAATTGCTGTGTTAATGATCTGCTCACCTTGTGTGGTTATGCATGCTGAGACTTCGGGTTCCAGACCCAGGAGGACCAGAAGGCAATAGGAGTGTACCCCCTAATTTAGATCAACTGTTTGGATTTTCCTTGTGATTTATTTCTTGTAACTATCTGTAAGAAAAGTGTTTGTAAAGGAAAGGCGAGGATAATGATTTTCATTGCTATGTTCATTTCCCCATTATATTATATCGACAGGTTCTTCTATCTTCAAAAGATCAAACGAAGGGGCAATTGTGTCCCTAGATGTGACTGCGTGAAACACCACACAGAGCAAATGTGATACCACCCAAAGCCTTAGTTTTCCCATCCTAGAGTAATTACTGAAATCTTTAAAAATAATCCTCATGATAAAAAGAAAACAATAGCGCAGATGGTCGACAAGGCCTATAAACCAACTGAGAGCAAAAGAGATGACTGGTCCAGCTCATTAGTTTGGAAAGCATGGCCAGCATGTTCTTATTGTTGTTTTTTCCTGTCCTTTACAGTTTCCCCTGACAGAGTGGTCGATCTGGACTGCCCTGCACTTTATCACACACTAACATTCCATGTGATCGCAGCATTCAAACAACAAGATGTTTCAGACAAAGAAGCAGTTTAGCACGTTAAAGTATTTTTTGTTCAAAATAAACAGTGAAACAAGACCCAGAGGAAGAAACCTGTGGAAGTTTTGTGGAATTGCATTTAAATCTGGGAAAAGGGGAAACTTCTTAACCCAAAGGACCGTGGGAATACGGGACAGGCTGCACGGTCATCTGGTTGAAACCGATACCCAGGGTTCTTTCGAAAAACATCAGGATAAGATCCTTGGATCAATAACCTACTAACTACCAAATGGGTTAGATAGACTGAATGGCCTCCTGTCATTTGTAACTGTTCTTATGCTTAAAGGGAGAGGTCTGCATGATTACTAACACTGGCGACTCGACTCAAGAGTTGCAAATTTGGCAGCTGTTTCACTGTTATCTTAGCATCCATCTAACATGTTTGTACAATGAGACCCAGTCTTTATACTCAGCTTGTTAGCATGTCGTTTTGACAATGGAGCATAGCATCTCCTGCCTTCAGACTTCAGCCTGCCAGTATCTACCTGAGCCACTCTTCTCATGAAATAAGATACGACAAAATATTCACAAGCCACATTAAACTACCTTTTTGGCATTTGATATACGAGAATTATCTTCAATGATTGGCAACTGCTGTCAAGTTTCTTTCCTTTTCAATTTTACGCTCTCAAAGCAGTTCACAAAAAATGTCTTGATATGCAGGATAGCAAAATTGCCGCACTACAGGAACAGAGAAAATCTAAACAGCAATAAGCATAACAAAGGTTATAAAGAAGAGGAAGTCATTCAGTACATCTAGTTTGTTTGGCTGAATAATAAATGTAAGGCTAAAAAACTACTGCATCCTTCAATTTCCATCACCATTCTGGCTTTATTAAATTTACGGATTGGGGAATGCTCAAATTCAAATTCAAAGGGCTTTATTGACATGACCAATGCATTACAGCGTTGCCAAAGCAGATACAATAAAAACGGCATTTATAGACATTTACAGTGCAGACACACCATTGGACATTTACTGTATTGCAAATGCCTAATGTGGAGTTTTAAGAACAAATCAGACAGGTTGAATCGATTTTAAGGTGGAATGGCTGGAATGGTGGAAAAACATGTTGACCGTGTGTCAGTCAGTGCCTAACCTCTCAAACAGCTCTTCACTGGGACAGCACAAGGCGGAGCCGGAGTGATCAGAAGCATTCTACTCATGCCTCCTGGTGGAACTATGTGCATAAAAGACTTTTTCCATCTTGGACAAAACATTTTGCAATTGAAGTGGGATCCCATACCAAGCATGGAAACAGAAGGCGTTTCTGTTTCCATGTTTGTAGCTGAGTGTGAATCTAAATGTGTGTTATGCCTCTGCAAAAGCACGAACCCAATATTTTATTTTTTCTATCAGTGTGCGACCTAACCTGTGCAGTTCACCATGGAGGATATTAGCCTCTTGGCTCAGAGAGCAGGGATTCCTTTAGGTCACAAGACGTCTGTCTGCCTTGGAACCTCAAAAAAGCTAAGGACGCAGAAGTAACTCTCCAAACAGCTTCTTAAAGACAAATCTGTACAATCACATGAAAGTTATTTCCACTGCACCACTGAGCCTGTGAGAAACCATTCTGGGAGAAAAAAATATTTCGGTGCAATGTGAAAATCTGTTACTTTACCTTTTAGGCAAACTAATGAGCGACTGAACAAATCGGATCCATGTGTCCTTTGCATGCCAGCCCCTCTCCCCTCTGCAGCTGCTGTGAGCATCAGATTGAGAGAAACTGAGAGTCTGTTTGCAATTACATTGCTAAGGTCTCTAGTCAAAAAATAGTTCACCAACCTAATGTGCTGAACTATTCCCATTTCTCAACATAAAAGATTCATTAACCATAGGATTGCCAGTGTTGAGGACTTCTACCTTTCTACTGGCTCAGCCACAGTGCCCACAGAAGGAGGCTTCCTTGCTCCTTATATTTAGACAAAGGAAATGTGCATTTGCACACCACTTATTGGAATTTCTTTTGTGATACAGACCCTGAAGCCAAATCATCTCTGACGCATCTCAATGAGAAAACAATTATCAGTTTAAAGTGTTACAGATTCCGAAACAAAGCTACAAGAAGCAGTGTTTCAATTAACTGACATAACTTAAGACGTAAACAGTCAGGCAACAAGCAAATCACACACAATAAGTCCCAATGTTTGAGTCAAGCACAGACTGCAGTATATATTTATACTATTACTGGCTGCTGTTCTCCTGCATAACACACACAAAAGAGTCTCCTTCCTCTACAAAGGTGACCCCATGTTATAGCACAGAGTTGGAATACACCATTTATTTTATTGTTTAAAGTACAATTCTTCTGTGTTCCCTTTTGCGTTATTAAAAATCACTTGGAAGAAGGTGGTTTCCAGCTCTCCCCGCCTGGACAGCTAGACAGCTGTGTGCCGACCAGCAAGCCAGCAGGCTTTTGGGTATGCGTCACAGAAGAAATTCACGTACGTGCGCCCTGCATCATACCCAATGCTTCCCAGGATGGACCCCGGGATAACAAAACAAAAACATACGTTCACTATTTCACTTTTTGCACTCCAATTGCTTCCTCATCCAAAACACTGGATTCCTTATCACAGCTGTGATATGTGTGGCACACCCTGGACTTGAACCAGCACACTTGGTTTGACTGGTACATGACAGTACATACTGTAGGTCGTACCGTAGTCCAGAGCCAATCCAGGTTTCCATGGCATTAAGCAAATATAGAGCACATAGAGACTCCCACCTGGATGGGACGCCAGTCCATCGCACAGCCTACACCCAGCAATCTGGTCCTCATTCATGTAGTTAGGAGGACTGGTCCAAATGGTTTAAAATACCTCACTTGAGGTACAACAGCAGTATCTGTAATGGGGACTCCATCCCACCATCTAATAGTCATTAGTCCAGAGACTTAACCACTATGCTACATTGCCACTCGCTACATAGTAACAACACACTATAAATCTAAACCTTTAATGCAAAGGTATCCCCAAGTCCTTTTCACACTCTAATCAGAGGGATCTTATGCACATAAATAAAGTGAAGCACTGTTCTGTGCATTAATACTAATCATCACAGGTGTAAATGTAAGGTGTACATGAAATGTAAGGAAGACAAGAGAACAAAACTTTTTACAAATGCCTGACCAATGTTGCAGTTCCCTGCTGATTTCATATTTGATTTTAAACTGTTACTGTCCAACACTTTTGCATCTCACAAGACATAAACAGTTAAGACTGCAGCTCAGACATTTTTTTTTTAAACAATAGGCAATGCACTGTATAATCTTTCCAGGAGGCTCCAGCTTATTATTTTACTTAAGACATGCAACATAAAAAGATAATAAATACCCTGATTCACTGATGCACAATTTTCTGGGATTATCTGATTAACATTAAAATGATATAAAGGAAACTGAGGCTCTCTGAGAGCCTGAGATCCTGCTCTCAGGAAAGGCAAATGTGCACATTCCTGGGGGAGTTGTTAAAATCACATTTTAAAGAACAAGAAACGGCAAACCATAATTAGATTACAACATTATACGATAAAAAATACTCAACCTGTAATTAACATTAACACTGTTCTAATAAGGTTTGTGAAAAATTCGCCAGCCCTTAACCCAAGGGATTTTCTATCATTTACATAAAAGTAGCAAAGTATTAAACCCGGATGTTTTGACATTCATTTAAAAAACAAATAGGATTGTGCAAAAATGGCTAGGGAAAAACAATAATTATAGTGGTCCCATTACATCTGCGGAAATGAACTACAATTTCTACAATCTGATCTACCTAAATCTGCCCTTAATACAACAGGTATCATAGTATCTCACGTCTCTACCTGATCTGTGGAGCAGAGGGACTACTGCACATCACCAGGCAGGGCTACATTTCAGTATTATCATTATTATTGTTGTTGTTGTTAAATAATAATGTGCCCCCACAAGTTAAACTCCATCAGAACAATGTAAAAACACAGTAAGGAATTAGATCAAACTCTCCTCATGAATAACGAATAACTGTAATCTAAATCAACAGCTGCAAATCCAACAAATGAAAACACATTTGCATAAACTAAAAAACAACATTTAATGACTTGTTTAACTGTGATTTATCATCTAGGCAAAAGGCTTGAAACAAGTCATTCACACACACTTCCTTTCTGTAACCCAAGAACCCTGCTGCATTTAAGCAAGATGCCAGCTCCCTTGTTTCAGAAGAGTCTTGGTTACTTGTTTTCTTACACATCACAAAGACATGCTGACTAGAGTAACTGTCTGTAAATCATCTTCACAGGCTGTCCTGAGATGGACAGGCATGTTTTCCAGGGTGCAGTCCTACCCTGTGCCCTATGCTTGCAGGATAGGCATCAGCTTGCCACAGCCCTTACCAACAACATGACGCTTTGCAATAATGGATGTATAATCGGACATGAAAAACTAATGAAAGACGTGTGATAGAACCTGGATGAGACAGAAATAAACTGCAAACATAACAAATGCATTTATTATATTTGCAGTTTAGAATGGGACTGTGCAGTTGAAATTTCAGCCCTCACAATCTTGACAAGCCAAGGTCTACAGAGTGCTGAACAGTTGACTTACTGCTTGGCTGTCCTGGGAGTGCAGGTCTCTGAACAGTGGGAAAGAAAACAGCTGACACTCCCCTCCTCCTCTCCGACAGGAGAGCTGAACTGGGTCAACGTTTCATCCCACAGCAGGGGGGCATGTCCAGGCACATTGATATAGGAGGGAAAAGGGTTCCAACACGAGACACGAAAGCTGTATAGAATCCAAAGTCTGATCTTTTTTTGGCATGGGTTATTTATGTAGCTACGCCTCACTGCATTGAACAATTTTTCTTCTGAGGTAGAAACCACCTGGCACCATGTTAACAAAACACAAAAGTCCATTCTATGAAGCTTTATCAGAGAGCGGATACACTCGGCATACTAAAATAAAAACGAATGAAAGAATTGTACTCTAGTCAGTAAGTTTAACCAACAACACCAAATCTAAAACAGTCACATCATTCAGCTAATGATATCTGGTATGAGGTATGGGACAGCAAGTCAGTGTTGTTGCGTGATCTGCTTTTCCACAAGCAAAATAAAATGTGCTATTTTATGCAACATTTCCCTAAAAATATTTAAGAGGTAGTGCTTTCCTTTTCTGTCCTTGAAACGTGCCAAATAAGTTACTGTTCCAAACGCACCACGACAGTTGGCGGTAAAAGACAGGCAAATCAGATAACATTACAAAACGTACATGGGAACTTTGCCTTGACTTGCTAAACTGTCAAACTAAAAAGGCATGAGGGAAGTCTGATCAAAGGAAGAAAAAAAGGTCAAATTGACTTTCAGTATGAGTCCTGTTTGACTCCAAAAAGGCCACATTCACTGTATATTTTGGCACTGGTTTAGTGTAAATTGGCTTCATTTAAAACACCTGCTCACACACGCTATTCCAGTCCTAGAGCCTTTAGTGTGCTACTCCACAACAGAGTGGAATTTTCTCTGTGCAAAAATTTGGCAGAACATTTAGTTAAATAATGGCAAATGTTGACCATTTTGTTTCCAAGTTTCCATGTGTGAAATGTATAGAATTGACACAACATATCTGAAAAACTATAAGCATATCCTCAGAACTATGGACGTATTAGGAGTGAGATACCTCTACAGCCTGCAGATTTCTAAATGCCATTTTCAGTCTTTCAAGAACATCTCCTAAATACATTCCAGCTTTATCATTAAAATTCAATTACCAAGTATGATGCTATCACTTAAACTTTTGTGTCATGCACAAACAACAAGATATCTTCCAAATTCATAGCTCTTAACTGGCTCCATGTGAAGTCAAATATATCCAAGATTAAATCAAACTTCAGCTCAATCACCAACAGCAAGCTCAAACCCAATACTTCATGGTGTGTTTCCATTGGACAGAGACAACTAGCCTCCAGCAAGCACAAAGCCACCATGAAATACTGGGTTTTTGAATTAGTGATTGGTGGGTGGGATGAAGTTTTGATTTAATCAGGGCCTCTGGTAGTGAAATGATGTTGTTATGATTGGCCAAAGAAAGGTTTATATTTCCAAGCTTCATAAGGTCTACAATAGTATGGTAGCCAGAATATATTAACATTTTTGGAGAGTTCTCCAGATCTTCTAACAAAATACATTATTTCTTTAAGTATCCTACATAGTATTAATATGTCATTTCTGAAGATTGGTATTCCTCATTTCTGCTTCATTTACACTGACACCCTACATTCAAACTCTCAGTCACTGATGCTAATGGTGGACTCTGCTCCCAGCTGCCAGATTTCTCCTGAAGAACTGAAACAGAAATAGCATATGTCTACAAAATATTTCCTGAAATCTTATTCTAGTTTTAAACACCAAAATCGTGCCCCATTTTACAATCAAGCTAAGGAAATGTCACAGGAATGAATCAGGCTGGATTCTCATTAAATAATAGAGCAACAGTAATAAGCAATTAAACCTTCTTAAAAAGTATATTACTTTTCAAATGTGTGATTTCATATTTTTAAATTTTCCTCAGGAATAAAACACCCAGAATAATATGACAAACCAGTAATGACTGAAACAGCAGCACTATAAAATAGTTCTAGGCACTGTACTTGTGATCGGTTTGTACCCAGTACACAGCTATTTTCTGATAGCAAGTAAAACTGTCTATTGTCTATTGCTGAAGTATTGAAAAATAAAGGTAGCACAGAAGTGTACACTGCATTCTAAATGACGAAAAGACAGGAACAAAATGCAAAAGAAACCTTTTAAAGAATTTTAGCTGTTTTGAAAGCTCTTTGGTTTTCTTGATTGAATCTTTATAGTTGTGAACCACTATTGTTGCACACATACTAAGATCATTTAACTGTGTAACTTACCAAAGTAATCGTGTGCACCAGAACTAATTTAGGTTTGCCAGTTTTGATTTTTCTCTGCTGTTTTTGCTGACTTGTACAGTAATGGACTCCACCCATGGCATTAAACCTCAAGTTTAATTATAATGTTCTGATTATAAACATTCATTAAAAAAATATGGAGTATGTATAAACATTTGCAATGCAACAAAATCGGACATATTTTGGAGGCCATTCATGCAAAAACCTATTTATACACTTTTTGTCAAAACGTCTACATATTCTCTTAATACAGTCGGTTCCTTTGCTTATCCTTACTTTAAATGGTATTTAAAAGACATCCAAGTGAAATACGTAATGTGTAACAACAGCAAATGTAAGGATCTTTTAAAAAAGGACAACAGTTCATTTCAGTTTGTTTTCTATTTGATATCTTTGAGAGAAAAGCTGAAGCACAGGGCTTTGATCCTAGAGCACCGGAGGCTAGGATCCACAACACATTCGAGGCCCTGCACTCTGAAGACTGACATCTGGTGAAGGTAGTGATTTGGGTGTGTAAACAAATCGTCTCGAGATCACAAGGCAGGGCGCAGAGGAAGCACACCTATACAGGGATGAGCTTTAAAGAGAGAACCTGAAGGACTTCTTGGCTCCTCTGAGGGTTAGATGTCAGGACTCAGGCTTCAGGCTTGTGAGTCACACAAACCACAGCTTCTTGTTTTCTGCTCATCGGCTTCCTCTGACACATTTGGAGTTCGGATAAAAAGAATGTGGCCTCTGGGATTTGGCCTCCATTGGCAATGTGAAAAAGTAATGGCTGCTGCTGCACACTATTAAAGCCCAGCTCTACCTCATCCTACAGCAAATCAATAGCCAGGGCCGGGCCCTAGCTTCTGACAGGCAACTCAACAGCGAGCACAGAGCACAAAGCCAGCTGAAGACTTGTAAAGGTGCCCAAGGTGAAAACAAATTACATTAATGCTACATTCATTTCAGGTGTTGCCAAAAAAAGGAATCTTGTCACCTTGTTATTTTTTAATCAATGTTGCAATTAAAACTCACACTCTTGGTTTTTCAGATATTGGCCATTTCTGTGCATCGCCATGTGCTACAGAGCATTTCTGAGAAAGCGTGTGATCTGCTGCATCATGCCCCTGTGTTGTCTAGGGCTCCTGAGTCATTTCCATTGCTGTGTTCACGGCTGCTGGCAAGCAGTCGAGTCCCTCCAGCCAAGCAGCCTCCTCTCACACTTCATGGCTTCTCCATCGCAAACATTGTAATCAGACACGATTTCCAGGGTGTCCAATCCTTTGTTTACTCTTGCAACTGGGAGTAGTAAATCTTTCATTATGAAATCTTAAAAATGTCACATTGTGGGTGGCTCTTTATCGAGATTTTTTTTTCTTAGTCTTATCTTCATCGGTCACATTTCAGGAAATTCTGATTATTCCCGGCTCATCTCCACGTTGGAAAGCATCAGCGTACTTCCATATCACCATCACTGCAGATCCATAGCGAGGACACATGTTCTCCAAACACTTTCCAGTGCAGTAAAATCGTTCTTTTGCAATATCAGGACTATAAATGTATGCTATTTTCTAAATGAGGTCCCTTTATTATTGCAGTAATCAGTCCAAAAGCACTTTCAGCAATTTCAACTCTCTCTGTCTGTATTTGAAATGAAGGAAGACAGAATTAATGGTGAATCAAGTTTAGTGGCGCAAAAATACCCCGTTTTCATATTCGAATATTGTAAATCACCTAAATGCTCCTACTCACACACTGTATATCACAGTGACTGAGGGCTGTTACTGGTTCTGAGAATTCAGCTCCACAGAAAATTAAGTCAAAGGCATTAGAAGGCAAAACCCTAAACCTTGGCATATTTTACATGCAACCAGGCTATTTTAACTTTTTGAATCACATTTAAAGGGTGCATCTATTGCATTTATTCTAAATGATTATCTGGTTGTGGAAAGCTACGCATCAATGCTAACCTGAAGTTAATCATGGACTATTTTAAACAGCTTTGTTTTAATTAACTGAGAATACTAATGGCACAATATCTGATGGGACCAGACAAAGCGGATGTAGTAGATCAGAACTGGTTTTGGACTGATCTTAATTATTTTCAGTGCTGCCTCCTGACATAATTCATAAAAGGCTTTTTTTCCATTATAAAGCACAGCAACTCTTTCATCAGAAACTGGAGATTACAGATAAAACTGAGTAGTCAGCAGTGATAATATCCTCAGTTCCCTGGGTCTCAGCTTTGACATTTTTACTATTAATGTTCTGCAGGGTCAGTCCAACCTAGAGCTTCCTGTGTTATTGGAGGGTGTAAAGGGCTATAATTTATTACATAAAAGAAACCACTCTTTTTTCCAAAGTGACTGCTTCACTCCCTACCCTTGTTATATAAATAGAGAATCACTAAGCATGTGCCAGTAAAACTACCCTCCCTCTGACTAACATGAAGGTCTCTAACCCAGCTGCCAAATGGGACCAGAAATGTAACTGCGGCTCTGGAGAGAGCTCAGGGACTGCCACATGACTGAAATCACAGTCATTAATGGATCCCAGAGAAACCCACAGGTGAATGAGAACAACCTGACTAACCTGCAGCTTAGTCCCAAACCACACACTGCCAGTCAAGCCTCTGCAAAGAAAATGATTAAAAGACTAATTGAGTAATCAACACATTACCTGCAGGCTAATTAGAAAATATGCCATAATGGAAAGGAACATTCTTGGCCCTTCTAGAACACATACGTTTGAAAGGTTAAGTTCAACCAGAAAATGTGACCTTGGACAGCTCCATTTTTCACACTGAAAAAAAAGCTACTTTTCCTTTCCTTTTATAAAAATTGTCTTTTACAGTCATCGCAGCTGGTAAAGTACTGTTTCTCATTATGACGAGATTACAGGAGAGAAATGCACATTCCGTCAGTATACAGTAAAAGCTCACAAAAAATTTAGCACTTGCCTGGATATGTGCATTGGGCACTACAGGAATGCGGTTTATAAATGTGCAAAAAGTGTGTATTGTATTTATGAATATAATCTCCCAGAGGGAGTCTGTATCTGGCCTATAAATTCAGCTATTCATGGGACACGACTGCACTTTATTTCCTTTCCACAATGATGCTGTGTGTGTCTTGCCAGCAGAGGACAGGAGCTATGTATGAAACTGCACAGCCAGCTCAGCTTTACCAATCCTGAGCCCCGATCTCGGCACGCCCTCACTGCTGCGTTGCTAAAATGCTCACCTGACATTTCAGTGGGTGTCAAATACAGAGCCTTCAGCCAATTGTAGTGCTACTGGCAGTCACAGGAATTGACGTACAAAAAAAAACCCAGCAGCCCATTTTCCTCCTCTTTCTTCTTGCAGGACGTGTGAAATTTGGTTAGTGAAACAGCCAGATTCCATTTTGTAAGGTTACAAGCGCAGCATTTCAGCACTCCCTCTCCTCTGCTATCCCATCATTTTTCATGGCACCCGAGAGACAAGATGGCAGCAAAATTTATTAACTTTGCCAGGAGTCTGACAAAATTAAGGTGGAACTTGCATCGTTATTATAAGTAATGCTGATAGAGGTTTTTCTTCCTTCGATGAATGTGTAAAGATTTTAAATTATGTTTTGTGTACACTGGTGTGTCTTACACTATTTCAACCTTAACAGATATGTCTTAAAAGATCAAACCTATGTGTTACAACTGTTTCTTTTCTTTATTAAATGTTAAAGAGAACATGATGTCATTACTATCCTGTACAGAGGGAAGGTTCTGGTAACATTCTCCAGATCCAGACCCACTTTGAAAACAGGAACACCTACAGGTGTGTGCGTGGGCTGTTCAGCTCATCTGGGACATCTGGCAATTCAAGTGTCTCCATGACAGAGGTCCAGTTCTGGTCCTTGAGGGACCAGTGTGTCGGCCGATATTCAAAGCAGCAGCATCTGAAGTGTCAAATTGATCCTGTAAGTTAGTAATCAGCTGATTTTGGTCGTTAAGTACTTAGTTGGAAAATGGACCTGCAGACACCCCTGCTCCAGGGGAAACTACATACAGTACAAATAAACAATGCATACACACAGTGCACCCATTCACCCAAGAGAAAGGCTCTCATGCCTGGTGAGGGTCACAGTGATCTGACAGAAACAGGGCGCAAGCTGAAACTACACCCTGGACAGGAGGCTAGTGCATCGCAAGCCCATCCTGCAGGAACAAGCATTACAAGCAGAATTGCATTACAAGCAGAATTGATTTAAACAAAGAATCAGGGAAAACGCTACAGTATCAGAGAACAGATACAGTGGTGAAGGAAAAGAACCTTTTAGCAGCAGATTCAAGTGAGTCATCATGAGCAAGTTACTGATCAACTGTGCAGTCTGTTCTTTGAAAGATATACTGTTGTACTGTACAGCTGGCACCTTCAGACAAGTAACTCAACTTCTGGTATATTTGTTGCTGAAGACTAAAATATACTGTACATTTATTTTTGTAAAGGCATGACGAGGTGTTTTCTTGAAAAACAAAACTGTTTTGATAATTGGTAGCAGTGTGAAACACAAATGATATCTGAATGCTTATAAAGCTAAACAGGACAAGAAAATAAGGGTTTGCCACACGGTTCCCTGGGGTTTAGTCCCAACGCAGAGCCTTCTACAGAAGAGCTACTGTATCTTTGTCTTTGAAGAGTCCTGCTGTAACAGCACTGTCGCTTCTCTAATGATGACCTAGATACCCGCTTTAAAAATCACAGGGATTTCCCACAAAACGCAGGACCTAAGCACCAGAAGTAAAGTGTTGCAAATCTCAAATTCCTAGTTTGCTCTTAAGATTCAGTGGGACCCTCCTCACTTATGTTCGGTGATCAAAGATTTTTACTGGGCATCTGGAAATAAGAGAAACAAACTCCTAAATTTAGAAAATTCTAAAAGAAAGGCTTGAATTCATTAATTGGAAAGCTGTAATATACTGTATGCATGGTACTTTTCAACATCTTTAAACTGTTTTCTCATTAGGAAGAAAAACAGGCGCATACCAATATTGTACCAATCGAGTTTTGACAAATATGGCTCACAATCTCTATAAACTACAGTATGTTTGTTTTGTGCACATTTCATTAATACCATACCATAAAAGTATGGTATTAAGAAAACATGGTATAAATTATCATGAATACCAATGCAATTATAAAAGAAATGTTAATGACCAAATATGAAATGAAAGACAAATGAAGGCAAAAGCCTCAGTAAAGTCTATGACAATGTAAACACAAATTCTTAGACATAGGAAAAAATATAATCCTGGTGCCAAATTTGCATTCTACCCAAGTTCGCAGTTACAAAAATGAACCTTAATTGACTTTAATAAATGTAATCCCTTTACAGGATTAATTTGACCTGCCTGACTATTTTCAGCTCTGAAACATGTTGAAGGTTGCCTTTTAACTAATGCATTTGCTAAATAAAATCCTAAACTTTTGAGTTTGCAAATATTCCATCAAGCGAATTGTTCATCCTCTTAAGACTTCACTTAGGTAATTAACTTGTGGGTGTGATCCTCCATTAAAACTGGATTAGGAATCCTTGTCGTTCATTACCAAAAACCAGACATGACTACACATACCAGATAGCACCAGCTTCAATACAATCTCCATGCTAGCTGTTCAGGAACTTTGCTCACAGTAACTATAAGGTCCTGGTGCTTCTGGGCCAGAGTATAATGAACTACAAAAATACTGCTGCATTCCATTAACTGCTTTATCCAGTACAGGTAGGAGAGGTAGGAAAGCAATAGGCACAAGGCAGGATACACCCTGGACAGGATGCCAGTTCAATACAGATACCATTGTACTATGTGTTCTGTTTTCTTAATGCAAAATGTACACATAGCACTCTTTAGGAAAAAAAACAAAGCCTTTATATTCCTTGAACATCAAACCAAGTTGTCATGTCACATTGTTTTGTACAAATTAACAGCAATTAATGACTCCCAAATGATCCAACTTCACACACGATAAATTTTGTTGGCAGGTCTAACTGTAGCTAGACAAATTCTAATTCCTTACACTTGTAAAGAGCTTTTCTGGATATTTTACTGAAAGTGCTTTACAGTGGGGAAAGTGGGGACTCCCCTCCCTCACCAATGTGTAGCACCCAATAACGTTTGCATTTATTTTCAAAAGTTATTGCAGAAAGAAGCCCACCTATGTGTGTAATCTCTAAGCAAAAGCATGATCAGATACATTCTTTATATATTTTGTTTCATATTTGCGGCTGTAGAGGAGGAAATCTCACCAATAATCTGCTGCAGGAATCGCAGAAATGCAGCACAGATCTCTGCTGCTCCACCTACAGTATTTCTTTGCAAGGAACCCAACAGTACACAGTGCCAAGATTGTTCACACACAACGACACCTGAGACATGTGCTGATGTGCATTGACCTGGCCTGCAAACCAGTAACTACTACTAAGCAGGTTAGCGTAATAAAAGGTTGATATCCCTTATGTTCAACCATTCATCACTGATAAGGTGTAATTACAGTCAGTGTTCAGGACTCAACTCAGGGTACGCAAACAGAAAAGAAAAAATGAACAAATGGAAATCCTCTTATTTGGCTGGAGGTCAAATTTCACAAAGTTAAATTAAAAGTGGGTTCTAAAATGAAATGTACTGTACATCAGCAACCCAAATTGACACACTTAAATTCATTTTATGTACCGTCTTGATATTAAATTCTAAATATAGGCACGATGAAACTGATAGGCAAGTCTTTAAAAGAAATGAACTCATGAATCTCCCTGCCGGTTTTACAGCTGGCAGTAAAACACGTTCGCACTCTTTGCTGACACACTGTGGAGAGGACTTTCGCAGGTATTTAGCAGGACACTGCTATTGCAAAAAAGCTAAAAGGTTAAGGATGCCTGATTTTTCAGAGACACAGAATATTCCACTTTTACTGTAACTGGTTGCATCAGTGCCACACAGGACGTCAACAGTGATGCCTGTAACCAGTCTGAAACTGATCAGACACCCCTTACATAGTGGCTTGATTCATTTAAGGTTTAAATATAGGGCCAACTGCAAAGGACATTTTCAAACACTTCTCTCTTATTTAAAGTAAACAGGGGTGGACAGGTGTGTAGTAATCAAAATTAAATATGCTGCTACCCTGATACAACTTTACAGCCTGTAAAAGAAATATCAGCATAAAACCTGGTGTAGATCAAAGAGCTACTCAGAAATGATCTGATCTCTTGATCAGTCTTAAGAGGAGAAGATGTCATAAGGTCAAGTGAATCTAATTCATCTCACCATAAAGTCTGTAATACTTTAAGCTTTAAACGGCTAAGCACTTTAAGCTCATTAAAACTGAAAATAAATCATTTCATAAAATTTTACTGCTCTTCCTAATATTTGGCAAGATTTGCCATTGCTGGCAGAGCCAGGGACCACCAAGAGGAAGGCCCGTGGTTATTGAGAACATCAGACCAGTCACAAACAAGAGGAGCCATTTGGCTTATCTAGCCTGTGTGGTAGTTAGTAGTTAATTGATCCAAGGATCTCTTCCAGCCAGTTCTTGAAAGAAGCCAGAATATGAGCTTCGGGAGACGGTATGACATCTGTGTTCCACATGATACGGCTTCACTTTCTGCCTCACCTCATTTTAGCCAATGCTGGATCAAAGACAAAAATGACGAACTTCACTTCAAGGAACAGTCCGAGGGCTTTCTGCGCCAAAATGCTTTGTTTGCTTCTTCAGTTTGAGGTAAATAGTTATAAAGTACAAACAATCCCCCCAAGAAAAAGAACAATATAAATGACCATGAAGCAATTACTAAAGTCAGTAGAAAATATATGGGAATTTCCAGGTTCATCTACAGTATGATGTAATGCTATTACTATGAATTATATTACACACAGTATTGCCAATTCATAAATATGAAGGATTTTCTATAGACTACAGCAAACCATAGGTTCCCATTTGTTAAGATTTAATATAACTTATATTATATAGCTTATATATTTTTATATATACTTATATATTATATATAAGTATATATTTAATATATTTAATATTTCTTGGTGATGAGAAGCACAGTAGCCCTGCTGTCTCACAGCTCTTGGGGTCCAGAAGGAGATGCTTTCTGTGCAGAGTCTGCATGTTCTTGTCACATAAACATGAGTTTTCCCCCGCCTTCCAATGATCCTAGGTTAAGTGGTTTCTAAATTGTCCCCATGTATGCGCTCTGTGCCACTGGGAGCATAGTGCCATTCTGTGCCCTGATCTTCTTGTCAGTTTCTGATCGTGGATGGATGGATACCTTGTTAGAAATTCTTTAGCTGGGAAATACAGTATAACTATTAAACACAAAAATTGTTCTTTGCCGTACCTCAACATTGCATACTTAATGATATCCAAATATAATTCAGCTTTAAAATTTCACCTGGCTGAATATAAGATTATATTTTTTGTGTGTGTGATTAATTAACATTGTGAATCAGTGAACTAATAGCAAACTAATGATCAAGACCAGTTGAAAGGCCTCTTCTTGTTTATGACCTTTCTTACACTCTTTGCAGGCCCTGGACCACCTTATGTACTACGGTAAGAAAAGCAGATTTCAGTTTACTTCTGCCTCCAAAATCGCAGCTCAAGAGAGTCTCTCGTTCACCTTGGACAAAAACAGACTGGAGCTTGAACTCAGTCCACTCTCAGAGGGGTTTCCAACAGCACCTTATCAATAACCTCTCCTGCTTGTGTCTAAAGTTAATTCCCTGTCCTTAAGGGTTTGATTTAAAACAGCTTTCAGTTAAGAGTTCCTGCTAAAGCAAACTGGGCCTAAAGGAAGCCAGTGTTTTAACGGACCTCTTGAAATCCATTGATTGTGTGGGCTTCACATACTGTTCACACACCATGTCATCAATCTGGCTGTCCAAATGCCCCCTTTTGGGTTGCCACGGTATCATTGTGTACATTTCTTCTGTGTGGAATTGTACAGTGAAATACTGTACGAGGAGAATCTCTTTCTTGTGGTCGTCCCAGAAGCAGGAGCGAGAAGGATGAACATCAGTGACTCTTACAGTGTTTTACACTGTTCTGGATAAATCCCACCAGCCACCTATATCTACATTTCTTAATGAACTATCATTTACAACTTACTGCTTTACATACACTACCTTCCAATCAGATATTCTTTGATTTGTCCATTCGATTTTACAGTACATGGCAACATTTATTAAAACAAAAAGGTATTATAACTAATCCTTATGATTTATGATAACAAATCCTACAAGCACGTATTTTTTTAAAAGCCTGGCAAGCTAAAATAATTTGAAATATACAGTTTTACACTTTTTTTTTGTCAGATTTGGAAATGCTGAGAAATAGACTGAAATAGAAAATTAAAGCATCTTAAATATACTAAAACAATCTTTCTCAGGTATAAATGGGATAGCACTTAATACTTTGTTAAATATTTCGTCACAAAAATAAGGAACACGTCATAAAGAATAATTATTAAAAGCCAAAGAGATGTCTGTACTCTGAAAATTTCCCAATTTATTGTTAGTACCAGGAGTCATGAAAGAGTACAAAATCTATATATCCCAGCTGCCCACCGCTTATTAAAGTTAATAAGTTGTTTGCTATAAGATTTAGCAGACACTTTGTCAGTGATCACCTGTGTTAAGGATATAAACAGTTGCGGCAGATATAAACAATGGCAGTTGTCTTTTACATAGAGACTAGATTGCTCTGCCGAGCCTGCTTTGCCACAGTCTGATGATCCCTTAAGCAAGGATTCTAGAACAAAGTCTCACGATTTAAAAGAAATGATTTCTGTTGAGTACCTTTTGTTGTACAAGGTGGTAAGTGGGTTAGCCACCCGCCTTTCCAGAGAGGCAAGGAAGAATACAGGCATACTGTAAGTACAGCAGAAGGATTTGATTTTCTTCATTTTGAAAGGGCTGTATTGGACCAAGAAAGCCCCGCTATTGAGAAATGAACATACCAAGCTAATTAACATCACTGGCGTGCACTCATTTTGCCAAATGACAAGCAAAAACAACATTGTGTTACTGCTTATATTTTAACATATCTAGGGGGTACACTGTAGCTTATAGCCGTAGGCATTAAGCTTTCATTAATTCTTCTTTACTTACTGACTCTCAGAAAATATATGGTAAAGACCGAGGCTGAATAAACTGAGTCCTAGCAACACTCTTGAAAACTGGATCCTCAAAAGATTACTTATCCTATTTATGACAAAAGCAGGTTATAAGGATTTTAGCTGTATTAGCATTTTTTTCTCTTTTGGCAGGTTACAAAGGAGTTTATCTGGAGGAATGAATTTCAATAGAACATAAGACACACAGTGCTGCATTATCACGGCATCAACATGCAGGCGTGCCAGTCTCAATCTGCACAGATAAAGAATGGCACTAATGGACTGTCTTGTGATGAAAGGCTCTGGTGGACTCTTGTAGCCAGCTGCTGTGCTTATTTTACAAAGTTTTTGCTCAGCCTCTGAAATTGAGCAATTTCCAATGTGTTTTTCAAGTTTTATGAGGAATATGCAGACCTTTTAAAAACACTAATGTTATCAATAATGAAGGAGTGCCTAAAATGTCACCAAGGTTATGTTATTCTAATATAAATCAATGTTTGTTTGCCTTAGAGGGGACAGTTGCTTTAAATTTCACCTTCTCTTTCTGCAGAACAGCGTGCCAGTGTCCTGACACACTGGATCACGGGGAGGAGGGCAGGGGGCTGGCTTCCTTACCACTGTGTTGCACACAGCCACTGGAAGCTGCTCTTGTCCAGCCACAGCTACAAGACACACAAACATCACCATGTCACCACAAAGGCTCAGCAAACACACTGACTCACAGCCTTCCGGCTCTCTTTGGTTTCCTTATTCCCCAGCAGGCAGGGAATACACAGGTCTGGGAGAGATGGAAGCTCAGCCTTCAGCCTGGGACACTGCAAGCCGGGTAGCATCACATCCCTGCTCGAGCTCTGCACTCCCTCTGTTTTTAGACAGGTGCTCCCTTTAATAAGATGAGGGTGAAAAAACCTGAGGGCGAAATGAGCTTGAATGCTTGTACACCAGAAGCAGGAGGCTGAGATAATGCAGCAGTAGCAGTATGGAGTACTGGCTGCCCTTTGGCAAGGTGCTTCACTCCAGGAAAGTCCTCAGCTGTATAATTAGGTATAAATATGCAAGTTAGTCAGCCTAATAATAATAACAATAATGGACTAAGGTGCAGTGAGTTCTTACAACACTAATCCTGTACACAGCACAGCTGCCTCCAGCTGCAGACACTCCAGCAGAGGAGAGGTTTAAAATATTAATCTGTAAAGAATAAAACACGTCGTTGCAAATCAGACTGCAAGGAGAATGTGGAAATTCTTACACACTCCTATAATTATTGACGCGCTGCTCCTGATGAAATATTTATCACCACTGCTATGTTATATAACCTAGCCCTTCCATCTTCCAAGAGAAGGCTAATGTCTTAATACTCTAGGGCCTATGTTTTCATACCATTTTTCCAGCCCATCACACTGGGAAACGAGCTAGAGTGTTTATTTATTTGATGGTATTTGCACAAGGCTCCTATGCAAGTTGGATTCCTTAAGCTCTGTACTCTGTACACTTCAGCAGGAACCTGGGGATCGATAGCAATCAGACCCCTGATTACACAATCAGCTCCCTGCCTTCCTACGCCATCAGGGGAGAGAGCACAGCACATTAAAAGAGTCCCTTGAACCTCTGTTGGAGAGCTCAGAGTATACCCGCTAGCTCCTCAGGACGAAGCACACTGTAATCACAAAGAACTATTTATTGGGCAAGAAATATAAGCATCAACTTAGGCAATACGTTTCCTGCAGGAAAAGATGATAAAAGTATTATGTTTTTTTAGAAGCTTTGAAACCAATTAAAAATGATATACACAACTAAAAATAGAGTAGGCCACACCAATGAGAAAAGATGTCTAATTAAATTATGAAGACCAGAGAAGGTACAGTATCTGACCGTGTCATCCCTGTCTTTGCATTATTACAGTATAACTAAGTCTCATATGTTTCTGTAAGAACAATTTATGTAAATGAACTTAAGTGTTATCTCAGTCTCCACTCAACCTCATAAAAAACATTTTGGCTCCATTCAGACGAGCATGCAAATGTCATAGTGCCTTAAGATTGGCAGTAACTTGGGAACCATCAGTGAGGAGTTGGGAGCTCAGCAGCACAGTCATACCAGCCTCAGAGATACCATGCAGAACACTCGCTTTGACTTACAGATCATGAATAACAGAGATTTATAAACCACTGTTATAGGTAGCCATTTGACAAAAAAACATACATGTAGATGTTACAGCCAGATCTACAAAACAAACATTAACATGTGTTTTTCTCCTTGTTTCAGACTAAGCTAAAAGAGAATTTTTCCAGGAGAATGTAATAATATTTTTCAGCTTGCAGCCACAGCTGTACACAGATACAGCTCTCGGTAACCTGTTGTGCGAGGAGGGGAGACAGTGTGTCAATAATGTCTCCATCATTCTGCAAACAGAGCAGTTTGTCCTGAACTCCCAATCCCTGCTGACATCCCAAGGGAAGGAGTGGAGGTGTTGGGGGGGGGGGGGGGGGGGGTGTTAATAAATCTCAGCTCAGCATGCACCTCCACATCAAACCAGCTCTGCCATCAGAAGACCTAGAAAGGCCATCCTGATTGCTCAGCCATTTCTTGCTCAGCATTATCCGCCATAAATATGCCAGCCTCTCAGTATAGCAGGTCCCATTTATCATACATGCTGTACTACTGCAATGGACCACTGCGGCCGTTCTGCCCTGGGCTACACTGGAGGAGGGGCACGTACCACCATTAATTATCTTGCATTCCTTTGGGAGCAATTCCTTCAAAAGCTTAACCTGGGAGTGGGCTGTTGTTTCTCACAATATCCCAATCCACGCCATGTTAGCACTGGTATGAGAAGGAGTATGGGTCCAAGACTATGAACCTGTTCCACCGGGTTAGATGTTTGAGGCATGTAGCACTGCTGCATCTATGAAGTCTAAAGGTACAAAGTCAGCCTAGTCGGAGATCAAGTGGTAGTAAACCATTCATCTAACCAAGACAAATTAGATGCCTTCCCTTTTCTCCCCATACTACAGCGATGGTCCATTTCAAGCTGATCTGCATGTACTGCCATTTTGCAACAACATCACCATACAGGATGGAAACGGGTCTGGTGCTGACCTAATACTACAAAGGTTATACATGTCCAACAACTGTCCCCCCCTTGTTTGAAAAACAATAGGGTTACAAGTGGACATGGGAGCATTGTGAAAACACTGTTATATTGCTGTATTTTATTAATATACAGTATATAAATGTATAGAACAAATATATATCATCATTCAAAACACTCACTTGCAAATTATTTGACACTGCACACTCCACAGCACCTGACAGCAGAGTTAGAGCTGACTGGAGCACTTCTGTCACTGATGTCACTGCATCCCTGCACGTGCCCAGTAAGTCACATACTGTAAGTTCAGAAAGCTGAACCCGCGACAAAGAAGACTCATTTTCCAGATAACCTTGTGAATTTGTTACTGTTATACGTGATTTTTCTTTTGATGACCATAGATATAACTGGGTTACTGTGGCTAAGGATGTGCGCCTGTGGCTGGAAGGTTGCAGGTTCGTATCCCGCGGCCGGCAGAGGAATCCTACTCCGTTGGGCCCCTGAGCAAGGCCCTTAACCCCAGCTGCTCCAGGGGCGCTGTATAAATGGCTGACCCTGCGCTCTGACCCCAAACGTCTCTCCCTGTCTGTGTGTCTCATGGAGAGCAAGTTGGGGTATGCAAAAAAGACAAATTCCTAAATCAAGAAATTGTATATGGCCAATAAAGTGATCTTATCTATCTTATCTTACAAAGACACCGGCATGCTGCAGAATAACTCAACAGAAACTTACCTTGCTCTGAATATTAAATGAAAAAATACAAAACAGGTGGATCTGGAGGAAAATTTGAGCTCAGTGCTAAATGACTAAATGTCTACATTAGTACAATTGATTTTCTTTAAATCAGAATCCAATTGGCACTGTTCTTCAAGATCACTTTAGAGCTTGGCAGTACTACAAAGACACCGCAGTCAAATTTACTGTCAAGAAGAGAAAACAAACTGTCGTGGTACAATTTGTATACTTCACTGCAAATATTATACCACCTCAATTTAAACACTGCACTCAAAATATTCTAGGTTTTATATAAGCCTGTTTATTATTTAATAGACAGTAGCTGACAACAGAGAGTGGGTTTAGATTTTCTTTTCAAGCATTTGGGCTATATAGCAAAATTAAAACGGAACTTGTGCATCCCATAAATTAATTCCTTTGTGTGTATTTAAGTACAATTAGTACAATTTACTTATTGAAAACTGTTTAAAATGGCACTGCTGGAGTATAAAATAAATAGCATTAAAATCTGGACAAAACTATTTTCTTTCAAGCTTTAATGAAATTAGTGATTCAGAAAATCATCCAACATATAGTGTTAAGAGAGTGCCAGGCATTTGAAAGACGATTTCTTGAAATAGCATTAAAATGCAATTACTGCATTTCCTCATTAACAATTAATCCCACATTTCTGGAAGAAAAAAAACGTGTTGAAAAGAAACTTGATATCATGGCTGAGTGGGATACCCACGTCATAGACTGCTACAAGTTACAGAAACTCTCACGGTCTATAAATAAGATTTGGTCCATTATTTCTTAACCAAAATTGAGAGATTTTGATGTCACTTATTCCCCTACCTCTAGGATACTTATAATAAAGGTCTGGTGTTTCAGCTGCTAATACACATCACTTTTCCTACACATCACTTGAAGATGAGAAACCTCTAGGCATTTGGAAGGAATATTCTGTTCAAAATCACTCAGATCTCAAATTACACCCTCTGCGTCAGAGTTTTAAAAAAACGTATTGTGAGTAAAAACAAATATCTATGTGTTAATATCAATATCAGAAATACATTAAGAATGTAAGTACACTTTGGGGTTGGGTACAATTCTGAAACATTTTTTAAATGTGTGATTGAGGATTAAATTAAGTGCTATATCACACCTCCCTGCACTTTGTCCACAGGCACAGAACTAATTAAGAGAAATGTCCTGTTTTTACCAAACTGTTCAAGAGAAAAACTAAGAGCAGTGCAATCAATGTTCATAATGGGGGAAGATTAGCGTCGCCACAATATTTGATTACTGCGCAAATAAACAGATGCAGACAAACAGACAGGGACATCACACAGACAGGAGCGACAAACACAGAAAACCATACTGTGCTGGCTTTTCCAAAGAGTGATGAATATTTCACTCTATCCCAGGTGCACAGTCTAAACTAGCTGAGCACCCAGCTGACTCAAAACATTCCAAGAAACTTACTTCAGATTCCTGTTTTAATTCTTCCTTGGCCTTCACTAAGCAAAGGAAATTATTTGTAATAACAAAACAATTTTAAACACAGGAGTAATGAAAGAAGAAAAACATACTCTTTTCCAATTGGTTTTGGGACAACACATCCCCAGTGAGGGGCTGAGAGATCTGAGAGAGCTGGAGGGGGTCACCAGCAGGGCAGGCTGCAGCCACACAAGCCCGCTCCCTCCCTGGCCTGTTACGGAACCTCATCCCCATCCCTCAGGTGCTGTCTCTCTGGTTTAGTTCTCACTTTCTTGACAGCCGCCCTTAACCCAACCCCAGGCTTCTCGGCCTTTCACATCAAACCAGGAAAAGGCTTGATCCACCACAAACAACAAATGGTGGGAAAATGTCACATGTCATTGACTGGGTCATCTTTGCCCATGCTGGTCAGGATTTAAACGGCTCATTTAAAGTCGCCACATTATCTTCTGTGTAAACAACAGAAGATATCCTTCTAACTGGTCTTATTTCTCTGCATACGCCATTCTTTAGGTTAGGAATTAGGTTTGTTAAGGTACCCAGTCCAAATTCATATCACGACTTCATCTATGAATTGACCCATCAGCAGAATCAACTGGTCAAAGTTTGGGGTTGTGCCGTCATCATGTCCATATACTGTAAAGAACAATAACCCCAGTCCAAAATGTACTTATTTACAAATCTCTACAATTCTTCTTAAACTCTCAAAGACTGTTGGTAAGAATCTCCTATACCACTAGTTAAAAATGCATATGCATTCAAGAGACTCAAGAGAATATGCCAACAGATATTTTTCATTTTTCAACATTTTTTAACCATTAGAGGAAAGAAGAATTGCAGTAATTCCAAGTAGAGGTAGAACTGATTGCTTTTCTATCTTCAAGAATCAAGCTAATCATCCATCCATTTTCAAACCACTTCTTCCAATTCAGGGTCAGGGGAGAGATGGAGCCTATCCCACCAAGCAACAGGCAAAAGGCAGGATACACCCTGGGTGGGATGCCAGTCCATTGGTGGGCACACAGACACAGGAGAGACGCACACACTCACATCAGGGTCAGTTTTCCCAGAAGCCAATTACCAGCATGTCTTTGGACTGTGTGAGGAAACCGGAGCACCAGTAGGACATCCAAGCAAATAAAAGGAAAGCATACAGTACAAACTCCATGCAAACTAATCAGTCAATCCAATTTTATGTCTAAGCATCTAACTCTAGTCTAAATAAGTAGTACCTAGACCTTTTTCAAACCTCTGCCTTCTGGGATTTGAAATATAGTTGTATAATTTAATACTAATGGAACCTACAGCTTTAACAGTCATCGCTGTGACTTACTGTTTTTGTGAGTCTCACACTTCCTATACACTAAAGACCTCCCAGTAGAGCTTTCCAGGTTTACCGCATCTTTCTTTCTGTTCTTTAACCGGCAATCTTCACTCCAGGGAGCTGATTATTACAGAAGTTCTCTTATAAGAAAAGTTTCAGGACACAAACTCAGCATTCTGAAGGAGAGAAAAGGAAATGTGTCAATGGATTAATCAACAGAATGAGCATCTCCTTCCGTTTTCTTTAGAACAATGCACTGTGACATGAAGGGAAAAAAAGTTCTGGGAAACAAAGCAAAAATCTTTAAAATGTTTTAAAAGGGCACTGTAGCATAAAAGCTAACATATTTTGAGACTGAAGTATGATTTAGTACTTAGAGAAGATTCTATTACCAATTCCTTGTAGCTGCTAGAACTGCTGACAATGGGAAAAACTACAGTGAAATATGTGTGAATGTATAATAAATATATGCACATTACCAATCAAATTTAAATTCTGCCTGCCATTCTCCTTCAGAGCCTGACACGCCAATTTACAGAAAGTCTCCTCACTCCACGCTCTCTCCTGTCCCTGTTCCTATTCATTTACTTGTACCTGCGCCTCTCGCTTGATTAATGCACTGTTTATGCAAACAACTCTTTTCATCATTTCCATGTCCTGTTTCTTCATCACAATGATTTTACACAAAGGTTACAAACAAGACAAAGACATTTGGTCCATCTAGACCATTTGTACGTTATTAGCTAATTGATCCATGGATCTTATTCGGCCATTTCTTGATAGAACCCAGGGTTTCAGCTTCAACAATGTGATGGGGTAGCTTGTTCTTTACCTCCACAGCCCTGTGCATAAAGAAGTGCCTCCTGTTCTCAGATTTAAATGCACTTCCTCAATCTGCAACCTCCAACTCATGTCTCACAGTTGATTCTGAAGATGTCCACTATGTAGACTTGTCTCAATGTCTTTAAAGATTCTCAATTCTCAAAACCTGGGTGAGGTCACCTCAAAATCTCCTCTATTTGATATTAAAAAGATTCAGCTCTTTTAGCCCGTCAGTGTAGGACACTTTCTTAAGCTCCGGAACGTATCTGGTTGTTTTTTCTCTGGACGGGTTCCAAAGCACTAATATCTGTATTGTAACATGGTGAACAAAAGTATTCAGTACTTTCATTCATAAACTCTGAAAACAGTATTCCCCCTTTCACTAAAATAAGATTAAATACTGTGTGTCTTTAGATATTCAAAGGGAAGACTAGAAAAGAAGAGATTATAAAAAAGGTTTGGATTAAAGCATACAGAAATATACTTACTGTACCCAACCCAACCCAAGAACTGCATCAATTTAAACCGTGAAACAAGAACCAAAGAAAACGAGTGTAATTTAAGAACACGTACAGTATTTTTAGTCATGAAAGTAGGAAGCATAGATATGTGGTGGGGAAAACATAGCTAAGTAGATAAAACTGACATCCTGAATTCTTTCAAGAACACAGAGAGATTTCTGGTTTGATAAGCTACTTTCTTATTTAACGAGCAAAATGGATCAAACAGCTTCCTTTCATTTCTAATTTTTCCTGGGTTCCCACATAAAAGCCTGCTGAGGTCAGAATATGAGAAACACGCCCTGACTTTGCAGGTATAGAGTATTTAACTTATTAGTGTAATCCATTATTAGGTACCGGAGCAAATGTTCTTCAGGAAAACCAGTAAATGTTAGCCAAAGCTTTTCTATTGATCTCCACTTAGTTCAGTGCACAAGGCAGCTGTGTGGATGTAGATAAAAAACGCAAGGAAAGAGAACTCGAAAAGGCCTCATCAATTATTAAATGTGTTTTGTGCAACAAGGCAGTGAGGCTATAGGTGCATTAACAGATCCCATCTAGGCATTTGGAGTCTGGAGAATTAAGGCACAAAAGATCTGTTCATCATTCTCTTTTGCCATTTGGCACTGCCAGCTCTGTATACTAAAATACGATCCGTCACACACAAGAAGAGTTATCAAGTACACAGTATACTAGAAGGTATACAGGTATTTCAGTGTATCAGCATGCGGATTCTGTATGATGCTCTGTGACATGTTGGGCCAGGTTGGCGCTTGGCTGGAGGAATCATGGTGTCCGGCCTGGGTCATGCCACCAGAGAGGTGGCAGATTACTGACACAACGGCCCCAATGTTGGGGGTAGGATTTACTGCCAGGGCTCTGGGCTCTGGGACACACCTCACCTCCAAACAGCAGCCACAGGTTTCATTCAATCATGAGAAACACACAACTAGCTATTTCACATCAATGGCAACAAAAATAACTAGACATTCTAAAAAAAAAACAGATGGTTTAGGGCAGACTGACGACGTTACAGTGTTTTTTCTATAATTGTGTCATTACTCCTACAGAGAGGTATCAGTACTACCAGCACACAGTTGGCCTTCTGGATAAAACCACCATTATTCCTTGGTGGCAGCTACAGGCAAGCTGTTGTAGAATGTTCCTGGATGCGGGTGTCACAGGTTCGAGCCCGGGCTCCGTCACTAGCCTACTGAGACAGAGTGCAGCCAAGGGCAGGGCTCGCTCAGCTTCTGGTGCCAGAGTGATGCCTGCACAGCCTGGGTGTTCACAGACCCGAAGGACTGTCAGCGATGGACACGCCTCTCCTCCACATGACGCCAAACCTGCTGTGTAGGGCTGCATAGCCTGGGAGATGTCTAAAGACGTGTGACTCAAAGACTGGAGGGAAAGAGGAGTCTTCCTAACTTCCTAAAACCCCTCATTCCATCACATAGGCTTTCCGCATTCGGTGCGAGCACAAAAATAACTGCTAATTCTAAACTGAGAAAGAAAAACATTGCTAGAAATTGGAAAGCAGAAAAATAGGGATGCTTTTAATGAGAGGATAGGTGGAGGAACGCCAGACGTTTAACAACAAACAAACCCAACTTGATATGGCACTCAGAAAATAGAATAAAAGACTGTTTTATCCTCACTTCTCTGTCTCTCATTTGATTTTCCCTTTTCTGAATGTTTGCCGGTGTACTGTATAACTATTAATCTTTCTCAGCACATAATTCTGTCTTCCATCACGTTCAGAAGGGCTTACTTCACATTGACTTGGGTTTCCAGGCTGCACTGTGGCTGGAGGGTTCGACAGCCAGCTGTGCCCTGCCTCTGATCATGACAGAGGTAACGTGGGGCTCACTGTTCCTCAGGCATATGGAAACCAAATAAAACAGCCAAAGATTTACTCACCTCACTCCCAAACTGGTACTCTGCCAAGCAGGTGCTGTTGAGACGCAACAGGCAAAGTACTGCTAAGAGGAATTCTGTCCTCCACAGTTCAGCAGCTCTGCGAACATTCTGCCATTTATTCAGGATAAAGAATCGGGGACTGGACGTGGCTCACCAGTTCTCCTTTTTCACATGCCTCCTTTGACAACCAGGTTCAAATGGAATCGGTTCATCCAAACAGGAGTGAAAACAGAAAACTGGAACTGCTAGCCTAAAATAACGTCATGTGTTTGTTGAATATTGATCGATTTCTGCAACAGGAGTTATGAAGCCTGCTCCCCAATCAATTTTCAATTTGATTCCTACAATATAAATTGTGACACCTGCTTCACAATCAATGTTTGAATTTTGCTTTTACAGGGCAGAGGACAACATCTCCGTCCATGAAGTGTGGTTGGTGTGGTTCACTGTGAGCTCTTCCCAAGATATCTGTCACTAAATTGAATACAAGCACTGTATATTGGAAATACTGAATACAACTATATTGGCAACACCAATGTAACATTCTGGGCGCAAACATGTGTCCAAAAGCAAAGCTCTAAAAGCTATTTACCACATAACAAAGTAAGAAATGGTGTGTTTTAACATTAAGATTGAAGTTTTAAGTTGTATTTGCTTCTATAAATGGTATCTCACCTTACTAATGTACTTGCTACCAGACTTGGGCTTAACGTCCTTTTACAACATACTTCACACCATGAGAAAAATTTCACCATATATGTGTCGCTTGAATCTTAAGCCACGCAGTTTGATATTAAATGAAACTATATGCAATAAAATATTTTGCAGATTACTAAATCCTTTAGGAAAGCAGCACAGCCAGCATTCAGAAGAATCCAGATACTGGCTCAGTTCCAGGCACTCTGTGCCAACTCACTGATCCAAAAGCCACTAATCAAATACTTCAGCTCCTACACTGAACTGGGTAGTTTGGGATGCCTATTATCTCCGGAGAAGCCATCCCAATGAAAAACAGAAACTTTCCAAGGGGCATGTAAGCGTGATATAAACTGAGAAAACCCAGGATCCTTTAAAAAAGCAATTCTGCGGCCATCGCTGTTTGGTGAGAATGAGGTTCGGAGGCACAAGTTCTCCTGCCACAGCAATGAGACAGCGGCACACGCGAGTGGGGCTGCATTGTTATTTTGTGGTTGTTTGCTATTATATTGAAAAACGCGACTTCATTTACCCGCATCTAGAAGCGCCGCCTTCTCGAAAGGGTTTCGATCCTGGAGCCCAAAACTCAGCTTCACCATCACGCGAAGTCCTTACTGTTATTAATTTGCTCACAAAATAGCAAAGAAACTAACATACTACGTAACGATGCTCCTTACATGATAGATTGCACTGTCAAAAAATCCTGACGTATAGCCATACATGTAGCCCACGATCCGAGCTTACAATAATGTATTTTTAACGCAATGGACCTTTCTTCTTCACAGGCAGGAGTATGATCTTGGTCAATAATTAGTCCCACGATTTCAAACGTATTGCAAAAATGGCAATCATACAAAATTGTGAGCGTACTGTCGTATATTTCTTTTGCGCTTTGCAGGTGTTTTAAAAGTATACAGTAACCGTCGGTGTCAATTAACAGTCGATATATACTGCATGTTCATGTCATTGCGTAAGCCTGTTTAGTTTTAAAGAGACCTCTTTTAAAGAATGTATTTAATTGCAATAATAAATAACGAACGGCATTATGCGTGCTTAGAAACATATAAACGTGAACGATAAATGTAGCTGTCCTGTGTATTTTTAAATAATTATCTTTACACACTGGCGCTAATCTGTTCACGGCATTATATCCTCACGCTATAATCAAAATGTGAAGCATCCTCACGATTCTTTGGGTTTTTTAAGGTAAACGTAAACTTGAAAAGCAATGAAGTACTTAATTAGCGGCAACTGGAACAAGGATGTAGCTGGGGAAATAATGTGGTTTAACCAAAACTTTATATTTGTTTTAGAGCATTTAGACATCACTCTTTCCTTTTCTCCTCCGATTTCCGCCCTCCAGTGGAACAGAAGGGAATTACACGAGCCAGCTTTGCGGCGTGCTCGCTTATCGATTGAGGGGAAATCTTTCCGTTTTCTTAAAAGAGAAATTAAAGGAAAACTTTTCATTTTGGATGATTATGTAGTTTCATAAACACAACTGGGTAAATGTGTATTCTGTGAGGCAGCAGTTCATAAACTGACTAAATTAATATTATACTATACATGCTACTTGAGAGAACCGGAGAGCTCCTTAAAGGACATTATTTCTTTTAGGATTCAAATGTATTCTCTAGTTCTAGTGTTTATGTCACTCATAATGCATCATCAAGGACTGACCGAAGGCGATGTACAGCAATGCCCCTTGCTGTCCAAAACACGGGATATTTTTAAATCACCACAGTACCGCAGGTTTTGCGAGGTAGCCAACATGCGGCTTGATACGCATAAAAAGCTACCTCAGCTGTCGCCGATGCATGCCTCGTCGTAACGGGAACACAGCCCCAACACAAGTGAAACACTGCTACAGCTGTTCTCAAATCACCACCATAACCAGTCTCTGATAATCAAAGAACGTTTTGTGTATTAATTTATAACCCATGGGAAGAGTTCAGTAAAGAGCTTAAAAGCCCTGTTTTATCCCCCTTGCTGTTGAAATAATAAAAGTGGCGTTGCCTAAGCAGTAATGCCTGAATATTTTCAGACTGCAGTCATCGTGGAATTAACCTCCTTCAACACGCCGGCTTCTCGCTGCTAACGCGAAAAAGCCCAGGCCGGCGCGTTCCGCAGTTCAGAGCAATTACGCTCACATCACGGTCAAACGCGAGGTGGTCGAACCACCCGTCCTCCTCAAATGAACACACGGATTCGGGGAAAAAGACTAGATGATAGATCAATCTCTGCGCCGCTTGTACAGAGAGAGCCTCGGGCAATGAAACACCACTTCTCCTCCAAACCATCTACCCCTGAGGCAACCCCAGCTCTGTACCTTCGCAGCACATGCCTCACATTAATCAGGGCGTTCCGCTGCTCCGCGGCACCTCTTCCCCAACTCCTGCTTCCAAACTTCGCCTGGATAGAACCAGCACCGGCGCACAGCGCTGGTCTGAACGAGAACTAATCAGCAACGCTTAAAAATACAGTGCTGATCCCGGATACTGTCCGTAATTTGGCCATGGTACTTTCTGTATATCTTGCACTGACATTGGCATTTTAGCAGATATTACGAAAAGAAGTTTATATTCACCATACAGTGATCTATTCACTTCAAGCGGGACCTACTTGTACAGTGCACCATTCCCGCTGGCTGTACCTCACAGAAAAGCAGTAGAATGACCCTAAAATACACCCCCCAAAAAACTAAAAAACAAGCCATACCTTCTTCCGGGGCTGCCATTTCATCATATTTGTAAACCAAAAATGTACAGCATCAAGATATTATATTCGCGGTGACTTTAGATTTAAGGGAGTTGCAAGACCGAGTCATGCTTCCTTGCGTGTTACTTCAATTTTGCAGCATATTGATCAAAGAACAGCTGATGTTTATCTGGAAAGATCGTCTTTCGCAGTCAAATTAAATCCAATCCAGGAGAACACAGAGACCCCCGATTAAGAACTCCAGAAACCAAACTTTAATTCTTGGACGGTCCGTATCCAATTCACAGCTGCGCAGACGAGCGTTTTGCTGGTTCGGCGGATTCTCCGGGACAGCGTAGCAGCAGCGCTCTTCGCTTAAGGTAAGCAAATCCCTTCGGCGTACCGGCAAGACGGATGTTTTATATATTGAGTTACTTCTGACACAACAAAATGTTACAGTTTTACAAAAATGACAGTATGTGCAGAGAAAAAAAACAACGTGTGCAGGAAGACTAATATATCCAGTTGCGTTCCGTTACCCTTCCGAAAAGCTTTGATTGGAAACACTGCACTGGGTATAATTCTGCACGCAAAACTTCTACCTTTGAAGGTTTTTCTTTTCTTTCCCTGGAAAATGTCAAGTACAATTCCAAAGATGGGGCATAGCCATGGGAAAAGCGTCCCCCTCCTTTTCAGCGTTCAGTGTAAATTCCGTATACAAAACGTAATTCCGAGAGAGTACTCCAGAGAAGCGCAACGCATGAAAAATAAGGGGGGAAAAAAACTGAAAAATCCCAGGAATTTCTGCGAGAAGAGCTGGAAGGATATCCTGCAACAGCAACAAACTGGACTACACTACACTAATGACTTCCTTCCCCTTCAAGCACAGGCAGCCCTGAGCTGAGGCAGCGAGACCAGCCCCCTGGGTCATAGTGCCGTCGCTTCATATTCAAAGACAGAATCACAAGACAATGCAGTAAAAGCGCACAAACGCTAACACACGCACCAAGCCTGTGTTGCTCGTAAACGCTGGTGTATGCACAGGAACTCACATGCGGGACAGTTCTTCAGCTGAAGAAACAGCGAAGTCTCCTCATAACATGTACAGTATGTTAATAAAGGCAAGTCTAGCTAATTAGCTTACCCCATGAACAGTCTCAGCTCAAGTAAATGTACCAGCCTACAAAAGAATATTTCTGTACCCTTTCATCCGTTAATATCGCTCTTATTAAGAAAGGACATCAGAACTATACGCTGATAAAGCAGGTGTGCAAGCAGACTCATGGTACTTAGGGTATAATGAGCCCAATAAATTGTAATACTTTATTCACAGCAAGTGCTCTAGCAATCTCATCTCACCAGCTGTGGAGATCAATAAATAACAAACTTCCAGCTTCGGGTAGTCTTACAAATACAAATGGGTTGGAGGTTCAGGGAGGGGTCTCTGTTCACAGTCTCTCTCGCTCTCAGTGCAGTTTAATGGCTGTTAGGTTGCTGGGTTCTGGGTGGGTCCTGCGCAGGTATCCAAATGGCAGCCAGGGCATACTGCACTGCGATTTGAACCCAGGTCCCAGACTCGAGACAAGAGACTATGACAGCTGTCATAGTTGAAAAACAACATCTTGAATAAGATATTGAGAATGACACAGGACACTGCTGGTATCCTGTTGAAGCACTGTGCATCTATTATAGGCTTTACCTACCCAGGCTTGTTAGATCAGGAGTCACTCCAGAAATACACAGCCTCCCCTTCCAGAATGATCAGGACACATACACTCGGCAGACTGCAGTACAAGTATTATTAGATCACAATTTATCACTGTTAATTTAAATCCAGATGTGTGTCCAGCTCTTGTTGGACACACATCTGGATTTCAATTAACAGTGATAAAAATGAAAGTATCTTCTAAAATACAACAAGCCTTGCCAATGCTCTATGTACTGTGTATACAGTTATTGATTTGACAAAAATGGTGTTTGTAGTTTACATCGCTGGTCAGAGTTGTGCTACAATGGAATTAAAAACATGAATTAAAGATTCCTCTTCTTTTGCATTGTCAGAAAACTGTCATGTAAATGTCAATCCTGCCAGTATAGAGCCCTTTCCAAGCATGACTGGTCACCTCTTGAGAGACTTACGTACATCTAAACTATCACTTTCCATCAGACTTAAAAATACATTTTTTTTATTTTGGAGAGTTAAAGTATATCTGGCAGTGTGTGTAAAAGTGTTAAAGCGTGGTGTTACAGTATTTGAATATTTCTGAATCCTTTTTATGGCTTTTGTTTGTGAGTTACAGATACATTGCTCCCCTGTCATCAAAAGTGACAATGTGAGAATCTTTAACTAGCCACTCTTTCCACAATAATGCTCCAATATTCAACAAGTGTGAAGAACAGATATGACCCTCAGCTACATCAGGGTACAGAGTCTGTCTGTGTCTGTTCTACTTCCCCGTTGTCACTAAAGCACTGCATTTTAATCTGCTGCTTTACTACGCTTTACTGTACAGTACAACGGCCCAACTCCCTGCATTTGTTCAAGAAAACTGAAGTAAAGTGGAAAGAAATATTGGAAACATTAGTACAATCTGCAGGCTGTAGAGTATTTTAGAGGTATTTAGAGGTATAGGTATCATTGGTATGTAGTGACAGTCTTAAGTATCTGCCTTTCTGCATAAACTGTGAAAAAAAATGTTTTCAGTTGAATCAGAATATATGGAAACAATGAAACATTGTCATATTTTTGTAACAATTCAACACTATAAACATCGATTTCAAAGACTAAAGTGTCTTATAAGTAAAATCATTGTTTACCTCTGCAAACAATATATAATAAAGTAATTACTCTAAGAATACACAAGAAGAGGAATGATACATAGTTTAAAACCACGTTCTAAAGTTACACAAAGAGGCCTGGCTCTGATGGGTGGTATTCTGCGGTAACCTTTAGGCATTAGTAAGTGGTAATTTGCAACAGAATTCCCGGCTTTGGTGCTGTGATGTGATTCACGCAGTGCACGGCCGCTCACCATGCCAGCAGTCACGTGCTCCAGGGTCTTAACCCCACTCGGGGGAAACCACTAACACGCCAGTGTTTAGGCCCCTCTAGCACCTAATCATTCACTCTGTGAAGTCTTCACTACTTCACTACTTACACCGGCTGTTAAAAAAAAAAAGTTGAAAAAAAAAAGTCATCCAACTACTCGAGAACGTGTGTTTTTGAAAATCAGCTGATTACTTTGCAGCAATATCAATATAGATGTTCTGCACAAAGGAAGCGGAAAGTACTTCTTCCAGAAAGTAATGCCGTGGAGGGTGTGATGGTGCTTATACCTATTCAAAAGGATTGTGGCAGAGAGGAGCAGGAGAGAGGGGTTCTCTCTCTAAACGTCTCCTGAGAGTGTGCTTGAATTAAGTCAGATCTTGTCTTGCCATATTAGGGTAGGACTCGTTGGGCAGGAGCAGACACTAAATCTGTATCATAAAATGAGAGAAAAAAAGGGTGTTGGGACCGCTAGGCCAAACTGAGCACTCAAGCTCCGTTTAAAAGAGAAGAGGGGATGCAGCTTTCACTATACTGTATGTCACTTTGTGCTAGGGGGAGATGACCCCAGTTTTGCCCGCTGGAGGGTGTGTGATCAGGACAGCAGCTCTTTCTCCTGCTGCAGCTGCAGCAGACTGCAAGGCGGCACCCAGGCAGTAAACAATTATTGATGACGTTACCAAACAACAGGGAGAAGAAAAGTCAGTCTTGTAAATCATTCAGGGCTTCAGAGACTCTTGATTAAAGACTTGGTGTGACTGTGGGTTGCCTGTCACCAGCTGTTCCCATGTCTGCAGAGAAAACTCCATGTCTCAGTAGAGCTCATTTTCCTTGGGATTAAAAACATGAAATGTAATACTGCCATATAAGGCTGATCTGACCACCTCTGCATCATTAGCAGCATTTTTCATTGATACCTTGGTTTGAGATATTAACTGATTATGTGTTTTCAAAGTCCCATCACTCCTTTGCCTCTTCCCATAATATTTACCTTAGCTCCAGTTGCAAACAAACACAATGGAAAAACTGGAAAGAGATGCCCTTAAGTCTTTTTTTCCTGGAGACCCCACTAAACCAGGAAAATTGAAAATCTGCTGAGGACTGAAAACAAATCTGTTATCTATGATGTTTCCTCAGTTCTGACCTTTGTTGAGGGCTACAATCTCCACTAAATGTCACATGGAAAGTGGTTGCACTTATATAGCACACGCTCATTCTGCAACTCATCAATCAGTAGATGAGTTTGACTAACATTGCATCCTTACCATTACTATTAAAAGGCACCTTTTAAAGGCTAGTTACAGAAGAAGCACAAATAAATTAAAGCAAAAGCTATACCTTGGCAAACTCATGTCCATTTCAGGATTCCCAGGCTGCAATACTCTTGTTTTGTGTTGGAAAAGGAAAATTTCCTCATGCTTTACAGCAACCTCCTAATGAAGAACTGTCCAGTGAGATAGGAACAGATCGCCTGAGCTGAATCTCTCACTTCTGGTTCAGCTGCATCACTGAATGGGTTGACAAGATGAAAACATCTGTGCTTTGGATAACTGGGTTCTTCATCAGTGCTCCTGGCTCTCAGAGCAGTGCAGTGCTGAGGTAAGGGAGGCATTGAGGAATACAGAAGTTTCAATAAAGCAGAAGCAGACACCTGTACATTTTCTATATTTATATATTCTGTATTTATAATTCTGTATATCTGACTGGTATAGAATGGATACATTATCTATGAAGTGTAAGACAGCTACTTTGGAATGGTTACTACCGCCATTAAAACAGACAGATCTGTATGCTGCACTTTTTATCTTGCTGCTAAACTCTTTAACACACACTTGCATTGTTTTCAGTGGAGATGTAATCACATGCCAGATAAGACAGAGCAATTTTCACCATCCTGATGATCAGATTTTATCAGTCCCTGTTGTATTTGTGGATCTGTCAGAATACAGGAGGTACAGTATAGCTTGTGTTATAAAAGGCTGAAAATAATAACAGAATGTTGTTAGCACTTAATATTTTTAACTGTTCATTGACAATACTGAATATACAGTGCCTTGCAAAAGTATTCAGACACTGCCTCTGGTCCCATTATGTGAAATTATAAAATGATGCACCCACATTCTTTAAAAACTTAATATTTTTGTGGGTACGAATAATAAGTTATAGGAAATGTCAGTAAAAACTAAAGAGAAAAAAACCTAAACAGATTGACTGCATAAGTAATCAGACCCATGAACTCAATATTTGGTGCAAGAACCTTTGGCAGCAATTACAGCCCCAAGTCTTCTGGGGTAACTTTATACCAATTCTGCACACCAGCTTGATGCAATTTGTGATCATTCTTCTCAGCTGGTTTGTTAAGGCTTTTCAAGCTGCATGATCACTTACAGTATGGACAGTATGGACAGCCAGTTTCAGGAAATTCCACAAATTCTCAGATTTTGACTGGGCCACTTAAGGACATCTCTTTCTTTTTGTTCTAGCCATTCTAGTGTAGCTTTGGATTGTTTTGCTGAAAGGTGAATTTCTGCCCTAGTTTTAAGTCTTAACAGACTGAAATACTGTAGGTGTTTCATCACGTGAAAATCTTTTCAGTCCCTGCAGATGAGGAGCAGCTCCTTGACATAATGCTGCCACCACCACGCTTGACAGAAGTGATGGTGCTAACCGGGTGATGTGTTGTTTGCACTAGACATAACATTTTGCATTTAGACCAAAATGTTCCAATTGTGTCTCGTCAGACCACAAAACATTTTGCCACATGTTTGTAGTTTCACTTAAATGCTTTGTTGCAAACTCCCTGTGTGATTTAAATGGTCCTGCCTCCCTGCCATAGAGGCACATTTTTTGTGATGTTGTAGATGTTTTTGACTGAGGCACTTTTTCTTCCATCTCAGCCATAGAAATCTGTAGCTCTTTCAAAGTGGTTGCTGGTCTTACAGTGGTAATCTCTCTCCAGTTTCCTCCTGCTGTTTAAGTTGGAGGAATGGCATAGTCTTGTTTGAAAATAAAAAAACAACACCTGAAGAAGGCTCCACGGCCGAAACATTGTGTTTTCTTTCTTCTTTTTTTCAGCATTGAATTAACCTATTACTTGTTCCTTTGCAGCCTACGCATGCTGACGCAGCTCCCCACCTGAACTATTTTTTGTACACTTGTTTAAACACAGAAGTCATTGCTGGAAAGCTGAGTCTTCAAACACCAGGTGTCTCCAAAGTAGGGTATGTATATAAGGCAGTCCCCCCTTCATTGAATATTTATTATTCCTGAAATCTGACTTTGACAGGGTAGCTTATTTGTGACATAACATCCCCTACAGAAAATGGAGCAGTCTGCTAGAGTTTTGTTTTAATAATCCAGGTGTATCCATCACTACACACCTTTCATCTCTGACATTAAAAAGTGAAGATTAAAACAGAAGCAAGAACAGATATCTCTGTGTTAGAAAAAATAATGAGCAAAAAGTAAAAATGTGACAAAAAGAGTATTTCCAGTAAGCACTTCAACAGACAAGGAAATGAACTGCAGAATATATCGGGGAGAGCAGAGAGTTTTTAATTTAAGCCCACTTGTCAAAGCACTGTCATGTTGCAGCAGAGTGAAGCTGACTATTCCAGAACGATGGCTGTGCAATCAAAGCATCACCCGATATTCTCTGGAGGCACCCCAACCCTCTGTCTACAGACAGCAAGCACCCCAACTTTCCCTCCACAGGCCAACACAGACAGCACCCCAACTCTCCCTCCACAGACTGACACAGACAGCAACCCAGCCTCCCTCCACAGACTGACACCGACAGCACCCCAACCTCCCTCCACAGACTGACACCGACAGCACCCCAACTCTCCCTCCACAGACAGCACCCCAACCTCCCTCCACAGCCTGACACCGACAGCACCCCAACTCTCCCTCCACAGACAGCACCCCCAACCTCCCTCCACAGACTGACACAGACAAGACCACCTATCTGTTTTTTTGCACCCCCTCTTTCTTCAGGGCTTGCTGATTAAGTCAGTATTCCACAAGAAACAAAGTGGCTGAAAGATATTTTTTCCCAGAAGCAGTGAATACTGCCAGGCAGCAAACCATAACAACTATATCTTAGAAAGCTTGGAAGAAAGTCTCACTTTACTTTGCAATAGAATGCAGTCAAATTAGTCCCCTTTCTGACTTGTCTTGGCCCATGGAAGAACTGTTATCCCAGTGCGTGACTGAATATTGGCCAAGAACAGCACCACCCTGGACTCCAGATACAAATTATACAGATGGAGACATTTTTTTACCTTTTTTTCTTTAGCTTGTCCAATCCACCCTCGGCACCTCCAATGTTGTAAGCCAGATCCTATCTCAATGTCTATAACACACAATTGCCTCATTTCTCACTGATTTGTAGTGTATAAGTTTGCATATTTACAACTGAATTGATTTTGTTTGTGAATCTCTAAACACAATTTATGTGCTTCATTAAAAGGATTGCACATTGATTACATCACTGAAAGATGCATAAGGGCTTTAGTAAGACTAATGAACAGTGAGACATAGTCTATAAAACAGCAATACATATTATACATAGTTGTATATATATTATATATCTGACACAGAACACTTTACAGGGAATATGGCATCTTTTAGAGCAGGTAGTTGCTAGAAATTAAGCCAATTAATATTAATTAGCTCTGGCCATTTTAAATGCTGAGGGGGACTATCTAATTCTGTTTTGCTTTTATAAAATTGAAGTTATCACCTACAGGCAGCCGTTTTCGCTTTTTTTAGAGCTTATCAGTATGACATACCTAACTTGGGCCAGTGAAACAAGACCAAACTGATACAGATATGTTTGACAAGAAACACCTTTCAGGACTGGTTATGGTGTTTTTTAAGAGCAACCAAATTCTATGCTGCATGTTCCCACTATATACAGTATACGTATTTGACAATCTATACAGTGTACTTGGTACATATCTATGTTAAAATGACATTTAAGGAGCCTGTTGGAAAAGAAAATGTTTTTAAGGTTTGTTTCACTACATGTTGTAATGTATTTAAATATTTTTCTTTCCATTTTATAATGTTATCTAAAATGTGCTATAAAGATGTTTCTTTATATTTGCCTAATAGCTGGAATCGGAGTAAGACGTTCTTCCACTCTTGTGTGAACAAAGGTCCTTTTGTTGTGATGTACTTCTCACTGAATCTGTTGGTTTTTGACTCTCATCTCTTTTAAAAAGGTCACATATGCACACAGACCAGTCAACAAAAGCCCTCTGATGTTACTATGATGCAGAGGGATCTTTTTACATGAACACAAGGTTCCCAGTGGTCTCTTTAAAGGGAAATTAAGGCTAGAGAAAGAACCACCATCATTCCACAAGGAAATGTTCCTGAACCACAATAGGTCTGACAACTGAGTGAGTCAACCTCCTATATACAGACCCAACCTCACACAGTCTGTTTTATCCAGGTCTGTATTAGCCCCCTAGAAGTACAAAGTATCTGCAGGCTCACTGCTGATCTCAAACAATAAGAAAACACATGTCAGTGTTTACTTACAAGTTCGATCCATTTCAGGTCTTATGACCTGCGTGCACTAGCTTAACTTGTGTTGATAAAGCAAAAACGCAGCATAGTATTTTACCTTCACATACTGTATAGTATCTCTGCAAAGGAACAAGTAATAGGATTATTCCATGCTGAAAAGAGAAGAAAGACAGCACAATGTTTCGGCTGTGGAGCCTTCTTCAGGTGTAAGAAAGATAGGGCAGTAAGCAAAGATCCACCCACCTGAACTATATAGTATCTCTTCCACCTATTCATTTATTCATGAATGAAGCCTTCAATTAAACCCTGACAAGGATTAAATTAGAATTTTTCAGTTTTCCAATGCACCTAATCTTCAAAACATGTCAGAGGGTGGTCCCCTCCCTCTGACATGTGGGTTAGGGAAAAAGAAAATTTGTTCTAAATACCGGTGGGAGAAAATCGCAGAGAACAGTAACAGAAGAGCTTGGCAAAAATGAAGACCACTGGAGTCATGGCAAAATGTTCAGGTCGCCAAGCACTCAATCTTAAAATAGAAGCTAGTCTGTTATACAACTTAAATATCTACTTGTTTTTAATACACAGACAACAGAATGTAAAGACAGGCTCATTAAAGTACTTTTTGGCATTTGATTGTGAAATCAAAAACAATTTAATGTTTTTTAGGAAGTGTCTGCCCCTCTCTGGGTCAGAGAGAAAGTGCCTTGTCCTCAGGTCATGAAACCGTGAGAAGACTGTGCAACCTTCAAAATGTAACTCAGCCAGGCCACTAGATATACTTATGTAAATATTCCAAAAACTGAACTCAAGCTCAAGGTGTAATGTGTTAAACAAAGTTCTGAACTGGTGTGATACTGTAGGTTTCTCTAGTTTCAAACACATCAGTGGAGATTAGTCCTGTTCTGTTTTCTTCCTTATCTGAGTCTTTTGGAATTTCACGTGGCTCAGCACGCAGGAGACTAATGTTGAGCATTTTTTAAACTGGTCCCCAGATGTTACAGAGGAAGGGGTGCTAATTAATTAGCTAGAGTCTATCTCTGCGCTGCAGAATTCTATCTCCGGGATGCAGGTCTGGCAGAACATGTAGTCACTCTAACAGTGGGCAGGGGATTCATTTCATTCTTTTCTTACAGCACAAAGAAACAGTATTTGGAAAAGAAGCCTACTGTCTCTTTAAAACCAGCTGGTTCCTTTTTTACCCTAATGGCCTGGTTTTAACTCATCACCTTAATTTGACGGATGGCCTTTTTGTCTCTAGCCTTTCATAGTCAATCAGCCCATCTTACAGGGCCTGAGCTCCTGTTTTTGGGGTCAGAGGTCAATTCTTAGCACTCAACGGGCGCAGTGTCTTTCCCTGGAGGACACACAGGGACTTGGGTACTTCTTTCTCAGCAGTACTGAACAGGGGGATCACCAGTATCTCATGTGCATTCTGTTTAGCCAGAACAAATATATCCTTTCCCCTAAGGACAGTTTAAATGATGCACTTTGAGATCTATAAAGAAGGAGAGAGGAACTGTAGTTACAAAATCCCAGGGGGTATCAATATTGATAGCTCCATAGTGAAGGGTTTGGGAGGTAGTTACAAAGGAAACAGAGTGTCATATAATTTGTTCCGCTGGGCAAGGCTCCTGATGTCCATATTGTTGATTTATTGTTTATTTTGATTGTTTGAGCAGTCAGAAAAAACAATAATAATGACAACAGAAGATGAAGATGACAAATAATACACATAAGAAAAGCACCAATAAATACTGTATAAATGCAACTGTAAACAATGCAGCTGCTCCATGTGTCTTATCTGAAGAAAGGAAAACAAGGAGGTTTGGTAATTTGCTCAGAGAAATACACAGTGGAAGCCTCTATACCTTGTTGTTTTATGCTTTTATGAGAGATCACCAAAAAAACAATATATCCAAATACCACACCTAACACAAAATAACAGACCTAATTCAACAAAGCATAGAGAACACAGGAACTCACAAACTAAGAAAGGAAGAGAGAAAAGGGGGATGTTTAATTTGGTTTTGAAAATGAATACAATTCAAATGGAAGCCTTGGTAAAATAACCTTGGCTTCCTCATCTAGTCAAAGGAGCAGAGATGTTCCAGATTGTACAATTTGCTGGTTTTGTAATGCACCATTGAAGAATAATGTTCCAATGAAAATGGCCAATCAGTTTAAACAGGCTTATCGCTTACCTTTAATCATCTTTTGCAGGTCAATCATTTTACTAAATACTGCAGACAATATTTAGCTGCAAGAACCATGACAAAATCAATAGTCATCAAATAGCTCAAAAATTGAGACACGAATTTCCTACATTAATGTTTTCAGTGACCTCAACTTATGCTTTTGTGGGGTTAATATGTTCGAATCCTCAAAAAAATAATAATTAAACAACATATCAGATTGGCACAGTGCGCTGAGATTCACCAATGACTACAACTATACTACTATCCAGATTTGTAAAAATTCTAAATTCTTCCTGACTCTCTTGCGTAAACCTCACTGTTACACATCTGAGAGCTCTTGCCTCCAGTTTTATTCATTAAAAAAAAGTTGCTAATGAGTCTTCTGCCGAAGACGCATCTTGTGAAACAAAAGCACACAGCTGACACTCCTGCTCCCTGGGGAATCCAGCTTCCTTGCCTCCGAGGGAAAAAAAATAAAAAGGTGCAAATCACTGTGATCCTCCAAAACCGGCAATAATTCCTGCAAAGAAGCTGAGAGATAAGAAGTCTGGCCATTTGATTTAGAGGGAATTAGTAAGAAATCGCAAGCTTTCGTTTTCCATGCTGCTAACAAATCCAATTTTTTTCATCCTTGATATAGGCAGCTAATCCAATTCAGTCTCCTCTACAGTCTGCTGCCTTTATCTGTGAAAGTTCATTTTTGACCAGGTCTTACTAGTCCTTTATCTGACCCAGAAAGGGGCAGAGACTCACATAACTAGGGATCCATGCGAAGTAAAGGTATCTCTGCTGACTCCAATGTTGCCTATTGTCAGCTTTTTCATGCTTCCTTCCTAAATGTCCCCTTCACATATGGGAGATGTTTGATTGTGATTGGAAGTAGTTAAAATCTCAGAGATGACCTTATCCACCGCCAGTCATACAATACAGTGCCATTATTTTATTTATTTGTTCCAGAATCTTACTGCTCATCATGTCAGCCTTAATTTAGCCCCATCCTTAGTCTTAAAACTACAAACCTGAAAAATGGAAAAACAAACGATGAATGAGCCAAACACCTCTATCCATTCTTTACAGATCTGTTTAATCTTCTAGAAAAAACAGCAGTTAATATTCCTGGGAATCTAAATCAAAATGGATCTGTAAATACATTGAATTCAATCTTTATAAATATTTAACAAATGTTTTTTGAGCTTATTTTAAATCCTTAGTAAATATTTTTCAACCGCTCACCTCTCCTCTGGACTCACGTAGTCTTGCTACGCCAATTACTTACAGTTGCTGTGTATCTGAAAGCAGACAAGGGTTTTTGAGAAACACCTTGCACTAACTCCATGGAAGCAATAGCAGCTTCTACTTTTTTCAGTAAATGCTATTTAGAGCTGGATGAATGTTTTTTTTCAGTGGCAATTAATTTAATTTTATATGCCTAATGGCAATATCTAAATATGAATGTATTATATATACTGTATACTGTATATATATATAAATAAGCCGTAACTCAAAGTTGAAATGAATAACCATACTATTATTAGACTGAATTAACCATGGGATTCTGTCTTTAAATTTGGGCTTACATGCTATCATTGGTGTCTGTTTCATTTGGATACTTCATACATCCTTCAGCACTTTTGAATTGTTACATATAAATTAGCACATATTCCTGCCAAAAAAGACAATCCTCTCTGAAGATTCTGCACAACCACAGAACCCCTGTCTATGATTCAGTGTTGTAGCCGTTATCTGGGACTCATGGGGTAAGAAATACGCTCGCTGGATAAAGGCCTTCACTAACAAAGCAGTGAGAGCCCTACTGCCATCTTTCGGATGAGATGTAAAACCGAGGTCCTTACTCTGTTTGGTCAGCAAAATCCCCAGAGCATTTCTCGAAAAGAAAAGGGGTGTTACCCTGGTGTCCTGGTCGAATTTCCCATTTGCCCTTACCAATCATGGCCTCCTAATAACCCACATCTCTGAACTGCCGTTGCATCATCCAGGTGGGGCTGCACTTTGGTGATGGTGAAGGGGAATAAAGTGCTTTGAGTGGATTGTCCAAAAAAGCACTACATAAATGTAAGGAATGTATTATTATTATTATTATTATTATTATTGCAGTCCAGAAAGTCCGGGTTCTGATCTTAGGTGTTATAATCTGATGGTGACTATGATTTCCCCTCTTGCCCAGTGTCACCAGGGGCTTGGGGTTAGGTGCCAATATTTCTACCACAGAACAGTAACCCCTATGATGGTCCGGCACCTACAGTATGGCGGCAGATGACTGAGCCTTGGTGCTCGCAAATTGAGTGGATAAAAAGAAAAATTGCTGGATATTTCTCATAAGTGAGGGCAAAGGTAGGACAACTTGCATTGATTTGAACGGCAAGGAATTGTTTGAAATGTAAAGCGATCTCTCCTGTGGTTATATGAACTGTACTCGCACTCAGAGCTCCTATTATAAATAAACCTTTGTTGAGCACATAGCCAAGGAAGTATTTTTCTCACTGCTCTATACTACAATGCAGTCAGACCCCTAGGCAATAGTTACAGTACAACACAACTCCAGGGACAGCAGTCTCACTAAGTACTAGCAGAGGTTCCTGAGCAGACAGCTGGCTCAACATCAGTAAGGCCTAGTAACTGCAATGTTTTAAATGTACTAACAAATTACCTTTTATCCTTCATATTTCTGTATATATGCAAGGTAGGTGAATACTGGGTTTATCTGTGAATTGCCTATCTTGAATATGGTTATACAGTATACTGTACTTCTGTTAACTCTTCATTTGAGTAACTTATCAATAAATGAATTCATGAATTGCAGTTTAACCACCTCTCACTGCATCGTGGAGATTAATATAAATAAATATCTTGACGTTATTTTTGATGGAGTTTCAATCGTAAAGCCACGTATAAATCTATGCAGACTGAAGCAAGTTAAAAATGCACTAAGAATATTTTTAAATTATGTAGTCATAACTGTAGGAGGACTGCATAAAACAATTTGCAAAAATAAGGTGGCTTATCATTCGTACATGCACATAAATAACTTCTACAGCATTGTATCACCAACAACAGTGAATTAACACAAAGCATCGAACAAGTAGGAAGAAATTTCTTTAATTTTCCAATTAAAACCGTGCATTATTCATATCAGTATGAAAATGTTGCTAATGGACAATGAATGAATCAAAAGCTTTTTTTCAAGCAAACACAATTCAGAGTGAGAAAGAAATGGATGTAAATTTATCACTGAGTAGCTCAGAGCATTCCCTGGTTATAATGACTTTGCAGTGTAAAACACTCAAGATTTTTTACACTGAATCCTCAGTAAAAACATTGCATTGACACCACACTAAATATATTGAAGTGCAAATTGGATTAAAATCAAAGACGAAACAAATAACAGCTCTAATTCATTAAGTTCATGTTCTGTTAGTATAATCCACAGCTTCACTCACAATTTATAAACATCTTTCCAAGAATATTCATCACTTACAGGCAAGACATCTTCTAAGATAATATGAAAGCTGCAAAATGGATATGATATAGAATAGAATATAGATATAGAATGTGGAATCAATGCAAAAGCTAAAAGCACCCTTATTGTAACTTACTTTGCACTTAACAATATCCAGTAAATATGATGGCAAAAACTGACCCTAATTCTGCATGTTAAAAACTGTGATGCAACCAGAGCTTGTGTTGTGCTTCAGGCATTCAAAAATGTTGCTGTCCCATGATGACATCATTTTCCAGACCTTTACAACATCACTGTGGTGCAGTAGGGCAGAGTAAATGAGAAGAGTATTACAGAAAGTGCAATGAATACATCAGGCTTAGAAGGTAAATCTGATAACCTCAGATGGAGTATAGCTAACATTACCTCTGACGGCCACGACCACTCTAATCTCTCCGTCTGTGTTCTCAAAGACGGTTTTCCAAACTCATACATCAGAAAGACCACCGAAACTAAAATTATTCTGCAGCTAGGATCACACCTTCTCCCTTCCCTTAACGACAGACTACTGTTCTTTTAAATTTTCTCCATTCATTGGAAGTTTCATTTCACACCTCTCTGCACCCATTCTGACTTCACACCTCTTGATTGGCCTCTCTTTCTGTCCCCTGCTCCCGCCTCTCACTCCTCTTCCCTCCCAACCTTTGTTCTCCCGCTACTTTACCTTTGCCTACTGCCCTGTCTCTCTCACACCTGAAGAAGGCTCCACGGCCGAAACGTTGTGTTCTCTTTCTTCTTTTTTTCAGCATGGAATAAACCTATTACTTGTTCCTTAGCTAACATTACTACAGGCTCCTAGCATTTTAACTTTGAGACAGGGTGGCTATAAACTGAAAGGTATTAATGCCTCAATTAAACAACAGATCTTTAATGTAGTGATATTGCTACTGAAACCTACATCCTTGAATTCCTAGCTCAACCTGTGATGAGACATTAGCTGACTGTCATAACGATCTCCCAAGGGGTGTCATCAATGGAGTTGGATGGGTTTGAAGAGGTTCAGGGTCCTAAATAATGTGCCCCATAGCACCACTGGCTATAGTGAGCCTGTAGAGACAGGTGAGCTACCTGTATGCCAGCCTTCCATCTGACACCCCAACTCTGCTTGCAGTGTGTGGAGAACACCTGTGCATTGTTTCTGTCTCTCCTGCGTGCTGGCGTACGGTTGAAGCAGTGAGCCAAGATGATTAGTAAACCAGACTGAGGTAAAAAGGGAAAAAAACTGATAATTAAAAAAAACATGTTCTGCTGTAAAGGGGTTCAGAAAGCCAGTGTGTGTAAAGGACTGGAACAAGTCCAGGAGGATTCTAAGCACATTGAAATGAATTTAAAAAACTGAATGCTTACACAGCTCATGAGGCTTAGAATTCACAGCTTTCTCCCAACTTCATTCGCATGTATGCGCATATTTAAATATCAAACAAAAAGATTCAGCCTACTGTATCTGTTCAGCTTGTCTCATATTCCCCCTGTTATTTTCCTTCAAATGTAACAGTGTCTCCAAACATTTAATCTCTATTTTTATTTAAAACAATTCCTTAATCACTCAAATTGATTCTCATGGGGGCTTTCACAGAATAAGCTTCTGCTGTGCTAAGAGCCAGCAAAGCTGATCAGCATCATCGGTCTATAAGTGAGTGTAACTGGATCCTGAACTCCCCACTTCAGGTCCAGCCACAACATTTCTATTGGATTAAGGCCTGGATTTTTACTCGGCTTTCCAAAATGCGAAAGTTCTTCTGCTTCAACCAATCTTTGATAGACTGACTTGTATTTTAGGGTTGTTGTCTTGCTGCAAGACCCACCTTCTGTTGAGCTTCAGTTCACGAATGGATGCTCTGACATTCTCCTGTAGAATTTGCTGGTACAATCCAGAATTTATAGTTCTGTCAGTGATGGCAAGCCATCCTGGTCCTGTGGCAGCAAAACAGCCCCAAACCATGATACTGCCACCATCGTGTTTCATGGTTGGGATGAGGTACTTATGTAGGAATGCTGTAATTGTTTTTTGCTAAACATAACGTTTCTTGTTTAAGTGAAAAAGTTCTATTTTCGACTCATCTGGCAACAGAACATTCTTCCAGTAGTCTTCTGGCTCATCCAGATGGTCTTTAGCAAACTTTAAACGGGCAGCAATGTTCTTCTTGGAGAGTAGTGGCTTCCTCTAGCTATCTTCCCATGCACACTATTCTTGTTCAGTGTTTGCCTGATGGTGGACTCATGAACGCTGACTTTAGCCAGTGCAAGAGAGGCCTGCAGATCCTTAAATGTTACCCTGGAGTTCTTTGAGATCTCCAGAAATATTATATGTCTTGCTCTTGGAGTGATTTTTGTTGGAGGACCACTCCTGGGGAGAGTAACAATGGTGTGGAATTTTCTCCATTTGAACACTATCTGCCTGACAGTGGATTGGTGAAGCCCAAAGTCTTTAGAAATCATTTTGTAACCTTTGCAAAATGTTAAAATGCCCTGTAAGGTGACCAGGGGAAGGGTCATTCATGACTGGTATTTCTGGAACGATATGCTTAATATACTCGATATAGACCTATTAATTTGGAGATGGGAAAAATCAGTGGTTCTAGAAATGTCTGATGCAAGATCAAATCAAAGATTATTTGACGTTAAATTGTCGAATACTGGTGTCTGTGTCATTTGGATACTTCATACATCCTTCAGCACTTTTGAATTGTTACATATAAATTAGCACATATTCCTGCCAAAAAAGACAATCCTCTCTGAAGATTCTGCACAACCACAGAACCCCTGTCTATGATTCAGTGTTGTAGCCGTTATCTGGGACTCATGGGGTAAGAAATACGCTCGCTGGATAAAGGCCTTCACTAACAAAGCAGTGAGAGCCCTACTGCCATCTTTCGGATGAGATGTAAAACCGAGGTCCTTACTCTGTTTGGTCAGCAAAATCCCCAGAGCATTTCTCGAAAAGAAAAGGGGTGTTACCCTGGTGTCCTGGTCGAATTTCCCATTTGCCCTTACCAATCATGGCCTCCTAATAACCCACATCTCTGAACTGCCGTTGCATCATCCAGGTGGGGCTGCACTTTGGTGATGGTGAAGGGGAATAAAGTGCTTTGAGTGGATTGTCCAAAAAAGCACTACATAAATGTAAGGAATGTATTATTATTATTATTATTGCAGTCCAGAAAGTCCGGGTATCCATGCTGCTACAAATCCTGCAAAAAACTAAAGTGTTGGAAGCATTTAAAAATTTCAGCACAGAAGAGCAGCTACCTGATCTTTTTAAAGATTATTGCTTGGGATTCTGGCATCAGGTTTTAAAATATAAACCAGAAAGCATTCCTCTTGTTGCAGGTGCTGAGGTGGATGTTACCAAGGTATTAAATTGAATAGACTGAATAAATTCCTCCAGCACAGAATGTCTGGAGGAAATCTGTCTGCTCTTGGACTATCAAACAGTTTTGAGAAGGGCTCAGTATGCTGCTCAATTTCATAGAGAAATCAACTGGGGTTCTAGATTTTTTTTTTGGTCTGATAAGTGGGGAAAAAACACTATACGTACATGATTCTCTAGTCAGATGCACCAGAATTCAAATAACTATACAAAATCACTTGTTTCTGCGATGTCACATCAGTGGTACTATTCATGCTTACAGAGAGGAGATGATCAGTGCTTGAAGAGCTCCTGTGGCAGTCAAGGATGGCAAGACACTGGCCTTATATCTAATCCAATTGAAGGAGCAAAGAAAGATCCAGTACATTGCTCAGGGTAACACATACTGAGTCAAGGGCAGAGCTGGTACTTCAGCTGTGACCTTCTTTGAAAGGACTCTTCGTTTTATGCCTTTCCTGAGTTTCTTACACCTTTTTTTTTACAAAAACACTTCCTTCCCTGTGCTTTCGTGCCAAACCTCTGAGAGGTTTCTCAAATGGAGTCCCTTTCGTGTTTGCTGGATTAAGCAGAAGAAGTGCTCGGAAGTATTTTGATTTGCTATCAAAGCGACTTCCTGATGGAGTGGGTTTGGAGTCCACCTGCATGTCTCACACAAGTCAGCTGCACTTCGTCACGTCACACACTGATTCATTTGTCTTAACATTGCAGGAATGCCAAGAGTGGCACACGCTTTAAAAAAAGACCCTCTGCTATTATCAGCCCTGCCATCCCTGGAAAACAGGAAACCATCTAACACACAGTGATCTATTTTGATTCTGATTTTCCTGGGTATTTATTCTGTTTTATCATTCCCACTTGACAAACACAAAAGAATGAAAGATGAGAAGTAAGAATGCTGATTATGGCCAGGACTGTTTCCAGCTCCTTCAGTACAGTATTGCTCACTCTGCACTGGATGCACACCCCCACCCAGTGTAACATGTTAATGGAGCAGTGAGCATTATTACTTGAGAATAATTCTCTGCTCACACAAAACCAACATTGAAAAATCCATGGATCAATGCCTCAGTCTCATTGTATTGGACCAGTACATCTGTATATTTCAGTCAGTTCACAAAATATTCAGCTTTTGCATGGTAAATTGCCTCAAATGTTTTTAAAGGATTAAACCATCAGGCATTAAAAAAACTTTAGGTAGTAAAACAAGCAATAGGGATAAATATATGGTACATTCTACTTTCTGGCATGACTGGGTGTGTAAAACATGCACAAAAAGATATATACACTCACTGCCCACCTCTCTGTGAGTGCAAGTTAAATTAAATTAATTCAAACTCTCAGTGGCAGGCATTGCACGATGAGGCATAAAACAAGATTTCTATTATCTTCACCGGACAGAAAAAATTCCCAGATCTTAATTCTCTTACCAACTGGGAACCAAAGGAACTCGTTTTTCAGCTACATACACCATTGCCCCCATAACATCAATGGAAAATTATTCTGCTGGAAGACTGATCTGGCTGCAAGTCTTCTAGAATATCTGCCATATCCAGCACAAACTGTTGTCGCTGATTGCAGACATCCAGCATGTTGTACAATACGGTTCCTAATATTTAGACCAAGGTGTGTAGTAATTATTTAAATGCAGCAGGAATGACTACAACAGTCACAATACAGCATATTTGTACACTAGATAATCTTACATATTGAAGTATAGATGGATTTTAAGATTTTAAAGAGTATTTTTGGCCTCTCCAACGGATACAAAACACTTTGCAAATCCTTATTACTGGACAGAAGATTAACACTAACCTCGAGCCTCACTTAAGCGAATTACTGTTTTTGTGCCATTAAATTGCTTTTAAAACAGATGTCTGTTGTGCATTATGCCTTATAGACAAGCTCCTCCAAAAAATCAGATGACAAAACTGCTCTGCACTTCAAAAGAAGTGGAAGGCCCTGCAGAAGTAAATCCTTATTTACGGATGAATGGAGGAGGAAGGGAATAAAGTGCAGTGATGGTTCTCTGAATTTTATCCTTATGGCCAGAAAAGAAGGGAGGACTGCGAAAAATGATCTTGGTGCTATAGGATCATCTGAGGAGTTTGAGACGGTAGTGATAGGTGATTCCAAAACTGACATGAGAGGAGGGCATTAAAGAAAAACTGCTCTTTCAGCACTCATTACAGAGTCTTAGTATCAACTGGTTCAAAGAGGAGTGAGAGATAAGGCCACAAGGCCCCTTATTCATCACAGTTCTGTGTAAGTGCTGCTAAAGCACAAAGACTCCTCTTCTTCCGTCTGGATTATCTCACCCCTGCAGGTGTCCAGCCCTAATTACACATTATTCCTGAGCTCTGATCAAATAGGTTAAAACGGGATTAGAATTAATCTGGTTGTAGAACAGATGATAATCCCTCAAATTGCCTGTTTTGTCTTGCCTTTTTTTGGGGGTACCAAGATCAAAAGAAACCATGTCACTAAAAGTTTCTTTTCAACTTGGTTATCAGTATTTATTACTGAGATTTTTTTACTGCTCGTTTTGATTTGTGTTTTTTTTCTGCTTTTCAGAAAACTGCTTTTTGGCAGTTTTTGGCCCATGTGTGGATTTACCCTTGTTTTCTGTGTCATGTTTCAGACAGACACAAAATGGAAGGCACACTGAAGAGCGTCTGAGAATTGACACCCATTCCCACCTGTTAAGAGGACAAGTTAGTAAGATAAAATAGTTTGTGGTCCGAATGTTCCAAGTTCTAGCTGTATTGATCCAGCATATAGCCATTTTCACCCTGTTTACTAACATCTCATGGGTTGTTTTGAAAGTGTAAGGTGCATTTCATTGTTAAATAATAGCTGTGATACTGATTCTGAACAAATCTGTAAAACATTAATTAAGAACTCAAATGCTGATTTATACATTACAGAAATAAGAAGATCCAATTATCTGACAAAGTAGACCATTCTGGTATATCTGCATTTATATAACAAATCCATCTATTGATTTTCTTTCAGTTTCCAGAATTAAATATATCTCTCTAGCTCTGAAAAAGAGACATTATACAATGCAATAAGAGCCCTGCAGTATTATCGACATGAAAAAAAATCCTATCAATAAAGTTTGTCAAGATAATTACTTCTGACAAACTACATGACCATGCCAAGATTGGAGGTATCCTGTTTACACTATACCATGTATATATTAATTAAAATTTATTCCGATGAACTTTTAATTTCAGTTCACTTTTCTGTAGAAAAATCACAACATTTCAAGGACACAATTCCCATTAATATGTATATTGGCATTATTTAGCAAAAATGGCAGTCCATTTTGTCATGCAGAGAAAATACTGCTCACTTCCACATTCTTTGTGCTCTGCATCATCATGTCATAACAAATGAGGACTGAAGCAGATTTTCTATCAATGTTGCCTGTAATAAAGCCCCCCCCCCCTCCCCCAAGAAAATATTTACAGTATCTTCTTATAATTTCTAATTTCTTTCATTAAAAAGCTCATTAATTCAGGTTTTGGAGGCAATCCTGTAAGGGATTATTAGAGGATCAGTGAAACCCAGAGGTGATTTACAGTGACCTCTTCCAGTTGCATTTTAGCCGGAAACCTCAAATTTGTTATCGTGCCACTGTGATAAAGTGACCTGAGGAATAATGAAGTAATTGGTGCTTCTGCTGCTGGTTAATTTAACAATATTTCTTTCTAATCATGGGCAATTATGGGTCTTCATCTAATATGCTCAAAGCTTAAGTGTAACAGGATGGTAACTGTCTATTGTATTTAAGAAACAAAGCAGGCATTTTACCTGGATAGTGCCATCAGTATAGAACTATATAGTGATCGGACACAAAATGTGAAATAAATGCCAATTCCATGAATAAGAAAGAAAACTCATGTCATTTGCAAAAACGGGTTTATCTTATCAACATTGTGAAAGCTGTCACTGTCACTCAAAAATAAAACAACAGAAAACTCCCAAAGAAAAATGACTATGTCAATGTGCACAAATCAATACACCAGAAACCCTTACAGAAATTTGGCAGAGCTGCACAAAATTAACTAAATATGGATTTCAATGCTAGCAAAATAAACATAGAATATGATTAAATTAAAACACAAAAATGTGTAGTGGCTGGAAATTCCCTGGCCATTTCACTTTGAAACAATTCAAATTGGTTTAAAGATCTTACTTTTGAATGAGTGCATAACCCTGCTGTCTGTTCTAAAATTACAGTTAATATATACTTTCACATGAAACACTCGGGGAAATTTTACTATCGGTAATTTAAAGTCTTCTTCAGATTTACTGAATCCCCAGTGCTTGTAGAAAATATGTCCACATCTCTTATGTGGGTGTTTAACAAACCTTTAAATACACTAGAGCATTTTTTTAAGAATCCCATATTCTACAGGAAAAGCCTGGTTCCTGAAGGATTTATCTTGTTGTTTATTTCTTATTTTAAAAAATCAAATAACAAAATGTTGCTCAACTGTGGAGAAGAGAGTTCAAAGTGTGTAGTAAGGGTGTGAAACTAGAAAAGGTTTGGAAAGGGCGAAGCAAGGACCTTGTCAAATTTCCCAATCTTTGTAGCATTCCACTGGGAACGGTCAGGTATCATATATTCTGTAAATACCAGTGTATATCCAGATATACTGAATATGTTCTATTACATTTTCAGTTTGAATGTCTTCATAGTCATATCATATGCAGTATATACTTCCTCTCTGTCACATTTAGTATATATCTCTTAACGTTAAGCTTTCTAATGAAGGTAAAAGTGTTAGTTTATTTTTATTGCCCTACAAGCGGTCTGTGAGAAAACCACCACAATATAAGTATGAGATTAAGTTAATCCACATTTCAATAAATAATATAACCTATTAAATTATACTACTGGCCTAATTAACATACAAGAAGGGTTCTCATTACAGATTAGAATGATTTGATTTTCATTAGCGCTTTTTCACAAAATTGTTGTCTCTGTGCAGCACCCTCAAGCTACTTCTCAGCTAAAATGTTAATGCACTTATTTTTATTTATATTTCTATGATATGCAATTTATTCTGTACCCCAGGATACTTGATGAATATTAAATGCACAGCAAAGCTAGTTTTGAATACAGCTCTCTGAACTACAACTTCAAGTAGAAACTGAAGAGGCTGCTGCTTTATTTCCAACATAATTACCGCTAAATAATTGAACACACCAGCAGTGTGAAGCACTGCATAGAGCAACAATATTCAATCACACTGGCTGCAGCTGCTGCTGTTACACCCTGCAATGCCATGCACCTCTTGTTATTAATGAGGTTTTAAAATGTACAGTATGGTAAAATAGTAAGTACACCCCCTTAGGAGTTTATGGTGTAAAATACCTTCACAAATGTGACCGTGACCTAATCCTCACTTAGCCTTAGTAATAGATAGAACTAACCTCATTTAACGAATAATAAACAAAAATTCTACTTTGTCATTATTTTAAAAAATCAGCCAGAAATCAATATCTTTGTGTGGAAAAAGTGTGTGCATTCTCATTCCATTCCACCCCATACTGTGGTCTGGAAAGGTACAGCAAAGAGTCCCCCCCCCCCCCCCTGCTTGGCTTCATGTCCAACTGGTACAGTGTTGGCCCTTGACACTTTCCTATCCCAAAGCTTCCAGCCTCCTTTGTAGCTGATGTTCCTTCTTGTTTTGGGAGTTCTGGTCATTCTCATTCATTCTCTCTAGCAAATGTTAGCAAGCAGTAGTTCTCTTCCTAGTTGTTCAAGCTACTCCTCTGGGTCTCCACAGCATCTTAGCTCAGAGGTCAAAATCTGTGTCGGTGGTTTTGGAATTCTTTTGGGGGTGGCTGATAGTGCTGATCTCTGACCAACACTGTCATTTACTCGGCCAGGACACTATCCTTTCATATTCATCAGCTTGTTTGGTCGTTAGAATATGATCAAACTACTGAAATGGTATTTGGTTTATTTAAACAGAAGTTTGAGAGTTCAAGTTCTAAGCTTGCATTTCTTCTTCCCAGCGAATATAAGACACGTGGCTGCAGACAGCACTGCACACATCTTTTCTAGCACTCTTCCCTCCACTTCAATGTCACTGCTTCTCTCTGGCTCATTCTTGAAAGTGAGGAATGTCTGACTAACACTGTTATTTCCTCAGCCAGGTGATTTAAAACCAAGTTATTAAATGTGCCAGCCCTCCATATTCATTGGCCTGTTTTGTCATTATTAGAATTTGACCAAGCTGAATTTTCATTAACCACATGGTGTACACTGGTACAACTGCTGGTTGGGTAGCAGATTCCAACAGATTTATTTTTTTCTGTTGTGAATGGTCCTAACCTTGATTTACACCTGTGTCTTTGGGTCCTTGTATTATCGTTCATTCTGAAGAAGTCCCTTATATGACTTGGTCATCTGTGATCTTGATCTTACCTCAATGGAGTACACACATACAGTATGTTCTATGCTAAAAAAAGTTGAATTTTCTTGTCCAGACATCATGAATTCGAACATGTATAATGTCACTAACAGACTGTGACCAGGATTCCCCAAGCAGATATAAAAATGTTTGAATGGTACAAAAGATCTAGATTTAGCATTTCATTTTCCATAACCACCAGCTAGAGAATATTGCTCAAACCAGCTCCTTTTACAATCCAGTGCTGTTAATCATTCAGCCTCTTTCCCTTCTTTATTCTTGAACCATTGTGTTACTAGCTGCCAACATCAATCTATTAACACCACACAACAGTTTAATTATGGAAATTGCCTGGTTTCTAAGGCACAAAACTGTTTGAATGTTCTCATTTATCTGCTGCTTAATTAGTCTTTTATCTTGTAGTGTTTTGATAAAAAAAACAGATTAAAGTCAAGCTACCAAAATTAAAACTTATTTCTCCAACCAAATGACTCAACAGCAAAAATCCCTTCTCCATTTATTCCATCACAAAATGTAAAATGTTTCTGCTGAAAAGAATGAGACAGGTTGCATTTTTATTTTTCCTGTCAGCCTGTGGAGTATCAACTAGCTTAGGATTGCCTGAATGTGACAGGTATCATTGGAATGTAACTGTGATTTATTATCCTCATTTTGGCGATATGCAAAAAAAAAGCACTTGGTGGCTTTACTGAAGCCAACGTGCAAATCTAGTGACTGTTCAACGATAAAATGGAAAATGTAAACATGCAACAGAACCATAGTGTAAAACCTGATGAGGAAATCACTACAAGTGTTAAACACTGAGGCAGGGGAGAAATCCTAAGTAATAGCAGTACAAAGAAAAACATTCTGACAGCAAAGAGCAGAGCACATTCTGTGCATGATCCTTTAAGGAATGCATGGATATAGGCAAAGCATGGCCTCACAGTATCTAATATCTGCCTGTCTAGGACAGAGTACATGTCATTTATGATACCTACTGTTTTGCAGTAAAAAGAACTTATGAAGTTGCTGTCATGAGGTTCTTTGTATGCAAAAACAATGTGCTGTCAAGCACAAGAAAAGTATTGGTTACCAATAAAATGAGTATATTTGGCAATGTTATCACATCCTTACCTTCATCACTACTGTATGTGATAAAGAGTTTACATTGGACGGAAACAACACGTTTAATGCATTTACAGCCTGATTTTCAACAGTGGCAAAATACAAACTAGGTTTAGATGTTATTTCTAAAACATAGTTTGGGTCATTAATTATCAAATAATGTAAATTTACGTATTCTGTATCTATTTCTATAGCTTTTAAAATATTAAGAAAACCTAATTTAATCCATTTTAAAAATCATAACATTTTCGTGTATTCATTTCCTTATTCGAAAATCAGGCTGTGGCTATGCAATATGGTAATTTTTAATACTAAAATACCTCAGAATAATAGCAAAAAAAGGAATGTCTAATATTATCTCCCCACTTCCCCACTATCATAAACTTCAGAAACATTTAAACAAACTAAATGTATTAAATACAGCAATGGAAAGATTTATTTTACAGAAAGAAACCCCAGTGCTATTCCTGTGTCTACAGATGAGCAATTACACATGGCAAACAGAACTTGACTCAAAGCACTAAGTCAATAAACCTAGAGAGACCCAAGCAAAAGGAAATGTTCCACAGTGTTCAAACAGGTCAAGCATCTCGGCATTCTCCATATTAGTTCCGTTGCTGAAGATGAAGTTTGGAGGAAGTAGTCAGTCTAAATCCATGTCTTTTTCCTTTCATTCTAGCCTGATCTCGGCAAATTCCAAAAACTACACACATGAAGTCCTGGGATAGAAGCCTTTACAGAAAGCCAGTATCAATGCAAAGCAGTATTAATGGACCAGAATTTTAAAATAATGTCCCAGCATGGTGACTGGAGACCGTATGTTGTAGGAAGCGACATTCTTCAGATACAGTATTTAACTGATATTCTGACTACATGGTCTTTAAAAAATCTCATGGCATTGTGAGATTAGCGATGTTCACCCCAGTGTCCTGGCTACATTCCACACTGGGCTTGCATATTCTGGCCCACCTGAAGTTCTTTTGAAGTTAATTCAAAATTCGTAAAGCAATTTTTCACTTCTCTTTACAAATGCGTTCCCTCTTTCATTTTTTACTTCATGCAACCAAAAGCACTTTAGAGCACATCTTAAAGAATTTAAGTTATGATATGAAGAAAAGTTTATATTTTGTATTAATCATTTATCAGATTATTTAATATAAAGTGAGAGTGTAGAAAGAAAGATGAAGAGTTTCCAAACACTTTCAGCTTTGTTAGTGTCCCACAACCACATACTTCAAACACTAGTAAAAACTATATTTGAATATATAAACCACTTTGAAAAGTCATTAATTTTACAGTGCAAGAATATAGATAGCAGCAGATAATAACTTTCTCACCTCATTTCCATAGATTTCTCACAGTATTTTGATCTAGAATACATCATTCTATTTCAAGTTCAACAGAACATTTTTTTCTAAATTCACATTCATATTAATTTTTTATTTTACTCATCATTAGAAACAACTCAAATGATTATTAGGAAATCAAAATCACACTGTGACATTTTCTTTTCATCCCACTACTAATGACTGAACACAGTGGTCTTTCATACAAGCTTGATCTGTACCGCTGTAGCCTGTGAATTGAACCAGTACAGCTGAGAATACAGGGGATCTCTATGCAGGGGATCTCATTGAGGAGTTTGTGGCACTTATGAAGGTGTTTGTATCCCATAATTCCATACCCCAATACAGATAGCACTGTCAGACCAGGGCCCTGCCTAGTAATAGTACATGAGTACTATCCTGACCCTGAAAACTAAAAAATAATGGTTTTTCACACAATCTGAAATGGAGTGGGACAATCATTTTCACTATCTTTACTGAAGCCCTAGATTTGAGAAACAGTCTCCGACTTTTATTGTCTTCCAACCCTAAATTTCAACCAGACTGCACTAAGAGCTACTATAAGCAGTGCCACACTACGCAGACGTGCCAGACTCAGTGCTGGCTTAGTGCCTGTAAGTGGAAAGACAACAGATGCCATCAAACCCACCTCTTAAGAGACTGTCAGCAACATCAAAACAACATCAACTGCAAGACACCGCCAAGAAGAACAGCTGAGAGACCTCTTCAAAGTCAAACTTCACTCATGTAGAAGTTGTATTGTTAAATGTAGGCTTGATCGTCTAACACTGCCAATTTGCAGCCTTTTTGAAGTGCACTGTTTACGTAACCAACAAAGCACTAAACATGTATAGCTCTCTTTCCTTGGCTTTTTAATTTAAAATGTGAGTTTGTAAACAACATTCCTATTCCCTATCTTCATGATCAAGCTGGAGTTCTTGCTTTTGAACTGAAGAAAAGGAACACAGTGGCAGCTTGAAGCACACTTCCTTGAGAATTATTAGGAAATTAACATTGACTTCAAAGACAAAATCTACAACACAGTGTAGGCAAGAGAACAAAGTATAAATTAAACTAGATTTTGCAGGAATTTGCAGCAACAATATATAAATCTTAAGCTCCTGTTCTTTCTGTTCTTCACTCCCAAGCAAAAGTGTATGCAATGCTCTTTTGCTAAGTATCAGCCATAAATGAAAATTAAAATTCCTATTTGTGATGGAAATCAGTGTTTAATTAGTCTTTACATCCAGTTATTATGCCATGCAGATATCTTGCTTTTCTCTATGTACAGTATTTTAGATTATGAATGGCCTAAACTTCATTATAGTTAATGATTCTTTATATTCTCCCAGAGCCGTGAGCATGCAGTCCAATTAGTGATGTCTAATTCATTAAAAATCACTTTTACATGTTGTTACAGTGTGGGAGAGGGAGGAGCCGCAGCAAACACCTGTAAGAATCGATGCCCTGTCTGAGGAGGCTGAGGCACCGGTGTGAGGTTAGCGGAAACCAAAACCAAAAAAAACACAAAAAGGGAAAAACCAAAAGAAACAACATGTGCCGCTTCACACAGTGGCATCCAGACTGGACTGTCCCTGCTTAGCAGGGTCCAGCCTGGGGAAAAAGAACCACTTGGAATAACGGTATCCAGTCTGGATTATCCCTATTCAGCGGGATCCAGACTGGAAGAAAAGGAGAATTCAACCTGTCCTGGCGGGAAGTACACGGTGGGACAGGAGAAAAGAAAAGGCAAAAGGGTGGAGTCAACGCTCTCTCCACAGACCCCTCCGGGACTGTCGCTGGAAGGCTCTCCCCTTGCGGGGCTTTGCTTGGAGGTGCTCAGGGTGTCCTAAAGGGCGTCGCCTTTAATCCAGGGCTCCACCTCCACGCTGAACACACCCCCACATAATACCACATGTCTTAAGCAGGTGACTTTTAGCGTATCGTGTTTAGAACCTTTGAAGACCTTAAAGTCCACCAATCTTCGATTGAAGTGCGTCACACTTTTTGTTGCAGTTAGTTTAATTAATGACAAATTGTCGTCAACGAAAGCCTGAATCACTAAGAAGGCAGCCTCATTAAAAATGATCAAACACAGACAGAAATCAGAATTATGTCAGATTTCTGCCTCCCCAAATAAGATAAATAAACTGCAGGACATGAAAAGAACACAGATACGTAATTTAGTAGTTAAACTTCTTTATGACTTTTTGTTTGTAGGCTGGTTAAATGTTCAGAATTTTATAACTTTTATCTCAAAACCAGTTTATTTTGATGTACTATGTAAAAGACATAAAGAATATTGTTTTTCTTCTAAAGCAATTTTACTTTGTTGCACTAACAGCATTTTGTTGATGATTTAAATGCAATTAGAAGTTTGAAGCATTTTATATGTACTTTTTTCTTGTCTGAGAAGAATTCCTTTTCAAAATACAGACAATACAGATCCTCCCACAACAAATTGCTCTTTTGAGATCTGTAAAAACAAACAAAAGAAAATGAGAAAGCATACAAATGAGAGGAGACCACTCGGCCCATCTCTGACATATATTTCAAAGCTATTTCAATGCTGGTTTTTGGTTTTATATACAGTACAGACTGTACTCTGATCGATGAGAACCAATTTGAACTTTGTTTTAAAAAGTGGTGTCGTATTAAATTACTACTACTTCCTTTATTAAGTACTTTTGTGTAAACCCTTTCCATAAGCAATTAATTCATATTATTTTAATATCCCAGAGCAAAAACTGGAAGGAAGCAAAACAGACAGCTGTGTATCTAGTAACAACTGGCAGTGTGTCTGTGGAGTATATTTCATACAGTTCATGCCCTACCTATTTTGCATTAACTACTGGTGATTTCCTTCCCTTCTATTCTAAAGAATGTAATCAACTTTATTCTTCTTCAAAGACTCCCGTCTGAGCCTACAATGAACTTGTAAGGACTTCATAAGGAATTTCCATTAAATGCTCAAACAGCTGGCTGAACATGAGAATTTCACCTCATTTCAGATTCAAGACTACACAAGCCCCTTTCATTGTTTTCTAAAGAGGTAAAGGAAATATGTGTGCCGCATATAAGAGGTTAAAAGACTAACTGATCCCAAGTCATGTTAGTTTGACACAACATTCTTAAGCTTCAGTTTGATTTGAGACATTCTGTCTGGTTTGACAGATGCTAAACACTAGGTTTCTCTAGGGAATACAAGAAGATCCAAAAGCTTCATCATAAAACTTTTTTTTTCCCTCCAGGCCCCGAGTATTTGAGTTCTCAGTTATATTTATAAGGCTTTATTTCATATGGAAACAGGAAACATTCAAGGCCAAATCCTGAAATCACAAAAACACTGGTACAAGAAGCCACAGCAGCCAACCAAAGCAATCGTCGTCACATGATCAATCTTAGTTGCATCACTAGCAAAGATGAAGCCAAACCCAGAAGGGGAGGAGGGAATGAAACCTTAATTACTATGTGTGAGTAGGCAGAGTCAATTCAGTGCAGAAAAATGGGCATTGCTGTTTCTCTAAACATATTACATAAATAATGTGTAGGAAGGTCATGGGTACACACGGCTATAGATACAGATATATAAATATAAATGAATAAGAAACATAAATGAAAGAAACATTAAACTTTTTCAATAAACAGGCTTTATTGTGGGAACATGGTTAAGGAAAACAGATTCAAACTATAATGACAAATACAGATGCAGACTGAATTTTGATGATAAGGTTTAGAATCAATGTACTCTTTTTATCTATCTCCCTTAAACGCCACTTCTAGCACCATGTACTTCTCCTTGGATACCTCCTTTTCCTTGCACTAACTAGAACAAGCCCTGATGAACACTGTAGACTTAAAACCAGAGCAGAGCATAGATACAACGGCAACAGCATCAAGAACATAACAGACCATTCCTGGCAGAAGTGTGCCTTGGTTTTGAAAAATTATGATTCCTCTATGACAAAAATACTAAAGCTGTCTATCAAGTGAATGAGCCATTTGTTAGAATTCTCCACAATCCAGATCTGTCGTTTACACACTCATACTCATACCTGTGTGCTACCTTTGGACCTGGCAGCCAGTCTGTCAAGATCTATGTATGGTATTTACCTAAAGCCAAACGCTTCAGCTCCCTGAGCATAAGGTAACTGATGTGAGCCAGACGAGAGCATGATTACAGTGTGCTTTTTAAAGATGAAATAAGCACAACTCCTATTCAGCACATCAGCCAGAAAAATATCCCACCTCCATCTCCCTAACCCCTCCCAGCACTTGTAAATTCTTTCTCAAGAAAAACAGCGGCTGGTGAATGGCGGCCAAAAACGCATGATAAGTTTATTTCATCAGCTGCCAACACATCACACCACCTGGCTCTTCCCTTGGTTTTGCCAAGCAGAACTGCCAGCCAAGAAACATGTCATGAATAAAATGACAAGGAAAGAAAAAAAAATATGATGATGACGATGAGGAAGAGCAGAAACAACCAACACTGCTTTCAATGCTACACCATCTTATTTATTTTTCCCCTTTCCTACATTTTCAATTATGGATATGTGTCAAAAGCTGTAAGGAATAGAGAACTATCTCAAGGACTGGCAGCTCCAATTCATAATCATTACAGCTTATAAGAGCATCATATATCAAAGGAATCTGTATAATAATGGCTTGCCAGAGAAATCCTTCTCGGGAACGCAAAGAAACTGACACAAGGATACTCCTTAACCATATGTGTACTCCATGACACTGTCAGCTCCTCCTTGTGAGAAGAAAAGGCTTGATAAACCATTTGTTTCTGGAATAAGGAGGTACAGATAAAAGCCTTTTCTTCTAATTCTGTAAATTAATTATATTCATTGGGCAAAACAGTAGGACGCTATTAGCCAAATAAATAGGTTCGGTCCATGGCAGGTAATGCGGACGAGCTTGAGACACAGCTAGTGACAGACACCTGACTTGCTGGCTTGAAGGATCCCCAGATCCAAATCACTCCAAAACCCAGCAAAACCGACCAAATGTACAGTTTCATTGCCTCCATCACTGTGGTCTTCACTTACCTGATGGCAGTTCTCCTAGAAGAATGGATTGGGATTTGCTGCCCAGTGAGGCATTTTTGATTTTTGAGGGGTTCTCTTTGAGATTTTGCAGACCACAGTATGCAAGCCACAATTGTGCAGAAAGAGTGCATGTCACATATTTTTCATATTCATATCTTTTTTTTTAATGTTTTTGCTTGTTTAGTGCTCAAAAAAGTCAGTGCAGAAAAAAATCCCAAGTGTTGAATTTGCTTAGGTTCAACCTGCAATACACACACTGACCACAAGTGGTCTGTACACAACAGACTGGGAACCAAAGTACAAAGTGCTTCATGTTCAGTAGTGTGTCAGCTAGGCCCAGAAACAAGGAGGTACATTTGACTCCAGTAATTACTGTTCATTTTGTTGATGAAAGGGAATTGCCTTTCTCTATTATTGTTAGCTGTACAATACAGTAAACACAGCACCTGGTTTCTGTGAAAAATCCTATTGTTCACATACTGTACCACCTACTGTACTTACATACATGCTTATATACACACTGTAAGCATGTTCCGGGACTTTTTTCATATGGGTGTAAAACGTACAGCAGTTATGCTGCCTTTACTGATGCCCTTTATTGATACTTCAGACGTGGCACCTGTTTTTCATACCCCATGTACAGACATGCAAAGCGGCAGAACTGTGCTAGCAGCAGAGCCATGTGACTGGCGGTTTAGATTGGTGACACTGAGAAAATGCCTGCGGCTGCTGAACCACATTACAGGGTGGCCCACTGTCAGTTACATCTTTTTCTCTGCGGGTACTCTCCAAGTTCAAGGCGTGACATCCTAGTAAAAAATACTTCACAATATAAGAGACTGACAACATGCTAAATAGAATTATTCACAATCCTGAGAGGTATTGTCAATCCAAAAGGCCTATTTCAGGATTAACAACGAAACAATCCAGGGACATACAAGGACTTTTTTATACCAAGAGTAGTGGGTATGTAAAAATTCTTATTAATAAAATCAATGCATTCCACTAGTCTATTTTTTATAAGATATTCTCATAATTGTCATGAATCAATTGCTTAATATGCTACTGTTGTCCACATGACATAAGTGCTGCCTGAAACAGAACATTAAGATATATGTGTCAAAGCAAGAACAGTTTTTCTGCAGGAACAGGATGAGTCAGAAAACAAAGACCTGACACTGAAACTGCACCAGTGATGTGTATTAAAGAGCAGAATCATATGGCATCTATATTATTGACTGCAAGCTCCCAGGAAATGTAGTAAAAGATGGCAGAAGCATCCTCATTTTTTAATCTGCAAAACGGATCTCCTTGCTTACATTTGCTCTTTATGAGTGTCCTCCAGTCTGTGCCCCTGTGTCCTGGTACTTTGGAGAAACAGCAAGAAGGCATCACCTTTTTACACAGTGACATCCTGGTGCTAATCATGGCAATGCTCTGTAAAATCTACAACAGGGAATATTACTACAGTGAAATAATGCTTTACAACCATACTGTCTGTTTCTAAGTACCTCCTCCACAATTACCTCTCCTTTTGGAGAACCTCAGGACACCTCCCCTACCAGGAGCGATGCTGCTTCCTGTCAGGAACACAGGAGCTGTGGGCTTTCGTGAGGGAGTGTGTCAAGAGAGCCCCCCTCCTGGGATCAGTCAGTGTGGCGGGAGCACACACTGTCTGCCTGGGGGCTCGTGCAGAGCCCAGTGGCAGCTGTCTTGTGCAAACAGTGCCTCCTGCTGTTCGACAGAGGCACCACGCAACCCTGTCAGGAAAGCAGCAAGGGTGGGGGGTTATTACAGCACTGATTCATCTTGCTACCATCTACCCATTACATGGTTTCCTATACAAATATTATGGGAAAACTGCCGATCTCTGCAGTTTTGATTTGTTTTCCCCTCAAGTGAGTGTTTGTCAAGCTAGGTAATCATTAGCTATAGCATCTTGAAAATGCTTCTTAGAGCATACTGGCAGGTAGCCATCAGAAGAAGCTATATCACTAGAGTAGTGTTGCACTCAGATGCAGATCTGTGAAATTCCCAGTTACATCTCTCATTCAGAAGTGCCTAGTCTTCTTAAGAGCTGTGTCTGCTAGCTTACAAGCTACCTCAGTGGTTAGCTTGTAAATAAAATCCATATTTTAAGAAAACAACCCTGTTTTCTACAAATACTCATTTCATAAACCAGTACATCTGTGAAGGCTTTATGACTGAGCAGGATGTTGTGTTAGTGTGAATGGATTAGCTTAAGGAGATTTATGTGTTTAAAAAGATGCCTATGCCTCACAGGAACACCAGGTCATCTAAAATTCACACCTCCGTGGGTTTAATAGTTAAAGTCAGACCACTGTAGTCACAGCAGTGACAAGTGCACTTGCTGCTCTTTTGGACTTGTATCAGACCAGTTTCTCAGTGCTTCTCCATGGAAATCTAACTCACTCACACAGTAAGGATTAAACTTTGCTGTTTAAAAAAACACTTAAAAATACTCAATAAAAAGCTAAGATTAGGCTATAAATCATATCGTTGAAGTTGATTTAATCAGATCTTTCAAGAAACAGCTGGCTAGCATCCGTCTACATGTGTTTTGACAGTGTACACTATAGAATGCATTTGGAAACACCTACTGTATGTGGTTTATATGATCTCTGACATGACTGGTGTAAGCTGAGCCCAGAGTGCTCCTTTTCAGTGCTGTCTCCCAAATTGCAATGCTCATAGATGATGAATTTTGCTGGCAGGTCTATGAGGTCATTTGAAACCGGGTGGAGTCTGAGATACCCTTAGACAACATTTGGTTGTATTCATTAAGATGCACAGTTCTTATGCAAAGAATTGCAGCTGGGTTGTATTTTGCCAGCCTCTGATTATTTCCTTTCCCCCATTTTTGTGAGCTCTCACTCTTTCTACAAGTCCCCTTTTGCATGTGTACAGTTTTGGAAAGCAAAAATTATAAAAAAGCATTTTAAATACAGGTTTTAGATTTCTAAAAGTTACACAAACTCACATTTTGTCCACAACATGTTTTAAGATGTTTTTGATATAAGCGATCCCACTACTGTAAAGGTATAAGTACAACATGTTTCTTACATGTTTTAAATGTTCCTATGTGATGTAAAATGGTACATAAAATCAAAAGGCAGTACACAAATCCTAACTTAACATGATAAGATATATTGCATTATGGAGGATAACCTATTCAATTTCCATAGCAACAGTCTAGTTTAAAGCCTTCAGGCCCACTGCCATTAAGCCTAACTTTGTTAAGGTAGGCCTGTCGTGGGAAAATTTCCCCTTTATCCTCAGAGCCTTTTTCATGAATTTCCTCCCCAGTTTAGCAGGAGGGTGAAGCTGCAGGGGACAGGGGATGGACTGGAAATATTAAATGTAAGAAGGAATTTAGTGTTCAGAGCTGAAGCCTGTCACCCGACACATTATACATCTTAGTCCTGAAGCACAGTATTTCCAACCATCGATTCCATTTTCTCACCGCTTTATCCAATACAGGGTCGCGGGCGAGCCAGGGCCGATCCCGGCAAGCACTGGGTGAGAGGATGCCAGTCCATCACAGGGCACACACTGACACCCGTCACACCAGGGACCGTTTTCCCAGGAGCCTATTCACCTGCCAGTGTATCTGTGAGCTGCAAGTCTGTGGGAGGAAGGTGGAGCAGCTGGAGGAAACCCACGCAGACATGGGGAGAACATACAGTAATAGTCCACAAAGATACGCCCTTAGGTCCAGAATTTAACACAGGGCCACTGTGCTGAGAGGCAGCAATGCTCACCACTGCAGCACCATGCTGCCTGTACAGTATTTCCTAATTACTTTTGTGACTTTTGGTCCTTCCCTTACTAGAGCTGTGGTCTCCTTTAGTTTGGTCTATATTGTACTTAATACAATGCATCAATGTGTAAACCATGGCTTTCTATGTATGGCAAAAACAGCTTGTCCCCAGTTGAAATGTGATCACTATCCTCCAGGCACCAAAGTGGAAATGGCATAGTAAACTTTCAGAAGGACTGCTTTACAGAGTAGTACAAATTATAACTATGAAACCAATAACAAAAATACATATGAGATTGTTACATTTCCCCACTGAGTTGATGGTAGAATTCCCAAAGATACAGTGACCAATAGTAGAAGCACTAAACAGTATTCTGGGCATGAAGACTCTCGGGCTGAAGATGATGTAGACAAATTCTGTACTGAACCGAAAGCAGCCAACCACATGTATGTGTTATCCAGAGGAGTGTGTTCAGGTGCTTATGGTTCACACCTAACTGCAAAAATATAGTCAAATCATTTGAAATAGAAAGCTGTAGTGAGCCTATGTAAATTTGCACTTCCAAATAAAGAATTTATATCCATTTCACTCGCTGTACTTGAATTTTCTCTGATCTGCACAGAAAATCTCTGTGAGCCTGTGTACAAAACAGCTTGCCATACCCAGTGCATCTCTGATGAGTGCATACATGAATGCGTAACTGAAGATATGCATATATATTAGAGGCATTACAGCATGTCTTGATGCAGAGTTTCTATAAAGTGATCAGATTGAAGTGCTGAATACAGGATACTTTTAAAAATGCACATAATATATTATTGCTTTGACATGAATATATGCATACATAAGCTGTATACTGTATACAGTATATAGACAGACATTGATTCCATACTAAAAATTAGAAGGAAAGATGAAAAGCCACACTTTTTTTCAGCTGTGAAGCCTTGTACAGGTCTGTAATGTGTGTACGTACCATATATCTGTGTGCATTTGCATATGCACACTATTTGAATGTGTGTTTATGAACATATATACTGTATACTGTAGGGATGCAGGAAGTCACATTGCAGTCAAGCAAGGGTCTAAATGAGTTTAATTTGTTTCAAAAAAGCTATTTCCAGAAGAGGAAGACAAAAGTACATTTTCCAATAACATTTACAAGTATCTTTTATACTTTCATACCCATTACTCCAAGCTACTTTAACAGTTGTGTTTAGGAGACAGAATTGTACAAATGCATTTGAACTTATATAAAGATTTCAGTACACAGTACAATGGTTATGTTTGACAGCAGTTATCCCCCCTTCCAGTTACTCTAAAATATCACATACTCTCTCTGTAAGTATTCCAGAGAACAGGTGTCTCTCTCTTTTGTTAGCACACATAGAAAAAAAAAACTGCAATATGGATATAGAGGAGAGATCCCCTCACCTAAAATCATGTACTAAAAAGTTCATTTTCAGTTTTTTTAACTAGATATTTTTACAGGAAACAGCATGTTTGGTTCAGTGTGCGCAACACAGGATCTTCCCTCTGTCTCAAGACAGTAGATAGTTAACTAATACTAAAAGCCTTCGCTTCTGGTTTTTTAAACTGTTCCCTGACCAATTGCCTTCCTCCAACTGGTCAGGTGAATGAGGATGGCAGGTCATTCCCCACAGCTTTCAGGGGGATGTAACACAGACAAGATCTGCCATCTTGTGTGAATCTTATGCACTCTCACAGAGAGCACCTGGAACAGCAAGGAAAAGCAGCTCTGTACAACAGGAAGTTTCACTCCTACTGACACCAGCAATGGCATCAAACATCCTCTCCTTTCTGCAAGGCATCAGCATCCTTCTCCCACTTACAAGGAGATGCAACCCCAATCTCAGCACTCATACGGGCTCTTAACAGTACATAGGTAGTTGTAAGTTATGCAACAATCAGACATTATAGCACTGACCATGGTATTGGACACAATCCACCTGTACTTGAGTAAATGATGGGCAACATTTCTGCAAGAAATCAGTATAAATCATGAGAAGTGGGTGATGATGGCCTGGAAAGTAATAAAAAATTCCATACGTAATTCCAATCTAACTTAACCACAAGTTCTGTATTTTTCATTCTTCAGTTTACTTATAGTGCCAGGAAACATTGGAACAGTAGATTTACTGGCAACACTAAAATCTTGTCAAAGCCCTAATTACCACGTACCATGTGTGAAAGGTTTATATTTAAACAAGGTAAAGACCCAAAACACATGGCCAGGCTCAACAAGGGAAACAAGGGAAAGAGGTTCTGCGGCCTCGCACTTCACCTGAGCTTGAGCCCATTGAAATATTACATGATACAATGGAGAGTACAACCAGAATAAACATACTGAAGGGAAGGTTGTACTAACATAGCCGGAGATACACCCAGAGTGCGACTGTTAACAGATGAGAAAATCAATGAGGGAAAAAATGTGATGAGAAACGTTTCAGTTAGATTATCCAGGTGGCCCTCTAATTTTCAACACATGCACACTTGTTTGCCATTTTAGTCTTATACGGCAGACACTGCAGCATGTAACAGGTCTTGTAATTATGTAAATTACTGGAGATTTGACTAATAGGAGGGCTGGTGAGGGCAGGTGGATTGTGTCATACTGTAGACCACTGCTGGGTATAATATTAAAGATTCCTGTCACACACTCACAAACATTATTTATGTGGCTGATTTTACACAGTCCTTGTAATATATGGTCATCCATATATTTATATGCAAGATTTCTTTATAAAAACTGATTTTTTTATTTTTATACCACCCTGATCTGAAACTACCTAATGCCAATGACTTTTGTCGGTGAACCAATCCTTAGACCACTACAAGAGATGAAACAGACACAGTCATTATATCTGTGTTTCTCACACTTTCAGTCACCAGTGCAAACAGATTTAAGCAGAGGATGGAGGACTGACATATTTCACTGTTAAGACTCCAAGCTCTCTGGCATCTTGGCCAGCAGTATGATTTCTGCTGAACAACAAGCCAAGGAAAAAGTAGCTTATTTTGAACCTGCCCAACCTTGGCAGAGCTCTGCAAACTGCCTGCTACCACTTGAGGAATTATGGCTACAGCCAGTGACTTCTGGGCTCCAGAGCCCAAGGTGTGCTTTGAGTGGAGATGTTACCTGTTACCTGAGCCATATAATGTAATTACTCCTAAAAGTGAAAGAATTTTAGAGATAAGCACATAAAGTTTATTTTAATTTCACCATAATGTGTCCTGTATCCAGTTTGGACTTTGGAGTTTGGATTCCCAGCACTACCAAATCCCTCTGGATGTCATTAAGCCATATTCACTCATTGTATTTATTGGAAAACCAAATATAGGGGGCTGTAATCTTTAGGGAACCTTTCCAGTACAACAAACATTTCTTATTAAACAGTTCACATCTTTAAAGCTTGTATACTGCTGATATAGGAAGCATGTCTTTTTTAGGCCTTGAAATAGCCAAACAGGAGCTGACACATCAGCCAAGCAATTCAGCCTACAAACAATTTGTGGAAGGCCTGTGTCAGGAGAGCCGCCGGGCAGTCCTGAGAACGATGGGGCAGCTGTGGGGGATTTAGGTATTACTGTGTCCAGTCAGAGGAAATCATAACAATGGCACTGCTCAGATTTGGGGATTAGTGGCAGAGGTGGGAGGGTCAAGAGTCTCTGCACAAGAACAACAAGTGTGAAAACAGTAGGAATTTTGAAGTATGTAAGAATAAGTAAACAAAGCAACACTATTCTTTAAAGCGTGTGAAACAATTGTAATTGAGAGTTTTTATTCTTATCTTTTTATTCTATCAACATATTTCATTTTCTCTGTTATTTTCAGTATCTTATTTTTACCTCCTGAAGCCTCTGGTTTGAGGTTTGAGAAGTACTAATTTTATAAAAAATGTGTGCACATCATTTTGTGATTTTACACCACAAGAAGGGTAAGGGTAGTACTTAAGGAATGTGGAAACACATACTGTACCTTATAAAAGTGTATACGGAACAGCTGTTACTCTGAGTGATTGTTATTGGTTTAGGTGTCTGGAATTAAAGAGACATAGTCTCTCAGGATCTTGGTCATTCATAGAAATAAATTGACATCAATGTCTCCTTCATCTCGGTTTATCCCAAAAAACCAACCAGAAACCACCACAAACATTTGAACAGATGGCACAGCCTGGCCTATACCCTGCAAGCTCCAATGTATTGATGTGCTTCCTGATCTACAGAAATCACCCAAAAACAGACAGATTTCAAGGCCCCTAAAACCTAAAGCCCTGAGTGCCAACTGAGAGTGTACATCTATCACTTGACACATCTTCCTGACTATATACATTTTCAAAACATAATTAAATAATATTGAAAAACAACCATAATAAACATAACAAGCATACAAACATAATTTAAAAGGCTTCTGTGAGGAAAAGCCTCATAAACGATCAGCAGATACAAGTTGGCTGGATGGTACATGCTTTACTGTTGGCTCATGATGCTGCAGATCAGATCCTATCAGATTCTGTGACAATTACATCTGTCACAATTTGACATTAGATTACAAAACTGAGCTTCACTCCTGAGCCAATCACAGTTGCCAGCGAGTAGCTTTGCAAATTCCCTGCAAGACGTTTACACAGCCCATTTGTAAAAGGTATTATCTACCAAACAAAACGTGGCAGTAACTCAGCTAAAAATCCCATATTTGCTGTTTGCAAATGATTCATACCTAATTCATAATGCATTAGATGCTTTGTTCATGCCAGTAGCCTCCTGTCTCATAAAAAGAGTTTATTGCATATTTATTGCAAGTTATCTAAATAAATACCAGTACATAGAGGGAAAAAGTCCTCACCAGCTGCTCTAAATTCTGTATTCAAGTCAGGAAGACTACAAAAAAGCAAAAATATTTTTTTTGTCAATAGCTTATACTGAATCTCTGTGTGCTCTATACAGTATAACTCCAATAATGGTTAACCAACACTATTGTTTTGTGAGTGTCTGGCAGGCTCATCTTATAATAACTTATCTTCTTTTCTTCTGATAGCAATCACTAGCCGTAGATTAGACAGTCTGCATCTGAACCCACAAAACAAGTATAAAGTAGGAGGTCACGATGGTGCAAGAGCTGAATCAGCACCTCTCATATTGTCTTCCTAGCCCTGGGGACTGCAGGCGTTGTTTGTTGAAACCTTGCTGACCCGCAAGATCAAACAGTTTTACTCCCAATCCAGTCAGCCCACACAGTACAGGGGCTGTTGGATTTGAGTAAAGCAATGACAACTACTTTACACAAAGGGCAAGAGGACACATTCCTGGCTAGTTACAGGCTCCCCTGTAACAGATTCCCCTGTCTGTTAAGCAGCTACTCTGCGTACCACTACGAATGATACATCTAATAACCCTTAAGAAATGGTTATATAAGATTCTCAGACCAATCTGCTACTAGCAAGAAGCCTACAGGCACTCCTCCTCCTGTTCGTAACTTTTTTCTATTCTTTTTAATATTTTTCACAGTCGGAGACACGGAGTTCAACGTAGCTGAGATTAAAATCAGTTTAGCAGTTTAACAGTGTAACTATGAATGTAACTCCACATTACTCCACAACAGAGAACTGGAACAAAAATTATCATCACAGCTAGCCTATAGATTATTGTATTCAATATTAGACTGCATCAGCTCTGTGGAGACAGTGGAGACTTTGGACTGTAGAATTCAGTACCCAGTGTTTACCTTCCAAAATACAATTGCACCAACTGGATCCAAGGTCCATACAATCCTGTTACCTTATGAGTGTAATCTGTGACGGATCAAGCCACTAAACACCAGTACCAGACTATGGATGCTCTTGAGTTGTCGGAAAGGGATAGTGCTGAGTCCCTCCACCTGTGTAATGAAAGATGTAATCTTGGCATAGCAGCAGATCGTTCTCAGTGACTCAGGCTCATCCTGCAGAGTTCTTAATATCGGGGTCATTGTTGTGTGAAATAACCAGCAGATAGTGAATTAACATTATTGTTCCAGCTGCTGATCAAGTTACTACAGGCAAAAAAATGGACATACCAGGTGTTCATGAGTAACCCTTTACTCCTTTTCTTTATTTTCCAATATAATAAATATAAATTAAGATATTTTATCTGCTCTAAGTTTGATTCTGTTTTACACAAAAAGTAAACTATTTGTAAACTAAAATTTCATTTTCTAAATCTAGGACAATCCTCTGAAAATGACAGTTAAACCATATTGCTCCTTTAACCAACCGCTATTACCTTTCATCTTTGACTTTTCAGTCAACCCTCGACTGAAAGTTCAGGTCTCTCACTCCAGATAGAGACCTACAGCTGGGATCCATGGGATAGATTTTTTTTGTGGTCTTGCTGTTCAAGGGAAGAAGTAATCATATCTGTGAGAACTCATGTTACGTTTTTATAAAAGGAGTCCCATGGATCCCAACAGGTCAGTGAGCTGGCCTACTCAGGAAACACAATCCGCTCCACCATTCCACAGGGAGAGCTTTTCAGAAGACCGGGATCTATTTTAATACAATAATATTATATGTCCTTCTAACACAGGTTAAATAATATTGCACAGTATGTAAGAATAAGCACATTTACTTTATAGGTGAGCGTCAGCCCCATGTTTCTATTTTAGCCTCACACAAATCCAAAAATCCAGGTTAGGTCATACAATGGGACGAAGAATCCAGATATGTGTACTGTATATCTACACCTGTTAATAGAAGCTTATCAGGAGGTACAAGATTATACACGGAATGTGATGAAAACATCACTTGACAGCGTCAGTTCTGCTGGACACGTAAGAAGAGGTTCTGATCCCGCAGAGTCAGTCAGAAACTGTTCCCTCTTGCTCCCCTCTTTCAGATTAGCTGTGGCCGCTAAGAGCTCTGCCTGGGTTAAGCAGCAGGGTGAACACAGCCAGCCTACGGAGCTGGAAAATATCGATACATGGGCTTTAATCCAGCCTCCCTTTTCCTCGCAGGCAGCTGAGGAAATGGTAGAAAGAATAATGTTAACTCTGGGAAAACATACTTCATTAAGTTACATGAAAAAAAATGGGGGGAAAGAGGAACTTGCCCTGAACAAAAAGACAAAGGAAAAAAATCCATACTTGAATTATTAGAAAATATATTAGGTCTGCTTTGAGGAGCTCGGTGGTTACAGCACTGGACATTAATACCCAACCGGGGGCTCATTCGTCTTCGGTTTTTAAGGGTCACTCTGGTTATGCCTCTCTATTATTTTTCATAAGACAGGTTGTTCATATCTTCAGGCAGTAACTCTCCATTCTAAAACAGCAGGAGCTGTGAAACACAATGACTTAGTGCTTATTTACAAGACTCTGCTTTAATACAGAAGCAATGATTGATTGATTGCCTTTAATGTGTTTTTTTGTGCTATTCTTTTCACAGCTCACTGTTTCGAGGTGTGTTAATGCAATGCATATTTGCCTTGGGACTACCTGGAAATGAGATTGTGAGATTGAGAAATGGCTTACATGAATGGTAATATTTTAACTCCTGCTAATAGAATACTGTGCATCACATGTCACAGTCCAGCGTGACTCAGATCAGATGACTTTTTAAAAATGTATACATTATAAAACCAAAAAGGTAACATTTTCTCACTTTATCTACTGTAAATACAAGTGATCTCCAGCATTTCTTTCCAAATACCCACGATTCCCTATGTAGAGAAGTGTTTTCTATGTTCTGCCATACAGTAAGTAAATTCCTTTTCAGTTTCAAATTGTGACCCTCTGTGCTTGTTCTGCTGCCGACTGTGTAATAGTTCTCTGAATAAACCCTGTCTGCACACCTTAGGATCTGATATTCCTCTTTGTATGACAATCCCCTGAAACCAGACCTATTTCTAAGGCTAAACTATCCTTTTTGTGGTCTGGTGACCAAAACTGTACACAATATTCTAGGTGAGATATTCCTATTGCATTGTAAAACTTACACACCACTTCTCTGGATTTAAGTTTCCTACATTTTGTCATATACCCAAATATTTTACTTTTTAATTACTTCCCCACATTGTCTTGATACGGACAAAGTATGTCCAAGTAGCATGGAATGACTGAGAGCTGCTTGTTTTCAGTTGGATGGTCAAGGCTGTAGAGGCAAGACAGTGACTCTGGTTCTGGTGCTCTTGGCTTGTGAGAGATGAATGCGGTGAAGGTAAGGTCCCAGCGATGCTGACTGCGAAGCACATCTGTCTGTGACTAAACAATGTCAAGTGCCAAGTAGATGTGTGTTCGTCTAAGAGGTACAGGGAATCCAAATTTGTTTAACTTAACATCAAATAGCAGAAATTATGGCAAGATTACAAATATTTCACCTTCAGGCAGTGTTGAAGCAGGTGAAAAATAGAAAAATGTTTAGTTTTAGAAAAAAGAAAGATTATGGATTTTAGATATGGATGTTTTTGATGTAATGACTGTGATACAGATGTGCTAGACAAAAGCAGCTAAAAAAGAGGCAAATCAAATCCCACCTGCCAATGAATATTGGGTGATGAATATTCTGGCACTGCGAACAAGTGCCAGAAACATGTGCCAGATTGGTGTTGTGAAACCCTAGGATACACATTAAATTTCAAGTGGCATTGTTTCCTTCTAGATACTTCATATTTCCTTGCCGAAGACACAGACTGAAAGAAGTGCAATGTCCACCTGCCCACTAGCAGTAATTAGTGAAAATTGGCTGTGCGGCAGAGTCATGCTCAGTAATGGGTTTTGCAATTATATGGCAAAATCAATAGAATGGAAATGGAACTTCTGAGGTTATTGTTAATGAGAAACCTATGGAACAGCACCTGGGAATAGTGAGTTGACTTGGGAAAAAAATGCATGGTAGCAGATCTATGAAAGAGAGAATAAAACATTAATGTGTCTATTTATTAAAAAAGTCCCTTGTGTATAAAACAGCCCATTTCTTTATGGGATTAGCTGTGTTTATATAGAGAAAAAATAATTGCACTGATCTGAGGACACAATAACGATAGAAACGATTTTCCAAATGCTGTATCAATGATAAAACAAGCTGTAATTCATCAGGAACAGGAATTCTAACCCATTGTATACCAATATAAAAACAAGTCCATAAGTCTATCCGTTTTTCTAACCGCTTCATCCAATACAGGGTTACAGGGGAGAATGAAGCCTATTCCGGCAAGCGCTGGGCACAAGGCTGGCCAGACCCTGGATGGGTTGCCAGACCACTGCAGGGCACTCTCAGACATAGACTCACACACGTGCACACTCACACCAGGGCCGACTGTCCTGGAAACCAATTCAATTACTAGTATGTCTTTGGGCTGTGGGAGGAGACTGAAGCACCCAAAGAAAACTTATATGAACGCGGGTGAACACACTCCATGCAGATAGTGACCCAGAGTCACAGCACTGCAAGGCAGCAAGACTAACTACTGCTCCACCATGCCAGCCTAAAAACACCTTTTCTTACAGGATGTTTTTTTAAAAATATTTCCAAACAAATTAGCAATAGATACGTATTGTATATGGTATTCAAGACAAACTGGGTAAAATAATGAGTATGTCATTTACTGTCACATTTAAACATAAATATGGTGTCACTCTGATGTCAACTAGATATAGATATGGCATCTAGTTCGTTCTTGGTTTTCTCATTTTAAAAGTCTCCAGTTTTACTGTTTTGAAATGACATTGCCCATACCCACAAACCTGCACCTCTGATAATGTATCAGGGTACATTTAGATTTCTTACTTTTTTTCAAGAGCAACACATTCGTGCTCTCTAACAGAAGCCTACACACCTGTTTCCACTCAACACTGTTTTCCAGTCTTCCCTGAAAATTCCCCACTATTATCAGAGCACCAGGGCTGCAAACAGAAGCCACTCAAGCTCAGAAAACCCCATCTGCTGTGACAACAGACAGCTTCGCTAGGCCGGCAGCAGGCCAGCAGAGATTCCAGCCATGCCTACATTAATTTCCCCCAGGACACTTTGAGAAGCCTCTCCACTTTGTGTCTCACATCTCCGGCAATTGACAATTTACATGGCTGCAAAAACAAACAATCTGGTATGAGTATGAATGAGCAAAATGTTCAGATATTAACTGTCTTTAAGCAATACAAAACACTGATTTAAGACAACATCATCCTGCCTGAGGATCTGAAGTGTGTGCTCTCTTCCTGTTGGAACATAGAAAGTTCAAAGACTGAGACACTACATTACGCCCTGTATGTACAACTACATATACTGTATAAGGATAGTATGCATAATCATATATAATTGCAAAGACACAAAAACAAACTGAACAGATGCCCTGTGTTGTGTTCATTAAGGCTATTCTGCCAAAAAAAAAAGAAAAGTACTAGAGGGTCATTTTTTTCTTTATGGTAAATAAGCTTCAGACTCATTCATGAAACGCCACGGTTCATTCAGTACTGTGCCGAGTTTTTAATCAGGTACCATGTTTCCCATTGTAAAAACAGTACCTGCTGCATCTCAAATTCTCAGCTGTGTCCCAGTACAGCGATCTAAAACAGTGCTAATGCCAGTGCCCATTTTGTCAACATTTCTCCACTCCCAGCAGCTTACAAATGACCTCATTTATACTGGGGTCCGTCTCTCACCTTAACTGCCACTTGCCTCCTGTTGCTCTTGTTGGGGGCAAATGACATTGTGGTGTTGGAGGATTAAAGTGACAAGTGGCTTATTCTCTTATTCTATTATAGAGTGTTGACGGGGACAGGTAAAGGGTTAACCCACTGTGCTCCCAGGCTCTGTATTCCTCACTGTGTATGTGTGGAAGACTCGCATCACAATCTCAGTGTTCATTTTCCTTTATGTTTTCTCTAACCTCTGTTATAACTCAATTCCACACACCCCCACCCCCCTTCCCTCTTTTTGAATCAGCAAAGTAATACTCAATTTCCCACAACCGGTGGTGTTCTCCTCAGGTTGTTACACATAGGGAATTTGTGTTTTATAGCTTCCACAGCTCCAGAACCTCTGATTGGAAATTTAATAAGCAAGCCCTGGAGATAGTCTTGCAGTCCTTTACAGGAGAAGAATTCAAATGCGGAGGTCTATAAAAAAGAGAGAGAGAAATTGCTCCTTGTGAAACCTCAATGTTGCAGTAAATTAAAATGCCTTTTTTGGAGCTTATTCTGTGCTCAAGCATGGCAGCCAGTGGAATAAAAATGGCTGTCTTAAAATCAATGCACTCATTAAGAATTTTTATTAGTCTATATATTGCTTTTCAGGGCAAAAATAAATAGGAGGAATTAGTTTGGTTCCCCTTCATTTACACAATTTTTCTTTTTTTCCTCCTACATACAATATTGGTATAAATTATTAATACTGCTTCTTTCTTCAACATGAGTCACGCGCACACATGCATCTCTGGAGACCATTCATTCTGTACTGTACTGAGAGGGGTATTTAAGAAAGTGGCATGGAAAGGATGATAAAATCAGACTTTTAAATCAATTTCAAAAGAGTCTTTAACAATCTTGAAAATAAATAAGGAGCAATATTATGAGAACAACTAAAATATTACAAACATCTGTTAATGAGAAAAAGAACCATCCTGTGATATCATATACCCAAGGTTTTTGTGTCAGCATTTCTATTCAGACATACAGTACAGTACCAGCACTGAAAGTCTTCTTCTACATTAGACAAAATAATTAGTATCTAGGGACTGCTGGCTTCTCGTCATTGGTCTGGCTCCTCCAAAAGCCAATCCTTACATCTTGGTTGGTTGTTTTTCTCAGGGTGTTCTACTGGGCTCTACACTGAGACTCAACTTTTTGTATTTACATGTAGCCTTGGGCTAAATGGGCTCAATTTGCTCCTTTCCTCTGTAATTCTCATGTTCTCCAGGTCAGAGTATTCTTCATCATGGGCTCAGGTTTACCCGCGGTGCTGATGAATCTCTGATCTATCTGCAGACCAAAATCAGATTCTACTGCTGCAATTTCTCGGGTTGACAGTTGTTTTTGTATATTAAGATATGATGAACCCATAGTTAACTAAACTATGACAAGACTGAGATTATGCTCACAAGCTCCCAGCAAGAAACTGTGGCATTTACCCTGTACTTTCATATGTACTTTCATTAATAATGTTACAGCTTAACACTGCTTGGTTAAGACCCTTGTTCTGAAATATATGCATGTCTTTATTTCATAAAGCTTACAGTAACACATTACTTACTGGAAAGTATTGTCAAGGCACTGAACAGGCTCCAGTTTCTCAACAATTCAGTTGTTGGTGTATCAGTACATACAGTAATTCCCATTCTCTGTAAATTGCACTGGCTCCAACTGAAATTTAGAGTGCGCTTTAACGTTCTCCTTCTCTCGTACAAGGTACCATAAGAGCCAACAACGGATTATCGAAAGGATTTACTGCTGAGTACAGTCCGATTTTTAGCTTTAGATCTGCTGATTCCAGCTGATTTCTTATTCAGCTGAAAATCAGGCTCCACATAATAGAAATAGGTAACAGGACATGCTGTGTGTGGCACTCTGTCTGTGTAGCACAGAGTTTAAATACAAACTGTCAACATTTTCATAATTCATTTAAATATATTTTACTAAAGCTTTTAATGTGCAACTTAGCCTTAATCTTGGTTTCAGTTTAAGTCAACTTGCTGCACCTTTGTTTGCACAGGAATTCCACACAGTATTGCACTATGAAATATATATTCTTATTTAATGTGTTTAAATCACTGAATTTTGTAATGTGTTTCCATTATTTTTCCCACCCCCTCTATAAACGTATTTATGTATCTTATTATTACAACAGCATGCAGAGGAAGGCAATGAGTTATTAATTCAAAACTGATTTTTGTTCTAATTTATAAGGCAGCTGCTTAGACATTTTTGCTCCGGTAATATTATATGACACTTACAAATGCACAACTCACCCTCTGTTATTTGTCACAAAATTGGCTTTTTGGCAACATTGAAAAGGCATCACTAAGACAATCAGTATTTCTTTATTTCTTCATTCTTTTCTGGATAATAACTGAATGTGTACATATAACGATGGTGAGGTTCTAACAATTTTCCCTACATAAAAATAAATCATTTAATGGTGATCCCAAATCAAAAAACAGATAATCTATCAGTTTTGCTCAGGCTCTTCTGTTTCTTTCTACTAGTTGTAGTCAAGAGGTTGCCACATTGACAAATAACATGCTACCAGACTGTGACAAAAGCACACCCTCAATCAATTACAAGAAGCTCATTCCATTTATCTCTGCATCTGACAGTGTTCACCACTTCAGAATCAGCAGGACAAATACCGAAAATATTAAGAATGAGAGCTACTCCCAAGTACGGCTCTCAGGGACTGCTGTCCAGGATGTTTGTACAGCGATGTGTAAAAGAAAGTACACCCTCTTAAAATTCTACACATTAAGTTTTAAGGTTTTACGGTACATATTAAGACATATCTGACCTTCACCTACCTGTAGTCCTCATCAAGTCATAACAGTAGATAACTTTAACCTCATGTGACAAATAACACACCCAAATTTACTATGTCATTATTTATTAAACAACAAAATCAGTCAACATTCAAAAGCCTTGTGTGTAAAAGTATATAAAATCACCCTGTATATAAAATCAGAAACTTTGTCATTTTGGTCTAGAGCATTCAGGTTTGTGGTAAGACATCATGCCTAGGTCAGTAGATATCTGTGACAGTCTCAGAGAAAGAGTTGTTGCTGCACATAAGTCTGGGAAGGGTTATAGAGCCATTTCCAAACAATATGTAGTCCATCATTCCACAGTGAGAAAGATCATTTTCAAACAAAGTTCAAGATCTACCCAGGTGTGGACACCCCAGTAAATTCACCCCAAGATCAGAACATACAATATGATGCTCCTTGAGATTGCAAAGAACCCCAAAGCTATATCCAGGGATCTGCAGGCTTTTGTCCCTATGGCAAACGTTAGAATTCATGATTCTACCACGAGGGTAAAACTCAAAAAGAAGAGCTTGCCTGGAAGGGCAGCAAGGAGGAAACCCCTTCTCTCCAAAAAGAACACTGCTGCACGGCTTAAGCTTGCAGGCAACCTGAATGAACCACAAGACTTTTGGAACAGATCACACCAGAGTGAGGTTGTTTTGCCATAAAGCAAAACAACATGTTTGTATCACCAAGAGAACATCACACCTACAGGAACATTACTGTCCATCCTCGTTCTCCTTGTGCAGGTAAAGGAGTTCTTATTGTTTGCCAAATTTCTATTTTCCACCCTCTTAATTTGCAGACATCAGTCCTTAATCAGCTCAGCTAACTAATCACACCAGCGTGCAACATGGATGCAATGAGGAATGTACACACTCCCCTGTCCCTTGGCTTACCATGTGACACACTGTCACCTGAACAGCACCTTGCATCTTGAGCAGCAGGTACTGGAGGAGTCATGCACCTCAAACTGACCAAAACGTAGCCTCACTGGTGTCCAGCTAGTCCCAGGGATTGCTGTTTTATGGGATGCAGAGGAAACATTTACAATGATTGGCAAGTCAAGGCCACCCAACCAACATGCCTTAATATGTACTACAGCTTCTGGTATCCTGGTCAGTTTATGACACAGTCTGCATTCTAACTGGCAATTTAACTAGCAAAATCTGTATTCTATGTCAGTGTGTGTCTTTACTGACTGAACAATTTTGGGTCATAAACCTTTAACCTTGGGAGAATGCTTTTGGAAAATAGGGAGCATTGTGTCCCCTTAAAACATAAAGTTGAAAAAATCATCAACCCTAGCAAATTGGGTCACAATTGGCACTGGGGCTAAAAAGAAATTATATTGGAAGTCAGCACATCACTACCCAAACACTTAATCTCATCACCACAAAACCATGTTACCCGCACAACTGAGCTCCATTAGCATCCAATTATGAAACACCAATGATGGATGGCTAAGGAGAAAGAATTTCACTTTGTGAAGGGAAGAACATGTCTAAACTGAGCTTTTCACACTTCCACAGCTTTTCAAAGTTTCTGAAGCATGTGTTTGCAGATCACAGTGACACTGTAGTTTAAACCCATACAACACAACTACAGCACTGAAACTGTTTTCATAAAACGATGCTCAGCACAACAAAAAGGGTGGAAGACACACGTTGGAAACCAAAGCTTTTGTGCAGAGCTCTCAAGGTGTCGAGAGAAACAATGAGGGTCCTCATGAAACCGAAATTAATAAAATGAGAGCGGAGAACAAAAAACTAGAACAGGACAGGCAGTGAAACAAAGAGAAAAAGAAAAAGACAAACTACATTAATTAATTTTCCATGAGAAACATTCCCAGACAACGCAGCCAAGATGAATGATCTCATTTGCAATGAGCCCCGAGTGGCAAAGTCAAACAAATAACTGCACAGTTCTTCATTAGTATTTAATCAACTTTAACCACTTATGTATTGCTCGGAGAACAACTTCTCATGTCTCCAATGATCTTAGAGAACGTCCACAAATGTAAAGATGCACTTTTTTATCAAAGCCTGTGAACAATATTTAAGTTGTGAGCAGAACCAGGAACCCTGCTGTGCACCTTCAAGTTCACAATGATGTCAATGAGACATACATGTCTCCTCCAACCAGAACTAACTCTCTTACAAGGTACTGTAGAGATTGAACATGTAAAAAAAAATGGCCATGAGGCAGGCGTGTCAGAGCAGCTTGTCAGCAGGTCCTCCAACTTCCCATGCTTCTCTGGAGTTGTAGCGGTATATGTGTGTCATAAACCCAGTGTTGCCAAACCAGGAGGGTACTGTAAAAAATAAATGTAATTGACAATTCTCTCATTTTGTTAAAAATGTAGCTTCTTTAATAAGACAATCTCAGTTTCAAGGTTTAAGCTAGGGGATGGCAAACTCAAGCACAACTGTTCTACTCGCTTTTCTGTTGCTTGTCCTGCCGGTAATTTTAATTTCCTTTACTGATTAACTGTCAGTATGTTCAAGGTTGGAGCTCAGAATAAAACCCACAAGAGCAGTCTACACTATATTGGATGGTAGTCCACTCTTGTGGTTTTAGGGTAACTGGTTTGAATCCAGGCATGATGGTACAGTGGTAAGCTCTAGAGTTAATTCCCGGGCTTCTATATGCATGAAGTTTCTCTCTGGGTTCACATGAGTTTTTGTTGGGTACTCCAGGTTCCTCCCACAGTCCAAAGACATGCTAGTAGGTTATTAGGCTTCTGGGAAAACTGTCCTGCTGTGGATCTGTGTGTGCTTTTGTCTGTGTGTGTCCTGCAATTTGCATCCCATCCTGGGTGTCTTCTGCCTCATGCCTGTTGCTTGATGGGAAAGGCTCTGGCTCCCCATGACCCTGAATTAGATGAAGGAGTCAAAACCCGGATGGACAGATGGTTTTGAATTCCAGTGCAATATTCATATTCTCATATTCAATATGTAAACCCTTTTCTTAAAGATACGGCATCATAACCTTTGCAACAGTGACGTTCATATAGCCAGCTAAACATGCTATTAACCAGCAGCTGCGATGGGTGGCCTTCTGGGAAAGCTAGGGTTGCTGCTGGAAGAGGTGTTAGTGGGGCCAGTAGGGAGCACTCACCCTGCGGTCTGTGTAGGTCCTAATGCTCCAGTATAGAAAAGAGGTAGGGATGTTATCCCAGTCTCTTGGCCAAATCCCCCCCCCCCCCCCCACAGTCTTTAATAGCCATGGCCTCCTAATAACCCCCTTCAATGAACGAGCTTCATCACTCTGTTCCCCTCCCTGCTGACAGCTGCTGAGTGGTGAGCATGCTGGCGCACTTTGGCTGGTGTTGCACCATCCAGGTGGTGCTACACATCATCATCATCATTATTATAATTATTATTATTAATATGTGATTTCCTAATTCCATTCCTTAAGATGGCTTTGAAGACCAGTCATGGGAAAATATTTGTTTATAACATCAAATAATCTACACAGAAATGACAAAGACAAGACCATTAATAAGCACAGCATTCCAAGAAACAAGAGACAAAATCAATCACAGCAAAAACAACTGTAATTTTCACCAATCGCACATTTGGCCACAGACCCCAGTAAAGGCTTGGAGCGCTGTGAAAAGGAAGGACAAAGATTAATGAATATGCAATTGAAAACTCCACCTCCACTGGAGGCACAACAGTGTCAGTTCTGACATAGCTCTTGTGAGAAACAGATTCACAGAAAGACTCTAAATGGCAAATTAAATGTCTCCCACCAGACCGTCTAATTCAACCATTCCAATCAAATTCGGTTAAAGTGGCAATGATTTTCAAACCTAGAAAAAATAGGCACAAAGGCTTCTTTGCTGTGCACCCACTGAATTCAATAGAAAAGTCAAGAGATGTCTTATAAATGACTATATGAAAGGAGAAAAAAGCATATTAAAGTGCTTAATAGTCAATCTGATTCTGATTTGCATGAATGGCTCCTGGACCATTAAAACGTGCCATTTCAAGATCTGTCCTCATTTCTTTTCCCAGCACAGATTAATTAGAGGAGATTAGACAAATACAGACCTATGTTTATTACAGGGGGGGCACCTCTTTTGGGAATTGATGTCTGCACAGCTTAATGCAAAAATAATGACAACAGAGAAAAAACGAAAGTCACCAATTCACTGCAGCATTTGAAACTGATTGATATGTTAACAAAAAAAATACTCCCATTATCACAAAAACACTTACTCCTACTGAGGCTGGCCACAATCCAGGGGCTAGCCTGGAAGACTACATCCCATATGGGATGCCAGTCCGTTACAGGGCGCTCACACACAAAGGGACCGATTGGAGACACCAGTAGAGGGAGGAAACCAGAACAAGGGAGGAACAGGAAAGCTGTGAGGCATCAGCACTAACATTCACACCACTGTGCTGCCCTTAAATAAAAGCGATAAATCACAAAGAACATAACAGAAATAGTTAAGCAATCTACACAGATTCTTCAATTAGATCTAATTTTGTGAGACAAGATAAGTATTTGGAGGTTATAAATATTTGGTGGTCTGAAAATCAAGAATTTGAAGCAATCTGGGCTAACTCCAGTTTTCACAGTGCTTTGAAACACAGCACTGACTTTCTGCTGAGTCTTGACAGCTGTTTGTGTTTCTCCAAAAAGTCATGATGTACAGTACACAGTCACTAACAAAGAATTCCACGAAGCTCTCATAGACTGTTCTTGATTGAATTCTGTGAAAGCATCCCTGCAGACCAGCATGAAGCTCCTTTGTAAGCACTATGGACTGTACCTGTATGTATCAGGGATGTGCTGTATGCCTGCAGACCACCATTACACATCGTGCTGACACACAAACAGCACACACTGGGGCTTGCAATTCTAGACCACCTCGAAATTATGTTGTTGGGTTGTTGTAACAGACTTCTTGTATACCAACTATTGATGAGCAGTTACCATATTACAAAAAGACTTTACTGCTCTGAATTTTTTTTAAAAAGTCAGCAAGTACACCTTTAGGAAAAAAATATCATTAATTTTGTTCAGGATTAACAATAAGCCTGGGTCAAAAGACACCTGTAGACAGCTTTATATTACATACATTTATATTATTGAAGGCTTTAGTACACAATAGATTATCGGTGTCTTGGACAAGCTTTTTTAATCCAATACCCTAGGATACTTAAAACAATATGTGGAGGAGATTCTCTTATCAAACAGTTATTATTGAGAATATGCACCACATGGGCGAAATACCCTTGTCTTATTTCTAACCTTTCTTATGTTCTTACCAATTAACAAGAATCCCAAAGTCACCATCTCACACCCCAAGATGGAATTTGTTTTCAGCTGAATTTCTCTGAAGGACCTGCCCAAAAAGTCCCCAAAAAGTTCTATTACCGAGTGTTCTTTTGCACTGTAAATGAGACCCTAAAGTGCTCAATGCTGAAAGTCTGCAAAACAGGAGGGTAACAGTTAACTAATGCTTCAGTTTTAGAAGGAAAGCCATTAGTTCTTCCTATTATTATCCTTTCTGAAAGGCAAACAGGGGAGGGTAAACAAAAGTTCTCAGACCAAACATAGAAGTCACCCACTACACCTATAAATCTTCTCCAGGCAAACATCCCCACTGCCTGCATGTCACTGGGAGACTGGCAGATTAATTTATGGGCTGTTAAAGCAAAGCCAAAGTTCTGCAGTAACACAGCAAACGCAGAAAAACATGGGTCTCAGAAAGTGTCTATCCAGGAGATGTGGGGGCTCAGTTAGGCTTGGGGTGCCCCTAAAGAGAGTCACACAAGGTTTTACTTCGGTTTGTCAGCTGGTGTGTTTTTGTGGAAAAGAAGGGTGGTGTCCTGTACTTTTGAATTTAATGTGTAACATCTGTCAGTTCCATCAAGACACCAATACAGTGAATGTATTATTACAACATCAGCCAGAGCCATTGTCAATCAGTCTGCTTGACTTTACTCACTGCAGAAATGTATTTTTTTTCTGTCCTCATGTAGACAACATTTTTAAGATACTGGCATGATGCCAGATTTTCTAAAATTATTTGATTGTTTTCGTAAAACTAAAGCTGACTGGTCTGGACCGGTTTTGAACTGTCAGTATTTGCCTGGATTAAATGTGTCTCTTTTCTTGTGCATAGGCATCACATTCACAATAATCTTATCATCTGATATACAGTATCTGCTGTGTTAGTGTTAAATTGTAATAGGCTTGTGTATGATGTTTGTTTCTTTATGTTTCTGCTGGATACCCTTAGGCCCAGTGAAGTGTTCCTAACACCTGCAAAGAATTCAGCTTCACTTATGTTGAAGCATGTAAAGGCTGAGAGAGATTATTATACTATGCTCCCTTAGTGAACACCTGAATAAAATATTCATTAAGTACACTTTGTTAATACCTTACAGTCCATTTTAATCTGTTATTGTCCCTCGGAATCTACGAGCTCTTCCAGCACTTCCTTTTTAACTGTGGTATTGGAAAAACAGTGTCAGGATGAATTTAAACCAACCTCCTTTTAAACTCTCTCAGTGTTCTCATTTTCTTTACATTTCTCTTGATATTGAGTATTTTGTTTTTCTTTCTCCTTCTAATATTTTTCCTGTCTTTCTTGTCTGTTAAACTACTTTGGTTAATGCTGTTCAGCTTCAGATTGACTTACAAAACATGATTGCTCTGCACAGCCATCTACCCATGAAATGTGATCGTCCAGTCTCTGCAGGTATCATTTCATTCAGTTGTTCTTGTCTGAAACTCTCTCATTTTGTCATAGTCTTGAAGCTGCAGTTAGCAGCTGAGGCTTTGAATAAAACTCAATAATATTTTGTAATTGCTAGCGCCCAAAAGGATCTCTCAGCTTTACTCTCTTAACACTCCCTAAAGACGAGTGCAGGGTTTTGAAAAAATGAAAAAAAAAACTTTAACCATACAATTATAAATCTAGATGACCAGACACTGCACAGCACCAGCTTTCTTTAGTTTGTGCCTCGCATTGTGTATTTTTTAAAATTTCTTCATTTGTTAATTCAAAACTGAGTGACATGGAATTTTGTGGGTAAACTAAAACTAAAACAAAGATAATACTATTATATAATTAGATAATACACACCTCAAGAAGGCTCCACGGCCGAAACGCTGTGTTTTCGCTCTTCTTTTTTTCAGCAGGGAATAAACCTATTACTTGTTCCTTTGCAGCCTACGCATGCTGACGCAGCTCCCCACCTGAAATAATACTATTATAATTACTATTATTATAAGCAATCAGTTGTTGACAATCCTCCTTCAAGAAAACACATGGAGCTCTTGAGAGCAATGAGGCAGAACGCTCAGCTGTGAACGCGAGATTAGCATCCCAAAACACAGCGCCCCCTAGTGGCACACCCGTGTGTGCCATCCCAGCTTCAATCACTTCATCTTTCGCTCAGGACGCTGCACATCACTGTGTTATCACCACAGATGACTCCAAGGGTAGGCTGAGTGATTTTCTCATTACCATTTTAAACAGGGAAAACTCATTTGATGTACGAGTACTAAACCTTCAAAGCCATTACTGGGCTTTGTGAAAACACACATGACTGTTTGATACCGGTTGCTACAACTGAGCACGGCAGCCAGCGGCATCTGTTTTGATGCATCAGTTGCCTCCCAGTAGCCCTCAAACTGCTGGTTTAAAACCCTGATCTCTAAATGGTACAACTTGGCAGCACAAACGGCCACATGGCACCTGCTCTTTGCATAATTAATTCCCCTATTAAAGGCCTTTGGATGAGGTGATTTAGAGAGCTGTCAATATACAAATGTGACAAAGCAAATGAAAGAGGCCCTAATTAGGGTTATTTGGATATTTCTGAGCATTGAAAACACAAGTTCTGCCAGAGGGCCCTTTCATACTACAAATTTCCCTCAATTCTCTCTTACTGAAAGAGCACGCTTCCACCTGGCCCCTGAAACATGCCAGTGAAAGTTGGCAATATCAATTAGCAATATCCGTCTTTTTCTGTTTCTGAATCAATTGTATAATCCAGTATGATGAGCTCAGATAGAGACTAAATTGGCCACTTTTCCTTCCTGCAGTGAAGTTCTATCAAAGATTTCTAATTTTATTTATTTTTTCTGATTTCTTTGTCTTACATAGAGTAATTTACATGTTTCCTCTCCATTTCCCAATGATATCAGAGTTTGAGTCACCAGCCTGACTTGTCTAAATCACACACCCTCACACTCCCTGGCAGTTGTGGTGTTGGTTTCTAAGAACTTAAGTTCATAGTGAGCAGCTCAGTGACCCTGTGCCTTTGAAGGAACACTTCAGTTTAATTATTCCTTCTAATAAACAGAAGGTCTTTACTACATCTCCCGAGCTCGCTGCTAAAGTACAGAGATTAACCTTTCTCTAGCTGACTGGTTTCCAAGAGGTCCCTCTAGTAACTCATTGTGGGCCCCTACAATTTCTGCCTAAACTTAAATTTAGAAGTACCGTTATGGGAAATAATGTTTCTAGCGATTACAAGATATCAAATAATTTTCTTCATGGCAGGATGTAAAAAGAAAGGGTTTAGGATAGCTGCTGTCCTTGTTTGCATTGTGAAAAAGCTTTTTCTTTTGCTGGTTTTAATGTCTCTCTACCAAGATGGAATTCTTACTACCATCCAGGAATGTTAAGAACCCACTAGCTGGGCAAAAGGCGGGCAAAAGGCAGCCAAGTTGAGGAACCCACAAGCAGCAGACAGGGAAAAAGCCCAGACCAGGGGAACATGCACTCTGGGAATGAGGAACAGGCTGCTTGCTGACCAGTGAGCCGAGTAGCCACACACACACAGTGAGGTCCTGTGGCTAACTGGGGAACCAGAGTATGGTAAAGCCAAGCACAGTACAGGGTCATAGCCCGAAACAAGTGAGGGTCGTAACTGTAGCAAAACACAAAGGGATGTCCAGGAGATAGGTCGAGGTTCTCACAAAGCCAGGGCCGAATCTGAGACACACTAAAGGAAGTCAAGGGGTGATCTGGGAACATGGTCAGGACTCAAAGCAGGAGGTCGAGCACAGAAAGCAGACAAGGCAAAGCAAGCAAAGTGAAACTTGGGAACAGAACACAGAGAAGAAGCTCGAGGGGCTCAGCGCTGAAACTCAACGACAGAGCCTCGAGCTCTTTCAGTTCCAATTATTAACACTCAAGAGCACATGTGATCGTAACCAACTCCAGGTGCCCCGACTCTCCAGGTGATTAGATTCTGCAGCAGCTAGCGAACAGAGACGACGACGTCACGACACGGAGCATCAGTGAGGCCGAGGTATACGGCAAGACTGCCTTCTTTCCTTCACACCTGGGCATGTGACTAGAGCCTTCCTGGACTGGTCCGGGCACATTGCTTAAAGCATCGGTATGAGGGAACCTGTATGAGTACTGTTGGCTTCATGTGGTGATTGTCACCAATGAATTCTCTTCTTCCCCTGATTCGTCAATCAGATGATAATAATTAGCCTGCTTTTAAAGAGCTTTTCATCCCAATGGATCCTCAAAAACCTCACTACACAGCGGATCAGGCAGAGAAGTGAGAAACTGCTCCACCAGTTGAATCAAGGGAAAACATTAGGTAAACCAGACTGTGCAAACCCAGAGTGGGATTTAGCCAGGACACCTGGCCTTAACAGCTGTACTTCTACAAACAGTGCCATAGAACATTTAATTAACAAGTAGGCAGGATGTCGTTTTACTACCTCATTCAAAGGGCGGTATTTCCTATAGCAACAGCTCCCCTGTCACCACACTGGGGCCACAGTTCTGAAATTGTGGTGCAGGAGGAAAGTGCCACCAAATGGCAGAAACACAGTTTTTCACAGAGGTCTTCTGAGATCAGATGAGATGAGGCTACATGCTAAAATTGTTCTCCTCTCTGCTTTAAATGCTATGAAGTTTAAAACTGGTCACAATAATCCCAAACACAAAGCCCCAAATAAATAAACCTGCATCAGGTTTGAGCTTTATTTTTTTTTTAATTCAAACAGAAAAGGAAAAATAATTTCTTCATGCTCAACACATAAATACATTTGGAAAAAAGCAAGACCAAATCAACAGAAACCTTGTCCTCAGCATTTACATTATTAAAAGAAAAAACAAGCAGAATTTCTCATGTCCGGAGTAAAGAGTAAGCACCAGAGGCATGACGTTACTATCTAATTTCAAGGTTACTGTCACTGAGTAATGGGAATACAGCTGTGGCAACCGGGACACATCACGTTCTGAGACACACGAACAATTTAAGAGCTTAAATGGCTCTCAGTGAGCTCCATGAAAGGTGCTGTCCAACTTTTCCATTATATTTTCATTTAACAGCACACAAGGATGGAAACTGCATCCCCTTTGAAGAGGCCGTGTTCTACTGTAGCCTGACCCCTGTCCCTGTTATCATCTGACACTGTTAAGGACAGAGGATTTGTGATAATCTCCGATTTATTCCTTTAGAAAGAAAAGGGATCTCCCCACTACCCCTCCTCTTTCCATTTGCTCTCCAGATGATTGGCAGCACTGGGGCTAGAAACCACACATGGTTGAGGCCCTAATGTTTGAAGCCATGTTTCAGACAAAATGCACATCTTTACCATTGCATTATTTCAGACTTAAGTTTCATCTCTGGGGAGAAGAAAGCGTCTGTTCTAACTCCTAAGGGGACCTATTACTCCCTCATGAGCATCAACTTTAACCTGTAGACACAAAGCCTGCCTGCTCTCTGTCCCCCCAGCATCTAAATTTAATGAAGGTAGGTTAAAGCAAAGTAATGAATTCCTGATTGCTCGGCCAGCACAGATAAGCTGGGTCAAAATCTCTTTAAAGGTTTATCAGATAGAGCGCTTGGCCTTGGTTTCATTGCTGAAAGGATCCATGCTGGGTTGATTAAATATATATTTACACAGTATAGAGACTCAAATATGGAGAGAACTGTTTTATAAAGGTGGACAATTCTACTAAAACGTTGATTTCTGCACTGTGGCAATAGAACACTGAATCGATGCAGCAGGATCCTTACAGAGACTTGATGTTATAAAAGAGCGTTAAACCCACAATACTGGAAGAAGAATTGAGCTCTCAAGACCTTATTCCTGAAATGTTCAGAAAAAATTTTTTCATATGCTGCAAAATGTTTTGTGCAGCTGTCAGACACAATAATCATCAATAGCCTTAATGTAAAGAGATCAAAACATTTGTTACATTCAGCCTGTTGAGTAGGATTCTTTCCACCTAATGTGCTGGCTTGTGACACAATGCCAGGACTATGACTGTCAGACAAGTGTACTACAGAATTCATGCATGCAGGAGAATCTGGGCAGCAGCACAATGTACAGTATGACTTGTACCTCAAAATCTAAAACCACTCCTGGAAAGTAGACAATGACTTAAATAAGTCTGTCTGTATTGTCACAAAGGCATGAGCCAAGATCCCTGCCTTTCCCTCATCCATCCCCTCCCCCAAATGGATGTCAAGTTCAAGTTGAAGAGGTTTTAAAACATTTTTAAGAAGTCATTCATTCAGAGTGCCATTACTCTTATGTGTGAGAGTCTTCACAGCATTGAATTGAAAGCAAATATTCAGCATGCAGCTCACACTTCAATCTTATGCTTCACATTTGAATCTTATGTTTTTTTACTGTATTTCATTGTATAGTATTTCTATTTATATATACGTTGACATCTGTATGCACAGTATACACTGTATCTGTTAAATACACTATTTTTATTAATGCTTAAGTGAAGCTGAAGGAAATATTTCCACTGTATGTGGATATTAAAGCAGATTCTGATTCTGAGCTTCTGAAAATGAGAAGTAAAACACTGAAAAGGTAACCGTTCTCAGTAGAAATTCTACCTGAATAGCAGCATTAACCTGGTAATTGACACTGTGAAACAGACGTAACATTTCCTCCAGAGTCAAAATGAAAAATAAAGCTACTCTGCTGCTTTAGCTGCAGACCGCAGAGTTCCTTTACCTAGGTGTTCCCACGGCAGATCGGGGTCTTGAGCAATGATCATCACAATGTTGCTAAGAGAGTTTTCTGTCCAATGTTTCAATCTTGTGGCCATGGCTACTACTGCAGGTGTCCTCTTCCAACAAGCAGGAGCAGACTGTCACTACATTCCAGATATGCTCCAGTTCAATGCTCAGGTGGAGTGTAGGAGGCTGGGAGGCATTTCAATTAGAGAAATCAAGCTTTAGTGTTCGTCCAAGCAGAGCAAAGCCTTTTAAACCTGTATGGGAGCGACTACAGAACTGTTTTCTAATCCTAGGACTAATTATCCCATCCTCCATTTGTCTATTTTACAAAGCACTAAACTGTAGGCAGGAAAAGCAATGCAGAGTTTATGCGCATTTGAAGGGGAAGGTATTTAAAAGTTATGAAGTGAATAAGAAACATTTCAGAACAGTTGTGCATGATTTCATTTCTAATCACCTTTGTAATGAATGCAGGTTTCCTTCTAAGAGATTAATGGGGCGTTGTTTATTTCTTCCTTAACACTAAAGCAATAGGCCTTGAGCTTGAAAGCTTGCAACATTGTTGTGCAATTGTTGACACTTTACAATTGTTTATATTTTTATATATTGTGAGTAAATATCCATCATCTGTTTGCAGAGTACAAAATATCCAGTGATTATACATCTGTTTGCAGAGTACAAAATATCCAGCATGCTAAATATCTATTTATTACAAATTCAGAATATATAAAACAATGTAATCAAACAGCACAAGAAAAATGTTTTTTGGAGAGGAAGTGTCATGACTGCAGAAGAACATTATGGATGCAGCACTAACCACAGGAGCTGGTTAATGTTCCTTGCCCTGAGGACATTTACTTCATAGGCCTCAGAGCCACCTGAAGGCAGCTTGGCTGGGGCCAGAAACATTAACCAGAGAGCCCACTCTCCTCCACTCAAGCACAGAGAAAGCAGAGGCACCACAAATTTGTGGCTTAAAGAAAGAACTAATGTGGACTGCCCCTGAAACCTAGAAGCTCTATTTACCTATAAACTGAACCAACGCTATCAGTTGTGAAAGGGTAATGAACCAGCCCATTCCCTCTCTCAGAAATGTTCACAAATGCCTATCAGTACACTGCAGCAGTCTTGAGTTCATTGATCATTCGCATGGATAATAGGGTCTGATATTGCAAAGTCTAGGCTGTAGCAATTGGAAAGGGTAATCAATATGATTTTAGATTTGATAAGTGTTGATTGACTCCAGTTTTCCCCTGTGGGTTTCTCAAGAGTCACTCATTGTTCAGATTTCCCACCAAGACATTCAAGCACTGCTAATCTTCTACAGTCCACATAGGATATCACAGCCCCTATGCCATAAGGAATCCTACAAGACACCTACTGTACATATACTGTCTCTTACCTTGACTCTTACAGGAATAACAGCTTTGATTTTTGATAATGGATATTACAACATACCTCTTGTCAAAAAATTGTTTTTTAAAATGCTATTTATGTAGATTTATAGATATCATCCACACATGCCACAGCAGAGACCATACGCACATATACAATTATTATTCCATTTAAGGGGAATTTTAAACCAGGAAAAATAAAGGCACATACTGTGAAACAGCTCTCCCTCTCGGGCTCTCTAGATCTTTCCTCTGGGAAAAATGTAGAGGGTCAGAGTTTACATCAGTAGCACCAGGAGTCTCTTTTTGCCTGAAGGAAAATGTGCCCCATTATTGATGCAAGTTTAGAGTTTACATTACAACTGCAACCCCACATGTCTTCTACAAATTACATTTCTGCGGCTGATACTGAGGGATTTTTGTTGCCAAAGATAGAGTACCTTCTGCCAATGGAATCCCCCTGTCTAGTGCTCATTCTGTAAGCATGATGCTCTTTCTGGGCTTCTTCTTTCTCCTTCATGGAATGCGGAGACCAGACAAGTATGCAGCACTGCAGATGTGGTCTAACTAGGCTCCAGTACAGTTTCATCATAACATCAAAGCAGCAAAGCATCAAAGCAATCTGCTGGCTCCATCAGTGTTGGTTAGGTTGAAAACGAAGGGTGCTGGTTTTTTGTGACCCAATTTGAATAAAATAATTTTTCGAGGTGAACTAAGAAAGATGATCAGTCCTTTCAATTATTTTGGACAGTTTGTTTGTCTTAGATCTGAGTTTTAAACATGTGCCCTTCCACTGGTATAAGCATTTTAAGGACAACAATAGTGTAAGGTTACATAAATTCTGGAGATGTGGAGGTCCTGATACTGTTTCTGGGAGAAAGGGCTACAATCCTGTGCAGTTTTTCTTCACTTCAAGGAATGACAGAGAAATATACTGCACTTTTTTCTGCTGAAATGAATGTTATTATCTTTGATATTCATCATAAGCAGAATGTTGACTCTGGGATGATGTATGTCCCCTCTTCCTGGGCACTCTTGGGTCTGAGGGGCCCAGAAGAAGTGAGGTGAAGATAGCAGGGTAATGGAGTGGAGGCTCCTGGCTCTACAAGCTGTGGCCCACGCAGATAGAGGCCTGAAATAAATTACTGTCTGTGGGTGGTGATGGGGAGACAGGAAAGATGTGCTTTGGGCTCCTCCTGCTCTTATCGACTTGACTTTGATTTGCTTTGTTTTTTAAATTCCCGCTGGGTTACTGGGCGGCGGGTGAGGAGAGGGATCAGGTCTTCCTCTGCTGGACAGTATGGCGAGTATAATACTGCCCCTTCTTGGATTCGATCACAGTACGATCCTCCCAGGTCCAAGTCACTTTACTGACAAGGGAATTCTAGGCCATCCAGTCTCCTTGGGTATTACAGGAGCCTCCCAGTAACATCCTTGCGGATCAAGTCTGAATACAGTATATACTGTGTGTGTTTTTTCATTGAAATCTACATCATCTAGAATCTATCAAAATACAACAATTTTTCCCTGAATGTCAAGAACTGTGCTAACCAGTACTTCATCTTTACATAGAACCAAAATATAAATAGCTTTTACATTTTCCTTACAGGAGACAGGTGTATTTATTTTACATATGTAAATCAATATTACTGCACACAGACGGAGGCCATTCAGCTAATTGTGTGACTTGACAAATAATGTTGAGCACCTGAACCAATTTAGGTTTGCCATAGCAAAGGGAATGAATACTGATGCAATCAGCATAGCTGGGATTTGTCTTTGTACTGTAGCTTTCGCAACACTTTCTCAATTTCTCTCACCCATAAAACTTTTCAGTTGAGCATTCAAGGTTTGATTAGAAGTATTAAAAGTATTAAAATTTACATAATTAATATAAAACATCCAAAATATAAAACACACACAAAATTGTGTATACATCATCTGTAATTCAGCACATTGGGACATCATTGCAAGGGGGTGAATACTTTGACAAGGCACCGTGGCTGCACTACAGAAATAGTGGGGATATTTCAAAACTGCAGAACAACAAATTTCTATGCAAAATGCAGTGATATTAAAAGTGTCCTTCAATGTCTTGTTCCTTTAGATCAATCAAAAGTAAATTCCTTGCTGTGGTCTCCTTAGCATAAGCATCAACTGGTCAGAATTACTCGTCCAATGTATTTATATTAACAACATGTTACACGGCATCCATCTCCCATTACTGTTACAAAGCAGTTCTTCCCATTAATGAGGCTTCACGCTGTTGTTAAGGACAGCATGTTCCTCCACTTTGTAATTCTGCTAATGTAGTTATTTATGGTGTTAGTGAAACAGAATCGCCATGTACTTGGGGCACTAAAATTTGTTTAGTTTTTCTTGGCAGAACATATCATTACACACACATTTTGCATGCTTATTATGTTCTAGATATATTGCAGCGACAGCTTGTTCATGCTTTGAAAACCAGAAGTCAAATTACAGTCAGTGCAGATTCTAGTGCTTGTGTATTTTGTGTAGGTTTGGTTTTCCAAATTAAAAAATCTATCAATTTCTAAAACATATATGTCCTTTTAAGTTTATGCACTGACAGAAGACTTTTTAGATCAACTGTCAATTACTTGTGATTAACGTTATGATAGGTTGTAAAACCTTTTAGACAGAACAACGTGATGGGGTGTGTAAAATGAGTTATCCAGCTGATGGTGTCCTCTCATGTGCAAACGTTTCTGATATATTTTTTTTTAATGTCACAATACGTTTCATTTTCATGTATCTAAAACAGTTAAAGAAAGATGACATCATCAATGATTTTTTATGACAACTGCTGATCCTCACCATGTCCTTTCTGGGGAGAACAGAGAGAATTTTTCCCAACTTTAATTGATAAGACTGACATTAAGTTTCAGATTTGTGTTCTGTGCCTGAAATAGAGGTTGGAATCATCTTTGCCAGTCAGCTTCAAAATTTTCACAGACTTTGATCAAGCCTTTATTGTAGGATAAAGATGTTGAGTTTGAAACCCTCTGATTAAATGGAAAAAAAACTGTGCGACTTTGCCAAATAAGTGAAAATGTCAAGATTCTCCATGGTAGAATTTAATTCACCTAATTATTTTCTGCAAAAATATGTATATTGAGTAAAACCAATTAAATGTGAAAAATAAAATAAAAATGATGTTTCTGATTCAGTGAAATCTTAGAGATACTTCCTATCCCCTTATCCATACTAGACAGTAAATAGAAAGTTTGAAAAAAGGAAAGGTAGAGACAACTTAAACACAGGTTGTGTTAAAGGAGAAAGAGATTAAATACAAATCATCTTAATTATCCCCTAAGATGGTTTTACTCATTATTACTCCTCAGTAAACCAGAGCCAGAGGCTCAACAGTTTAACAGTTAGATGTTTTCATGGGCTGCTACAAGGCAAGACTTTACTCCTTTGGCTGAATCCACTGCAAAGGTGGGTCATTAACCTTCCATAGACAGCATAAGGAAATCTTGCATGTCTCAAGCTTTGGTCATGAAGAGCCTTCAAAGCTTTATTTGAAGGCTTTATTACTAAATGTCCCCTATAACTGTTATGGTGGCAGATTATGCTAACACAAGCTGAAAAGTGATTTATCACAAACTTCTCAGTTAATATACTTTTGTATTTTGGGGATTACAAAAAACATGTTTGACTGGCCTGAGATGGCCTTGCCTCACCATGTGGCTTTTTATGGTGGGTGACATTTAAAAACTGTGAAAGATTTTAATTATGGTATTTTCAAGCTCTTTTGTGCTATGCATAAAAAACATATTTATCCAAGGTCAAAGGGATTTGTTGGCAGAGGGCCCTGGCAGTTGTGAAAAGAGATGGATAGTGACTTTCATGTAATTTACATTTTAAAATCCAAATCTGTGACTATTATTCTGTGTCAAATACAGTAACTTCAGTTTTGAAAACACTGCACCACAGAATTTATGGTGCTTTTTAGCACATGTCCTGAATCCTTTGAACTGCTTTACTGTGTATCAGTTTTAAGGACAGAATGCCTATAATTTCGGGCCACACTCTGGCTTGTTACAGATTGTGGCACCAACCGTGGTAGTCAGAAAGAGTGCTATTTCTTTTCTACTGGTCCCTTAAGTTACTGGTTACTTTTTGAAATATGTTTACAGCATAGGAAGGGACTTCAATAAGAGGGACACACAGTGAATAAAACACAGAACTACTTCCTAGAGCCAACGTACAAGACAACTGCAAATATTGAGCATCATTTAGTCACACGTTTTCCGTTCTTCTGCACACATAAATAGTGTTGCATGGCCATCTCTCCTCCCCTTTTTTCAATTTGTGTTGATCTCTCTGAATTTTCTGGCCACTTTGGAAGTGGAATTTCACTGCACTGTATAGCTCAGAATGACATATTCCACTGGAATAGTCTTCCCTAAACTGGCACTGCCCAGACGACTACCTCCCCTCTCGAACTGACAAACATTCTCCTGATAATCTCCACACATCTCTGAGTCATTCTGCAGGTTCGGTTTGGTGTGAACTGATCTCCCTATGTTATTGTAACTCTCAGTCCACCTCCTTTCCAAATCTATTACAGTCCCAGCAGGCTGCATTGCCATTAGGAGCCCTATTCAACAAGCACACATTGCAGCAAGAAGTGATAAATGAAGTAAAAGGTGCTGCTACAACAAAGGCACAGCAGAAGATTGGATAAACGAATACACAGGAAGATTTAAAAACCTCTTCGCCAGAAGCTGGTCTTAAAATAACAGTCCAAGACATGCTTATCTTAATAGTAGTTACAGTATTACATTATTTAAATTACAACCATTTCTACTATTTCTCATCTGAAAATGTGTACTACAGTTTATACCATGTTGTCTTCATTTTCTGCACTTACTGTAGATGCAAGATCTAAGAAGCAGACAAACTGTAACCACCAATGCTAAAATCAATAGATTTCTTCAAGATTATAACACCAAAAGGAAATCCAAAGATTTAAAAAACAATATTATAATAAACAACTCGTGATAACAATGCATCTTTCGGGATTACGATGCCACTCAGATGGAAGGAAGGGACAAAACAGAAACGGAATTTAAATTCAATATTTGCATGTGATCAAAGGAGGTTTTGGTTGGCAGTCCTTTCTCTTGGAAAGGCAGAACGAAACAGCTGCTCACAGCTGCCTGCAAAGGAAAGGCACTGTTCTACAGGCATCGTCAGCAGACACAGGAAATTGTCTCTAATCATCCCCCGCAGGTGTTTAACACACTTTTGCTGCGGCAAAAATCAACCCTCAATTTTAACATGAAATGCTATATTTTTGTGTGCCCTCCTTAAAGTCACTTTCAGATGATGAATGCCTCACGTTCTCCAGAAGAGTAAGAAAAAGTCTAGCATGTTTGTTTGAAGTTCTCAGATGGCAGGTGGTGACTGTTTGGCACTCATCCTGCAGATGAGACAGATTCCTGGACAGCTGGCCCTGACACTCCTTCTCTTGTTTTTAATTATATCTCAGTGCTTAATTGTTTTAAATGAATTTGTCAAAACAAAGAGAGACAAAGATATAACTGATTCCACTTTGTCCAACTCTTCCTGTAATTTTTTTTCTATTTGCTAAGGGTGTTTCAATTTGACGTTTGAATGCTCATTTCTATGTTTCTCCATTGCAGTTTATTTTGCATTAAATGAGATTGTTACCTGGGACTTTAAATCAAAGAAAAACAAAACAGAACTCCAATACAGGGGGCGCTGTTCAAACATGGTGACACCTCCAGCAGAGTGTGCCACAGAGCAGAAACAACTAGATGGGTCCCACAAATGCTCATTAAAGTATAAAGTAAAAGAAACAGGATAAGCACTGATTAGTCCATCAATTTCAAATTGAGGGTGATTAATTTTATTGTGCAGTTACTTGTAACAGTAGTTATTATTACCATTAGTAATCCCATACAACAAATCATTTGACGTATAGTAAAAGTAAAGTATAGTACCTCGGTATTCATAAGCTTTGCCTTGAACTCTCTGCAAATGGTGATTTAACAAATGGTAATGGTTCTGAAACTCACAAAATAAGCATTTTGATAGTCTTATTTTTGTTAGAACTGTTAACTACTTCAGAAATGGTGTTAATATTTACTGTATTGGTAATAAGTATTTTTAGGAAACTAAATACTGTGAATATAAAACCCAATATAGATTCCACCCATAATTCAAAGTTTTCGCATGTGGAAACAAAATAGATAGCTATTGTGATATAACAGCTTACCCTGTTTTATTTTTATTATTCTTAGTAGCCTGCATTTTTTTTTACTTTTTACATCTAGATTTTATTACTGTTATAAATGCAGCATTACTGTTCTGTAATAAAGTTTACTACAGCACAGTAATAACAGACAAGAAAGTAAATTAAGTGAGCTCACTCCCTTTCGACCCCACCACCTCACCCCCGTGCTCCTGCGGATTGTCTGATTCTCTCTCTCCTTCTAATTTATTTTGTTTTCCCTTTCCACAAGACACACAAGAACAGACACTGAGATAACTTAGGAGACCACAGAGGTTTTTCTGTTATTTATTTAGCGTTCCTTTTATTTCTGAGCACAACACTGAGTCACATGCAAGCTTTACTCTAATAACAGGTCTACACAAAACACAAATCTAACAATTTCCCGATGGAAGCTGAATAACTTAAGCACAACCCAGGGTGCACTTCTACGTACTTAAACATGTCAACTCTTTGTTAACTAAGCTATGCCTTTACTACAGAGAACAAAGCTGCTTGGGTGAAGCAGATCTACAAGAAGATGCGCAAGTACAGTAAGTGTCTGCATTTAGTCTCCTACTGAGCAGTCTGCAGACAGGTCATTCTGGTCTTCAATGCTGGAAAAAGTGGTCATTAATAATTTTGCATGAATAGTTGAAAGCACCAAGACACATAGTTCTGTAGTACTTCCATGACTGTTCACTTGATTCTTAATCTTTCTTTAGAATATTTATAGCAGCAAGAAAAAAGCATGCTTTATACAGTGTCCACTCTCCATAGCACTGAGTAGCAGTTGAATATGTTGTTGAGACTATTTAAATGAAACAATTTAGTAATTATATTTATTTTAAGGGCATTTATTTACCAGTGGCACAGGCCTATCTATAGCAGTAGAGATTAGTGGAATAAAGGATGTCTATTGCTGTCAGTGACACCAACCTATGATTCATTAATTCATGAATTTTGTTTGTGGAATATGAAGTGAATGCCCAATGTTTGAAGGGCATGTTTCTCCACATGCAGAGCACACTGTACCTAAGTTTGGCCTCATGTCCTTTCCCTGATGTCCTTTGGGTTCTGTTTTCATGATGTAACGTGTTTCAAGAGGAAATGGTGGTACTGTATTGGATGTGTCTGTATGAGTCTCTCATGTGGGTATCATGATACACGAGAAAGAAGTGCCTTCTGCATCTTTCAGATTGAGGCCAGTGATCTAACCAGCAGTAATTGAGTCCCAGAGCTGTCCAAGCCGTCACTTCACACACAGCCTATATTAACAAACCATTAATTTCCCAGCGTGCACTCCTCACATTAGAGGCCCCCCGCTGCAGGCTTCTTCAGTACCCTGCTGCCATTATCGGGCAGAGGCTTTGATAAATTGACCATCCTCTGATCCACTGAATACCAAGTGCAGCTACCTCACAGGCAGTCACATAAAGAGACACAGTGAAACTGCCTGTAATCTCACCTCATACAGCGGACGTGAGTTCATGGAAACAATGAGCAGAGCTGACTAGCAAAAGGCCAGAAAAAGCCCACGCAGAAAGATCTTGACTTCTAACAGATAGGGAAAGAAGTGTGAAAACAAATACTGTATATTTCTTTCACAGTCCATGCTGCAGCAAGAATAATGCCATAGAATAATAATGTTACTGGATGTGAAACTGTATGGGAAATTGTATTTGCTATATACTCTATTCATGAAAAATTTGTGTTTTTGAAACTGTCATAATATTAAGTCAACAGAATTTTAAATCACATTTAAAAATACATATGGCATAAACAGCTGAGTGGTCCTCAATGTCAAATGTCATTTCATAAAAAGTCACAATCAGACAAGAGGTCACATTTGCATTTGTAAAAAGCATGAGTCACTGGCAATACAGCGGTATGAGGATGCTATGCCCATAAATAAGGAAGCATTAGAGATCAGACATGTCAATTAATGACAAATAAGTCACTTTCCAGTCAATTTTAGTACTTTCTCTTTCTCAGTTCTGCCTCTTCTTAGGCCTCATTAGCCTTTATCCCGATATTTTTATATATTCTGCCTTACTCATTTATGTAAATCCTAATAATTTGGAAGGCAATTCCACATTCTGGGAGAAAGGAACAGCAGGGCTGTGGGGGCTCCAGTTATTTCAGTGTTCCCACGAAGGTAGGAGGAGCCTACACACATCTGTGCCATGTGGCGTGCCTCTGACTTCAGCTTGTTGATTGTTTTCAGCCCATGTTCCAGCGCCACTGTGCTCCTTGCTAAAAAGGGCCCATTCTGGGATTCATATCTAACGACGTGACACTTAACATAGAAGCAGCCGATTTCCAGGTTTTGTAAACTTCCCAAATCTCTTCCTGTTTACCTCATTCCAACACCAAGCACGTGTTGCCACGTTATCTGAGGTGACCCCGGCTGGAGGTCAGCTGAGGTGCAATAAACTGTAAAGTCACAAAGGTAAAGCTGCTGTACAGCATGGCTAGCTGATTGATTAGCAGAAGTGTGTGATGGCATGGACATCTGTCTTTTTTCTTTATGCAGCAGAACTGTTGGCTCTTACTCTCGGCACCGCAGAGGAACCTGGTACCGGCCACATGTGCTGTTTTTTCCACAGATCTTAGTTTTGCAGCTCTGAATGTCGGAAAGGAAGTTCATTCATTGGGAATGACAGCTGTAAGATGACTGCCTTTCTGGTCTGAACCAACTATGGATCCTCGTCAGATGCCTTAGTCATACTGTATGAAGTAACACAATGTGGTTTTTGCACTACAGATTACCTCAATGATCTATACAGTACATTGGTCATAGTAAAAGTGTATTACTACTAATAATAACATTACTTTCTACCCAGTTCATCCAGTACAGTGTCACAGGGACTATCTCAGCGAGTGACAGGCACAAGGCAAGGCTCACCCTGGATGGGATCATCACAAGGCAGACACACAGACATGCACACAGTCTTTCCCAGAAGCGAATGAACCTTCCAGCAAGTGTTTGGACTGTGGAAGAAGCCAGAGTGCCAGAAAGAAACCCATGAAAAAAAAAAAATAAAACCTCCACACTTCACCAATAGCACCGCAGGTCTGGAATTGAACCCAGGGACCCAGTGCATTCATGAAAACCACTTTGTCAGCATGCCACCCCATAAGGATAAGAATAAGAATTCCATGGGACATCCTAAAGCACTGACCGACAACTGAATTTTCAATGGCCAAATCTTGCTGACAATACAGGAAGAACCCTTATGAAAATATTTGTAGACAAAAGCCACAATCTAAATACTGTACTACATTGTGTTCTCCATTTTAAATCTAATTTCCCTTAGTTTCTATCTGTTTCACCTTGTTCAATTTTCACTGTTAATCTTAAAGTATTCCACTTGGTTTGACTTCAAAGATATTGAATATTGGAACCAACTGGCCCCCTTGTTGTCTTCAGTCTGGACTCATTCCAGAGCAGCAATTTTGTTTTCTTCTTTGCTCTCATGGTCAGAAGTGCACCAGAGTATCAATGCTCTACACGTCAAACCCTGGATACCAATTCGGCTCACCCTGCACTTTAATCACTATGTTCATGAACAACCTTGTAAAATCATACAAGTGGAGTGTACACTACAAAAACTCATCAGTTCACAATGAGCACTTGCCCTGTCGAATAAATCTCCATACCAGGCAGGCACACTTTCTGTGCATTGCACACTTCACTCTACATTGTCAGTCACTGAGATAGATACTTCTTCCTCCCAGTCACAGAAGCACATTTTCAATTCATCTCTGAGGAGCATATTTTAAAAGGGGCGTCCTGCAACATGTGCCAAGATTGAAATAAACCTGTGTCGAGGAAACGTTCTAACAGCTGTCCAAATAATGGATTGCAACTGATCTGCAGTTCCATTGTGCAAAAGCAGCAGCCTGGGCCCATGATGTCAGTCTGAGTTTGTATTTGAACAGTATATATTAATTCAGAAAAAAATCCTCTTCTGTGCATTCAGCTGCTTTGCTGAGGCAGAAAACAATTCTTTATTTTGTTATCTGGTGCTCATGTGGAAGAATAGGCTTTTCTTTCTGTGAGTATTTTTTTCATTTTCAGAATATTAGGTCTGTTGCTGCAGTGTTGAAGTTATGGCACATGGGTAATGTGACTCTGTGATTGATAATTCGACAGTTTGTCAGCCACACGAGTTATGAGGCATACGTTCTGACCAGGAGACGAAGACTCTTATTTTTCTGTCTAGGAGCTCAGCCTGCAGCGATGGATTAGAGGCATCAGTTAAGATTTCAGATATTCTGAACAGAATGAATGATGCTCAGAAGATGCCAAGCAAAGCATTCTATAGACTTGGGCCCCCAATGGCCTAGCTTCAGTGAGCTAACATTCGCAAATGCTAATAGATAGGATTTGTACTCATGGATGTCTCTGATCATGTTTCATGGCTGACATTTTGCAATTCTCTTTGTACATACTTCTAGAATTTCTGCTTCATGTTTCAATGAAACCCACTCTGTTTACAACATCTTGTTGATCAGCATTGAATACCCTAAGAATTACAAAGCTTTTGTTTCTAAGACCACAATCAATTAAAAACCTGTTCAAAGGTTCTTTATTTTGAACAATCAGTTTTCTCTTAGAGACACGCATGAGAAAGAATATACAATGAGAGGAGGTTATTCAGTTCATTTTGCTTTATTTATTGTGAAGGGGCCAATTCTAACACAGTCTTGGAGCAGAGGAGAAGGATCGCATGCTGAAAAACTAAAATATAGGGCAAAATACTTGGCAAGACAAACAATGGATAACAGATTTAACAAGCAAGCTAGACACAGAATTAGTCTGCACCACCTGTGAAGTTCTGAGAAGTAGGTGATTGAGGATGACTGCTTTACAGTATCTCCAGACAGGCGAGGAGATACTGTATCACTGTATAACCTGTTTGAGTAATGAAAATCCACTGTGGTGAATATTCACCATGAGAAATTCTTACCATGTGATGCACTGTGCTTCTTTACTGGTAGCAATGTGTGAGTATCCCTGTAAGGGGCACAGGTACAGTACCTTGAATAGGAAAAGACAAATTGTCTCTGAGGGATTTGCAGAGTCTTTCTAACAGAGCTCTCACTTTCGTATAATTAACATATGGCATTTTTAATTTCAGGTCATGAATCAGTGATTTCCTTATTTCAAATCACGTGCATAAGAGACTTCAGATTTTACAATTGTTCAATTAATCATTTAATTAGATCGGTGAAGCAACAGAGTGCAAAGCCAGGGAGATTTTAGGGCTTTTCAGGAAGGAAGTTCAAGAAAACACATTCTTTTGTACAATGACTGTAAACATCCGACGGTTCTAACATCACCAGTGTCCACTGCCATGTGTGCCATAGTTTTGCACTGTATTAGCCATGTTCCATAGGTATGTGTGCCAAATTACAATGCTCTGTTGAGCACAATATTCATGATAATGGTTGTTTGAATAAGCCAGCTAACTTTATAAGTACCCTGTGTAATTAGTTATTTAACAGATGCCTTTATCTGAAGTTGTTTTACAGAACAGGGATACTATTCAGCAACAACTGCTGCTGCAGAGTCAATTCCAGCAGAGCATTACTTTTACACCCCGTCTGAACCACATGGCACTGAGCATTCCTGCTGCAGCATCTCTGAGCAGTTAGAATTCATTAATCCAGCATATGCTTTCAACTTCTGTACTTCTGCCGACTTGTTCCAGAACCATTAAACTATTCATGAAAAAGTCACGCATCATAAACAGCATAACATCCACTTCATTCCAAACAAACTGTTTGACTACAGAAATAGTCTTTCAAATCCAGGCTGTGCGCGAATCTGCACATTCTCAGCACAGTTGACACGGATGTGCCTGAACAGAGCACATATTAGAAGTGGTACACTTAAGGCATTTAATGAACACTTTTTGTGGCGGGGAGGGGAGTGCTGTTTTTTAATCACATTGAGAATATGCTGTTTGCAATGACACAGCTGTCCCAGCGAGATGAACAGATGCAAAATGGCAGCAACAACAGTAACAGCTGACAACACCCCCTCCACCTCCAGCAGCAGCCCTCCCCAGCAGTGACACTTACAGTCAACATGTTCTCTCCCAAACAAAAAGGAAAAAACAAACTCCTCTCGTGGTGTGTGCAGGTTTAGTGACAAGGATCTTGCAGACGTGTTGTTCTGTTCCAGCTGCAGGAACAACATAGGAACAACTGTCCAAGCCAGGCATGTGAGTTCATCACTCCTCTCCTGCCCTCTCAATTAGAAATGCAATAAATATCAGCCACACTAGAATATTCTAAATAGTTTATGCTGCTTTAGCTTTTTGTATTATAGGCTCCCGACATTATGCATCTGTTGCAGAACAAAGGTATTTGGTTCCAATAATGGTTTATTTTTTTAGATTTCAGCTTTAGAAAGAAAACAAGTGTGTGTGACTTTTGTGCCTCACTGCAGTCCTCCAAGATGCACTGCTTTGCATACAATTTTTATTTGAAAGATTATTTAAAGAATTAAAATTTAATTTAAAATGAGGTGTCTTGGAAGACAAAACATACAAGAACTAGGATGTGTGATGTTCAAGTGGGAAGCTGAGCTGGCATGCAAAGGCAGCAAAGGAGCAGTTAAAGGTTCATTCCAGTCTGAATTGTGACACCTGTAAATGATCCACAGCCTAAGCTTTGTGTTTCTCCTTTCTATTTTCCAGCTTGGAATAAACCTTTTCTTGTTTTTAGAATTTCTAATACTGTGTATATTGTTTCTAAATACCATGAAACCTAGTAAAGGACTGATGAAACCTGAAAGTGTGTAACCACACATGGTCTTAAGTAAAACAGAGACACTAAGTCGAACTTTATTCTAAACCAGAGCAGCTCATTCCCTCGGTTTTGAAACCGCCTTTCCCCCAGACTGATCTCATTCACGCCCTCTTTGTAGAGCTTCAGTCTGAATGGGTGACACTTTGATTTGCCTGTTTGCACTGCTGTAATCGTGCATGTAGGCTGGGGCGTGACAGGTGAGTCCTGAAGTCCACAAGGAAATTGTAATAAGATATAAATAAATTTCAGATGTGTCAGAATGTCACTGGGGCGTCTTTTCTAAACAGCACATGCAACAATAAGAAAGCCTGTGATCTGTGACCACTGTCAATGCACAATCCCCTCTACAGCTCTGTCATCGAGACGGGCATCTATCTCTCTGTTTCTACAGGAACAGATGGTCCACCCCACTCACCAGAGTATTGAAGTACCCCTTTAAGTCCAACTCCATTTATCTCTGTAAAACAAGAAGGATTAAAATATTTAAAACCTTCAGCCTGCCATACACTTAGGAGGTGTTTGCTGTTTCCTTAGAAACAACTCCACGATGGCTGTAGTACTGTCGGCAGACCCATATATCCATGATCCCTCTGTCAGCCGTGATAAAGCTGTGTTTTGGGGCAAGACAGGAAGTGGGACTGAGGGCTGCCAGCTTCACAGAGTAGTGTGGCATCCTTGCCAGCTCACTGAGCAGAATCCAAATGTCTTCAGATTAAGAGAAAGGAACTCAGCACATCTTTGACCTGCGGCGAGATGGATCCTGTCTGCTATACAGGTGGTGCTGCCTAACTGAAACGTTGGTAAACTGTGAAGTATAAAAGCTTATAGCTCCTTAGCACCTCACTGTGGTGGTTGTATGATCATGCAGGCTACTTTTAATCTGTGGATTTAAATAGGTTTCAAATAATGACAATTGCTTACACGTACGTATACAGCGCTTTTCTGGACACTCCACTCAAAGTGCTTTATAGGTAATAGAAACTCCCTTCCACCACCTCCAATGTGCAGCACCCACCTGGATGAAGCGATGGCAGCCATAGTGCGCCAGTATGCTCACCACACACCAGCTATCAGTGGGGAGGAGAACAGAGGATAAAGCCAATTCATAGATGGTGATTATTAGTAGGCCATGATTGATAAAGGCCAATGGGAAATTTGGCCAGGCTGCCAGATTTTTAATGACCACAGAGAGTCAGGACCTTATGAGCACCCCCTGCTGGCCCTACTAACATCTCTTCCAGCAGCATTATATATAAAACTATAAATATATATATATATTATATAAATGTATAAAATTATATATAAGTGTAAGGATATTATTATTATTATTATTAAGATGCCAATAGGAGAATAAGAGCAGTCAAAAGCACAATTCTGACAAAAGACTTATTCCAACCTATTAGGCAGTAACTGGCTAGCACCAGAGACAAAGCATTAAAAAGGCAACAAATCAGTAAAGGAACCAATAGCATGTGTTGAATTTTTAATGACACTCTATATTTGCAACGCTCTTACCATTGATATATTCCACAGCTACTTATATTATTACTAGCAAGCATCCAAGACGCATGATTTAAAGCTAGGAAAAAGAAAACAGATGGAAAAGAAAAGGGATAACTAGAAGGCTTTTGCAAAGAAAGGCTTTTTGGAATACAGCTGCAAGAAATATCTCTTAATTGACTAATGCCTCACTTCCAATTGCTACTCAGAGACAGATGAAGGCCATTTTATTTCCTCCCATTTCATTTCCATAAGCCCCAGAGCTGCATAGCAGTGTGCTGTGATCCATATGGGAAGGGATTACTTTGCTTTAGGGGTGCCTGAATGCCATTGGAAAGGTGGTTGTTTTCAATCATACAGTAGGTAAAAGATCTGAGCTAAAGACAGGCAGAAATGAGCTTCAATCTGTCTATTTTAAAAGTCCCTTCACACACTGAAGCACGCAAGGACTGCCAAAATCCCAGGCCTGGCACCTCCACCCTGTGCCTCCTGTGTTTTTTTTCAAAGCAACTGTGTATTCAATAAAATAAATCTTGCTTCTGTTCCCCCATACAATGTAGACGTTATCAGAAATTAGTGCTGCGCACAGGAATTCATGAGCAGTGCCAGGCGATCTCCCCTCCCCCTCAGGAATGGAAACCGTGCCCGGGGCCCTCAGCCTGGTCAACGACCCTGACAACAGCACAGCACTGCACCTCTCCTGTCGGTCTCCCTCCCCTCAGCTCTCGGCATCCTTACACATTCCTTCGGGCTACAGCTGCTTTTTGACCTTGCTGACATCTGAAACCGATACCTGCAAAGTTAGGAACAAAGAACGAGGAAAGTGTTTCGGCGGCTCAGCCCTCACTCTCAGCGTCTGCACATGCCCTCGGAACACCTCGTATATTGTCACGAAAACACGCGGAGCAAAATTATTTCCTTTTGTTCTCTTTGTAACGCAAGTCATTCGCGAGTGCCTGCCAGTGCTGCACGTATTTCTGTTTATGTGTGTAAAAGAGATCCTGCTGTTGAGAGAAGAATTTGAGGCACACACATGGGGGTGCTGGTCTTATTTTGAAAGCTGCTGCAAAAGTAGTATAAATGACAGAACGCAGTGGCTGTGCCAGACGCTCCACAGCATGTCTGAGCAACCGGGGGTCAACAGACCCCTCAGCCACGCTTCACTGAGCACATTCCTGCTGCATGATATAGGCAGGCTATGAAAAAGTAAAAACAACAGTGCAATAATATCAATTTATGACCACGTCCGCTCTTCACGGCTCCTTTTCACAATAATGTGTTTGCTATTCTCGTAGTCCAGATTTCTCAGCTTCCAGACAACTACCAGCACACAGTTCATACAGATACCCATCAAAATTAAAGAGAAAAGGCTACTAATTTACTACACATTTACTAAAAATGACCTTATAATGATAATCTACACTGAGTACATACAGTACTGTATATTTTCTGTTTCCATTCAAGCTATCCCAGCTCACTAGGCACCTGCCTAAACATCGATAGTAGTGGGGATCCAAGAATTAGTTCAAGTCCAAAAAACAGTACTTGTAAGAGAAGAAGCCTCCGCTGATTCAGCAGACAGGAAATTAGTGGAGTACCAGAGAAATCAATGATAGGGCTTCTGCTCATTGTTACACCCTGGGGTCTGATGTAGTTAACACAGGCATCAAATTTGCACGTTGTTAGAAAAGTGCACAGAGAGAGAGGACTGGAGGTGGGTGGCAGGGTTAAATATACTGTATATCAAACAGCAGTGAAGCTCTGTCACCTTTTTTTAAACTGTTTATCTAAGTAACAAGCTTTATCAAAACGTTTACATGTGAAGTACAACATATTTCACCCATACTCACCTATGCAGCACTACAGAGGAACAAAGGAAACATGGAAACAAGCCAGACAAGGCCATTCAGTTTCCACTGACTGCAGCCCTTCCCCAGTGCAGTTTTAAAGGCAATTCCCCTCCTTATTTGTATAAATCTATGTGTTACAGCATACGGTACATATTTTGGAGAGTCACTATTCACAAGTGTGCATTTTATTACTGTTTGCTATTTTCACCACATCTGTCCCTGCAGTGGTTTATATCGAACACATTCAAAACATATTTCAGAAGTGTAAACCTAACACAGACTCTCGGTGGCAATCTGGCACCGAGACACATTCTTTTTCTCAAACAAGTGAAAACAATCATCCATTCATTATTAGAAAGATGTTTGCCACTGATTAGGGTCACGGCAACCTGGCACATCCCAGGAACGAAACCCATTGCAGGGCATGCGCACACGCACAGGGACAGTTCGGAAACACCGCAGAAACCTTCGCCATTCCAAAGCGTGTCTTTGAAAGGTGGGGAAAAGACAAGAGCTCCAGAACATGCAAACTCGAAACCAGTTAACCATCATCAATCCATTGTTATTAGAAGCTGTGTACTGAATGTCTAACAAGCTAAAAAAACACGGAATGGAATTGGGATAGTATTTAGGATACTGCTCATGGGAAATGTCCTGCAAAGTTTTATTGTTACTTTCAGTTGTGCTTGTTTTAGTGCTGTGAATAACAGAAGAGGAGCAGCTCTGAGACCCCGTAACAAAGTGACTCTCAAGTATCTGTCTGTCCTGTGTTACTACTTGAAGAAAACTCTGAACAGAAAAGGCTGCAAAGTGTATTTGCAGAGTGGAACACCAGCAGTTTGGCTACAGAGGTGATCCTCAAATACCAACTTCCACAGGCAGCCAAAACTTCATTTGCTGCCTTCAGGTGACACTGGATCTCTTTGTCAATAACAGCTTCTGTGAATATAACTGAGAAATCATGTGTATTGCTCTTCTCCAGTGTCTCCAGACACTCATCATGGATATGAATCAATGGCGCCAGGGTGTGTGCGTTCGAAGCAATAAAATATACAAAAATGTTTTATAGTCATGTGTCATGTCTCATACTGGGTGTAAAGAAGAATATTATGTATTAGCACAAGAAATATTGCTTTTATTTTATTTGAAATTATCACCCAACTCCTTTTTACAACTGTATTAATTATCAACCTCAGCTACTGTAGTAACAGCTATAAAAAATGACATTCTAGTTTTGACTGTGAAGTCCATCAGCTATAAATTCAAACATAATGGAACAGTTTCTAGCACATCAGGAACGTGAGAAAGGTTTATCCAAATTGTGTGGTCTGAACTGGGGTTTGTGAAGAAACCTCACATTCAAGGACAGCAAATGCATTTCTTCAACGTGCTCTGGCATCATCAAGACACTCTGTCTCCAAGACCACCTTCTTAGTCGACCTCATGATGTCTGCAGCAGGATGCCATGGCAACACAAAAAGAAAAATTAATTTTCCGAATAGCAATTAATTACTAGTCAAATGGGAGCACATGATTTGGTTGGTTGAAACACAGATAGTGTTTCTGGGCAGTCTTATCAGAGGTATGATGTGCCACTGTAAATTCACAGCAATGTTCCTGTTGAAAAAAAGTATTTTCTCATGTGAATTATGGAGGTGAGTGAATTTTTGCTTTAGTGTTCTTTTGCGTTGTGTGGTCACCCTTCAATCATTCCTTTTAAACTGAGGAATGAATATCAGGATGTTTTATGCAAAACTCTGGCTTGGTAGCAGGATTCCTCTACTGCCAAGTAGTTAAAGGAGCATAAAATCAATCTTGATTGGGTATCAAAATCTCCAGGCCTCAATCCAACAGAACAGTTGTGGTAAGAACTAAAGAATCATGAGCTTGAAATAGTCAGAAACTTGAGAAGTTCATAAGCATAAGTCAATGGTAAAAAATATTGATTGTTGGGCTGTCTAGAAATATCCAGTTATTTTTGTCCGATTTGTTTTTGTGATATCTGGTTCTGAT